>NC_044290.2:11715905-12015905 GCF_004027225.2 Strigops habroptila | reverse complement strand
TTCGAGTTTGAGCCGTCTTCTTGTCCTTGGTCTTCTCAAGGTAGTTCTTGTCTGGGCTGGGGAAAACCTCAGACTTTCTGTTCCTGCCAGGCACCATGCTGGTCCCTGTGCTGTACGTGAACTGCCTGGAAAGCAGAAGTTGCAGCAGCAGTTACTCACGGTGTTTGTACTCCAGCGTTGGCAGGCAGGCGGGCAGGCAGGGGCTCTGCTAAGCCCAATCTGACAGGTTTAATGCTCCAACTGCTGCTTCCCAGCAGCACTGCGGCAGTGCCTGTATGAGTGCACGTTTCCCTGCCCATGTGTGTTTAAAGGAAACAAGTTAGGAAGTGCATGGCAGTGCCAGGAATAGACTTGTCAGTCCTCTTTCTCACAGAGGGAGGTCACTGGGATTCTTTTACGAGATGGAGAGTCAATTTTATGAATCATGTTTTGAAGTGTATTGGATCTGGCACATAACATCAACCACCCCCTTCTCACCTGCCTCCCGATCCCTTCCTCCCCAGGCTCCAATTCCCGTTTCCAGCCTCAAGGCTCCGATTCACATTTACTGTAAGGAGATGAGCGCAGGAGTCTCTGTGCTGTACGTGCGTAAATAATAGAACTGAAATCATACGTAGTTAAAAATAGATATTCTACCTAATAAATATTTTACCTACTGTCTTTAGGATATAAAGCTCCCCTGACTGAAGTGTTAAAACAAACCTTGTTGTTAGCCCCTAAATGCTTAAAACAACCCCGGCCATGGCTGTACAAACAGTGCTTGGCTGGGAGGCTGTGTGTGGGGAAGGTGTGTGCTCACGTGTGTACACAAAAGGCAAACGCCTACTCTTAAAGCCTTAGAAAGGGTAGCCCTTAGCTAAGGGCACAGACCTTTGCATCAGACCTTGACTCATTTGGTGACCTGTGAATCTGACTAAAGAAAATGAGAGATAAAATCTCTCTTGATATTTATGAGTAACGCTCTTCATTCCCTATCTTCCTTTCTTCCTGCCCAGGAGTGGAATTAGAATTAGCTGGCTGAATGAGGCAAAACAAAGACACCGACAGACACTGAGATAGGAGAATTTTTCATTAAAAAGAGTGACAGGTGGAAGAATCTCTCCAAGCGTGTTTCTGGAAGATAATCCCTCTGCATTTTGGCTTTTAGGACATCGCCCAGTGCCTTACCTGACATGGTGTTTCCACTCCCTAGATTCCATAGGAACAAGGGGTCTACAGTGCCACTTTAATGAAGAACAGATGTGCTAAACCAGGGCTCAGCTTTATCAAAGATAAAACCAGGATTGGAACACAGTGAGCTGAAACAGTGAGCTCCCAACATGAAGTACAGTCGGTGAGGTTCTGCTACAAGCATGGGCTGCAAAGCCAGCTAGGCAGTAAGTGCCATGAAGAACTCAAAGGGAGAGATTCGGCCTGTGGGCAGGCAGATGTGGGAGCGCAATAAACAAACACAAACCAGCTAAAGCACCTCCAAAGGAGCATCTCCCTGCACTCGCAATAAAGGCTTCCTCGGTGTGGGAATGTAAGGGAGAAGAAATTAAGCATTTGACTGTGGGACTCCCAGTCCTATTTTCAGAGCGCTAAAGCATAACTGGTGTTCCAGGCTGAATACGGTCATGTTTTCCTTGTTAGGCAGGCAGAGCCCTAGCCAATAACCAACCAGGTTCAGGACACAGCTCACTTCACCCTGTGTTTTTTCAGATGAATTACATTGCTGAGCTCTATTGACTGACTAGTCGAGAGCTTTATCAGCTCTAAGAGAAGCCCAGGAGCCTTGCTTAGGCACAGGCACCCACCCGGCCAATGACTAAAATCACACAACATGTGCAGTGGCCTAGCAAATGTGGTCTAGATGAAGCCACAGAAATTCGGATGTTTGATGTGAGTTATTAAGGACCTACTGTCAACATGGAAGGAGCAGGAGTTATAGAGATCGTCTGGAGCTGGGAGCTGCCTTGGTAACTGGTGCTGCTGCCTTGGATGAGGCATTAGGAGACATGGTCATGAGATTTTCAGACTGAAGCTGAGCGTGCCTAGAGCACATCACAAGATGGGATTGGAATTAGGAAAGGTTTGGACAAACTGGGAAGAGCTAAAAAGGTTTAGTTTCACTTCCATATGGAGAAATAAGCTGTTCTCTCTACCCACTGAGGGTAGGAAAGAAGTGTCTGCTTTAATTTTACATTGGAAATTAGCTGTCAAGGGCACATTGCCTGGAGAAATTATATAGTCTCCATCACTGGAGGTCTTAAGAGCCTGTGGTACTGGAGGAATACGAATTAAACATTATAAACAAAATCAGAACATTAAGAAAGCCCCCAAACAGCCCAGAGGAGAAGCACATACATAGCCTAGATTCTGTACTCTGGTGGGCTGGGGCTGACCATGACCTGCTGGTGTGGAGAAGTATCTCACCTGAGCGAAAGCTGCAGAATTTTCTGTGCCATGAAAGACACCTGGACCTGACACTGGGCTGTGGAATGAAGTGGAAGAAGTCCTGGGAATGGTATAACTTCTAACAGCTAATTTTTATGGCGATATAGATGGAAGGTTATTTATGTCTCTCTCTGGTTCCTGCCCTACAGAGACTGAAAAAGGATGAGCTGTTTTGATTAAAGCACAGATCTGCAAGGGATCAGAGAGCCCGTGACCACCACCTTCAAGATTTTCGTTATCAGAGAGCATATGCCACCAGGGCCAAGTGCTTGCCAGAGCTATTTTTGAGTAAATCAATTCCTTCTGATTTCCATCAAAACATGCAAAATTAGGAATTCAAATGGAGACTGATCCCACTGACCTGCAGCACGTGTCCTTTAGGAAAGGATATTTGCAAGGGTTATTCAGAGAGCTGATAAAGTGCAGATAATTTTTCTTTCATTTGATATTTACTGGCTCTGGTCAGTTCACAAATTCCCAATCACAGATTTGCTAAAACTAAATGTTATGCCCTTTTCATCATGCATTAAAAAAAATAACATGTATTATGTAGCACAGAGGTGATTTCATCCCAGGCAGGTGTCAGAAGCTGTCACTAGAGCAGCCCTCCCTTTGCTGAGGTTAGGGGTGCTCTGCATACGCATGTGCTGATGCTGCCCTGCCTCAGCCTGCCCCTGCCTGAGCTGCTGCCTGCACTGGCACTGTTTGCTGCCTGCAGACTCTTATGGGGTTCTATTAGCTGTAGAAATGGCACAGCAGCCTTAGGAATATCATGAGGAGCACATAAGGTCCCCCTATTTTTCAGACAGCCTGCCTTTCTGATGTTCCTCTTGTTTGAGTCTTCTGCAATACCCCAAAACATAACCCACATCCTTGGCGGCTCCATCCTCGATCACTACGCAGGGACCGGAGGAATATTTGTTGTCAAAACTGTGAGCAGTCTGTGTGTGCAGCCCCGTTACCAGTGTGGGAACGGGCCCTGGGCTTTCTGCTGCAGAGAACAGGTCACATACAGCCTGCAGTGGTGTGTGCCTATGTGCATCTGTGTCCACGGGCATCCCGTAAACACGTCTGGTTTTATTCTGCTGTGGAAAGTTGTATACATCTTGATGCAGCACAGCTTGAGCATAAAGAGCTGCTAAGCCAGCACTGTGCTGCTTTATCCTGCAAGTATAAAGAACCTCTTGTGTGCAGGGACCTTCAATCAGCCTATACATCTAAGGCAAGAATAATTGTAATCTGTCAGTTTAATGTTATTCTGCTCAGAATCTGGGGAATTGGATTTTGGAAATGGGGGGGTCCATGGCAGCAGCATGCATCACCACATGCTGCCTTCAGTACGGAGAAGCTGGCAGCACAGGGAATCCTGGCCAGCAGTGGCAAGAAAGGATGCAATTAAACAGCCAGGATGGGTCTGCAAAGGGAACAGTGCAGTGGAGAGCTGCAGGTCTAGACTGAGGTCCTGTTGGGAAGTGCATGTCTGTGATAATGGAAGCGTTGCAGCTCAGAGCTGGTGCATTCAGAGCTGTGTGGGAAGTGTGCTGACAGCCCGCTCTCGCCGTCTGGTTCTCATTCCGACAGCCAAGCCGTCACTTTGGCTCTGCTCTGCGGAGTCTTCCTCCTGCCACCTTCCCTGTCCCCTATCTGGTGGGATGGAGTGGGGATGCTGGCATGGATGGGATAAAAGCACTGGGAGCACCGAGAGCCTCAGGGGAGCAGGGCAGTATGTGAGAAGTCCCTGAAATGGTGGGGCAGGACGTGGGTGCACAGAGGATGGGGGAATGCACAGCCCTTTCAGCCTGGATGACTGAAAGCACACGGTCCGTATCTGTACGCATGGGCAGTGGGGCAGATCTGTGCTCTCTGCCCTCTGGTAGCTGTGTCCTTCAGAGGTACTTTGGTGGCTCTGGGGCTGCAGAGCAGCACGTTCTGGTGGGGCAGGCACTGGCTCAGGCACACGCTCCCTAAAGCTGACGAGAGCTGGGATTAGTGACACCAGCACAAGGGTCCATCTGTGCAGCCGCAGCGCTGGATTAGCCACCCTACAGCTCCAGTGCCTGTAGCTCTTTCAGGTGGTGTGTGGGGATTGTTGCTCCCACTTTGTGTAGGTGCCACTGGTACCAGGGATTCATTAAAGGTTAGCAGAAACCTCACCATAAGTGCTCTCTATGCCATGGCAATTCATTTCCATAACAATCATGTAGTTATGATCAGCTATCGGCACAAAGCACCCGTAAAGCAATGAATCAGCTCAGTCAGTAAAGCGAAGGAGCAAAAGCAAACGCTGGCCACCCCAGAGCCTCCGAGAAACATTATTTTCCAATCTATTGTAGAGAAAGGTCTTTGCATTTAAAATATTCCACAAATGTAAACACATTGAAAATACTAATGAAAATCAATATGATTCTATAAATCAAATTATACATGTGCTCTTTGAGTTCTAATTTGAAGTAATTTTTACACGTTTAAAGCATTACGAATACGAATGTAGTTGGAACTGATTACTGCTAAGAGCAAACACCCTGAGGAACTTCATTAGGAGCAATATTTGATATTCATTAACCTTCGGTTTATCTGGTAGCAAAGAGGATATATTCCTGAAATACTACATCTGCTTCTGCTCCCAGATGAACATAAACCAGACACCATTCTGCTGGAGTCTATTGCCTGGTTTCACCACTCCTGGGCTCTTTTGCCCCAGTGTAAATGACTGAGGTAACCGAGACAAGGTCTGAGAACTGGCGCTGTTGGACCAGTGCCTGAGCCTGTGCCATGGCACGCTGTGTTTGGGGAAACCAGGACACACTGGAGCGGTGTTTGTGCTGCTCAGCACCGCGAGCCTGACATCCCAGGTTTATTTCTGTGTCTGTTCAAGGTGAAGATCCTCAGAACTGTGATTGTAGGGCAGGGTGCCTGGAAGGCTCGGCGTGTTGTGCAGTGAGTCCCGCGCTGCTTGAGGTGAGAAAGAGAAAAGAAAGCTCAGGGGAGACCCTGTCACCATGTCCCAGTATTTAAAGGGCTGCTACAAAGATGATGGAGACTCCCTTTTTACAAGGAATCACATGGAAAGGATGAGGGCTGATGGGCACAAGTTACTCCTGAGGAGATTGTGGTTGGACACAAGATTTTTCACACTGGAACAACTAGCCACTGGAATAATCTCCACAGGGAAGTGGTGGGTTCCCCAGCGCTGGATAGGGTGCTGGGACATCTCATCCAGGTCATGCTTTGCCTAGAAAGGTTGGACAAGGTTGTATTTGAAGTCCCTTCCAACATGGGTTGCTATGAAGTGATGGGAACCTAAGTCATGTGGATTTTGTTGTGTATTTATTTCTCAGCACCTCAAAGTTAAACAACGAACTTGTCCCTTCGGCGTTGCAGGAGGGAACAAGCACATGGCATCCTCTGGCTGCCGCGGGGACATGCGGCTCGGCGAGGCCGCTGACACGGGGAGCAGGCGGCACGGAGGGGTCCTGCCCTGTGTGCAGGGTGAGGACTCAGCCCGCAGCCCGCCGGAGGCACCGGGACGGGCTGTCACTGAGCACCGACAACATCCCGGTGCCGCGCACGGCGGGGGAAGGGCCGGGCACGCCGCGGACCTTCACCTGGGCGATCCCCGCCCGCCTGGAACAGCGCGGCCGGTTTTGAGCCCTGCGGCTCCCGGGGGCTCCCGGCTCCCCGGCCCGCGCTAGGCCCGGGGCAGGCCGCGCTGTAACCATGGTAACGGCGGCTGGGCCGCGGCAGCCCGGCTTGTCCCACGCGGCGGCCCGTAGCGCGGTGCATTGTGGGCCGGGGGAAGATGGCCGCCTCCTTGGTGTGGTTGTGAGAGGAGTCGGGCTCTCCGGCGCCGCAGGACGCGTCTCCCGTTCTCCCGCCGCCTCCCGCCCGCTCCCGGTCCGCAGCTCGCCGACCTGCTCTCGGCCCGCCGCTGTGCGAGGGAGCTGGGAGCCGCGATGGGCCGGGCGCGGCTCCCGCCGCAGAGAGTGCAGGGCCCGCAGGGCTAGAGGCGCGAGTGGAGGCCCGGGGCCCGGTCCCCGCCGGCACCTCGGCCCTCCGCGGGGCCGGGCGGCGCCGCCTTCCTCCGAGCCCGGCCGGGGCTGCTGTCTGCGGGCGGCGGAGGAGGAGGAGAGTCGCCGGGTGGAAGGCGCTGCTTCCCCCGGGCTCGTCCTTACCTGCACACCTGGGAGAGGAGCCTCCCGCTGCCCTTGCCCCGTCCTCCCCCCCGCCAGCCCGAGCCTCCGCCTCCCGGAGGGATCCCTCGGCCCCCGCTGCGGGCTGGGCTGGAGGTTGCTGCTCACTTGTTGCCTGGTACTTCCTCTCTGATGGAGTCTGAGATGCTGCAGTCGCCTCTTCTGGGGCTTGGGGAAGAGGATGAGTCCGACCTGACTGACTGGAACTTGCCTCTGGCCTTTATGAAGAAAAGGCATTGCGAGAAGATCGAAGGCTCGAAGTCGTTGGCTCAGAGCTGGAGGATGAAGGACCGGGTAATGCTCAAGGGCAGGATGGGGTTTGGAGGAGGAGTGGGGGGGATAAGTGGTGGAAAGGGAGGATTAGGTTCTCAGAGGGCTGCTGTACCTCAGGCAGCAGTCTGTTTTCACATGAAATGCTGGGTATTTGATCCAGTAGTTTGTGTGCCTGTCCTATGGCACTGCGGGAAGCAAACATGGAGATGGGTCAAAAGTACTAATTCAGAGCTCATGGAAACACGCTCTTTGAGTAATTCCCTCATTTAAGAGTTTGAAATGAAATTTGGACACTTGGTGTTTTTCAGGAAAGGCAATAAAACTAATGAGGTGTTAAAGTGTTCTCTGGATCAGCAGGTTAATGGTGCAAGCAAAAAGTGCAATAAGTGTAGTCATTAGAGTTGTCTGCAGTGGTGAAGATGCACAGAAGCGTTGTGGTTTTGAAGCTTGCCACCAGCATGTTGTGTGGAATATGAAATTAAAGCATTCTTTGTCTGTGGGAAACTGAGATTTTGATGGCAGGAAAGGGTTATGAGATGAACCACTTACTGTACTAAAGTGAGGTGCTTCCCTTGTGTTTGAATGTATGTTGTGTGTTAAACTGATAAAGCCAAGTGTGGCAAAGAAGGATCCCTGCCGGGGGGGTCTCAAACTTGTGTCCAAATTAGGTATTTAAGTTAAAAGCAACCAAACAAAGCACCCAAGAAATGTTGTGGATAACAAGCACCTCTCGTTCTATTCTTGGAATGTGCTTTGGGTTATGGGATTCTCCAGGTCTCAAAGATGCTCTGCCCATAACTTTGTGTTTATGAATATGCATGAATTCTTTTGGTGACCAATCTTCTGTTGTGTTTATGATCCCTCTTGTAACACTATGAAATAACTTGGGAACTGCAGTTGAAACCTGTGATTCTTTCCAGAGGCATTATGACCAGGCGTGAGGATGCCGTACGTGAGTTGAAATGTTCCTAGCGGGGCCATCACCAAATGGTTGTGAAGTTCTGGGGAAGGCTCTGGCTGAACCAGAATCATTTGCCTGAGTAGAGTCGTGTACTGAAAATCTAACTTGGCAGATCTTTAATGGGTTGAATTGAGGGGTTTGGGATGTAATTTAAATGAGGCACAGAACACAAAGTCTTGTGGTACGTCCTCTTTGAAGGGTTTTGGCAAAGAAGAGGTTTTTCTCTAGTAGACTGTGGAGGTGTGATGAGCTTGCGTGTCTATTTTAGTGATCCCTCTGCCTTCCTGTGAAGCTTCCTGTTCACTTATTTCCTGATCTGCAGAGTTGTCTTTTTCTAAATTGGGAATGACATTGACTTGATCAAGATAATCAATAGGTTGTACAGCTTAAGCATGAGTAATGTGGGAGTAATCAGCTGTCTTCTCTGTACTTGTTGTTAAATGTTTCACACGCATGTTGCAGCCAGAGAGAGTAATTTCAATGGAGAGTGCAGTGGTCACAGTGATCATCACAGCCTGGTTCTGACCATACTTACTCCTGAGGAGTTGAAGTCTCTTCTAAAAGTATTCTATACTGGGAAGGGAGTGCTCTTCATGTAGTAGTGTGCTACTCGCTGTGAAAGAGCTTAGTGGAATTGGACCCTGAATAATTCTCCAAGATACAGAGTCTGATTTTTATAAATGAAGAAAACGGAAGCAAATCTGTAATTTTCTGTTTGGTCCTTCTGTTTTCACTGCCAGCCTGAACCAAATAACTTTCCTTTGTATCAGGATCAGGGGTGCTGCTCATAGATCATTTGTATCTGGACAGCTTTATCAGGTATTGTTTGGACAAACTTGCTGCTGTGTTTATTACTTCTTGCTCCTCATATTAAAAGCAACACGTAGTCACTTCCCTCCAGCGTCAGTCTGACTGCGGGTCTGCTGCATCCCCTGGTTCCCTTTAGCTTCCTTTCCTTGGTTCTTGCCTCCCTTTCCCACAAGCCAGGTCTGAGTGGCTTCAGGTGTGCTCTTCTCCTCAAGATGCCACTGAAAGAGATTTTCGTGAGGGTTGAAGAGGACGTGCCTCTGGGTGTCACTTGAGAATGTGGAAAGCATTCCCTTAGTTTGAATTTGATACATTAACTTGTCAAAGCTCAGGATAGAACTGTTGCCTGTATTTAAACACCCCAGCCTACCTAAATCAAGAAGTTCTCAAAGGTTAACCAAAACAAGTGTCTCTTTGCCTGAATTGCAGGAAAATCTGTGGCATTGTTTTCCCTGTGAATCATGAAAAATCACAGGTAGTGGCAGATTTGGCTCTTATTCATCGTCTTGAGCAGTCCTTGGGAGTGATCCTACCTTTGCTGTAGTTAATGGGAAATGATTCACTGAGATTTGGGAATGGAGTTACTTGGTTTTTTCATCTTGCTTCATTGCTCTGAAAACCCCAGAGTTTGTAGGAACTTGAAGGTTCTTTAGAAGGCACAATTCCAATAAGAGAGAAGGATCAAATAAGAAAAGTAATGAGTGTTAAATCTAGATAAAATAGCTGAACATTGACTTCCTCCCTTTCATCCAGAGGGACTGCTCTGAAAACATTTAATCCTTCGTCTCCTGCTTTCATGGACTACATGTGCCACCAAAGTGACACTGCTTTGATCTATTATTTATTTAAAGGGTATTTTTATCACAAGAGGCTTGGAATTATGCTTTGTGTATTGAATTAAACTCACAGCCTCAGTAGCAACTGAATCAGGAAACTTGATTTAAATAAAAACATTTCAAACACACCAGGTTTTACTGACAAGTTCCCACCAAATTCAGCATATTTAAATTAAGATTTGTTGTACTTACATTGATTTCTAAAATGAGCAGAGAGCCACAAAGCTGGTTGTAACAGTTTTACTTTAGCATTTTTTTCCTGCTGCCTCCTAACTTGCTGGGTGAGAATTAAATCCTGTTTTTATGAGCAGAGGAATACACAATGAGGTTTCTATGGAAATGCAGATTAAAGCAGAACCACATGCAAATGGGCTTAACTCAGACAAGCAGAATTCACCTGCCTGCATGGTGAACGCTTCGTGTGTCAGAGGAGGTTAATGAAGGATAGCAGCACTGGAAGTTTGCACACATCATTTCAGCTTGAAAGGGTTGTGTCAATCGAAGGAGGTTTTGCAGGCGCGGTGGCCTGGCTGCCGCTCACGCTTCCAGCACTGGAGGCTCATCCCTTGGCTGAGTGTCTCTCAGTGTGTTCCTTGTGAGCTGAAATGAAGCAGCAGCAATCTTGTGGGGGGAGAGGGTGGGAGTTCGTGTTTTGGCAGCAGCCTTCTCTTTACTTTGACTTACTCCATTTTCAGTATTTGTTTTCTGTTTGCTTATGCCTGATCACGGGCTAGCAACAATTCAGGAAACTCATAACCCAGTGAGTAGCCCGGGATCTAATGCAGATGGTACGTACATAGTTTCCGTTCTTCCCCTGGTATGAAGATAAACTCATAGGAGGACTGGCGTGGAGCACTTGGCTTTGATGCTGTAGCGTGGCCCTGAGAGCTGGCAACAGTGTGAATTTCCCTCTCTTGTAGGTCAGTAGTTGAAATCCATTTTAGTTCAATAGTTCCTAAAAGTGGCAGTTGCTGCCCAGTGAGGTGTGTGAACTGAGCGGTAGTACAGGGCACCGCTGCCCTACAGATGTGTAAAGCCAAACAAAATGCCACC
Source organism: Strigops habroptila (assembly GCF_004027225.2). NCBI lineage: Eukaryota > Metazoa > Chordata > Aves > Psittaciformes > Psittacidae > Strigops > Strigops habroptila. Next base: position 12,005,349 of record NC_044290.2, on the reverse strand, counting down.
TTCTCCCTACACTGAGTCTCCTGCTGTAAGTAATGAGCACTGTCAGCTAAGTTATAGATTTAGATCTTCTCTAACCTAGAACAAAGATCATTTTGAATGAAGGTGGTTGTGTATTGATTGGGACGCTTGTGCTGTATCTACCACTATCTACACGTTTTGATGTCTGAGCAGAGAGGGGACTTTGATTAACAGCTCTGCAGAGTACGGCTGTTACATGCTTTGAAAGAAAAAGGTCTCATCTCCATACACCAGCAGGAAACACCGAAACCTTCAACTCAGTCAATCTCTTTCCCATCTTATGCATTTTCTCACTTCAGCTGAGGTGCAGGGGATGTAAAATGAGCATGTTAGCAAAGGGAGTGACAGAAAAGAACTGTATCTGTGTTTCTCCATTAACAAAATGCAACAAGAGAACACATATATAATGTGCTTCACTTTTTTTGTCTTGGCGACTAGTGTTGCTGAGCATATGGCGTTTGGAGAGGAGTTAGGCAATTATTGCTACCTAAAATCAGCATATATGTGTGTTGTAGGGCTGGTTATCCTCCTGCCCCCAGCATGCTTGTAGGAATTTGCAAGGCCTGTGAACAGACAGTGAAAAACCCCCAAGCACCTTGAAAGATAGACCCGAGTGCTGGGCTATTGTTGGAAATTGCAGACTTTAATTAAAATATGTACCACCATGTGAGGCTTTACCTTTAGCTCTCAAGTGTGGTAGATGTTAATAAGCAGTGGTGGAACCTCATGCAGTCGTGCATCGCCAGATGGTAGCGGCTGCTTCGCACGAAGCTCTCGTGGTGCAAACTGTGAAACATCTGTTCTGCTGCCAGCCACCACTCCTGTCCTCTGGCATTGTGTGTGTTTCAATGGCTGAGAGGCTGAAGGTAACCTTCAGTGAATGTTTTAGACGTGCTTTGTTAACACTTCTCTGGGTCTTACATTTCTTCCCTCTTCCCTTACATTTTCTTCAAGGCTGACAGAGTCTCAGTTCTGTCTCTGTGGGTTATGTAGGTTTTCTGGGAAGTTTGGGGGCTTCTTATGTTTCTCTCTGAGATACTGATTTAATTGGCTTGCTGCTGCGCTGAGCTTCTGCCCTTGAACATTTCCGGAGGTGACTGGATGGCGTAGATGGCCATGAGTAACCGAGGGAGCCTATTGATCGCTCTGTGTCTCATAGCTTTAACTGGCATTTCTAAGTAAATTTGATAAACCCAAGATGTTTGTCTTGCTCTCCTGTTCTTCTGTAAAAAATGTAGTATAGGTGCCTCTCTCAGGAAGTGATGTAATGAAATACTTAACACAGGTTTGTGTTAATGGCTTTCCTTATCCCACATCATAGCTTCGCACTACAGTAGGTGACAGTGTTCTGAACTGTGTGACTCTCAACACAACCAGACATCTTCATCTTTGTGTTCCTCACGCTTCTGTTGAAATTACAGACTTGATCTTCTCCTTATCATTTTCTCCTCCTTGCTCCTGTAAGCTTACAGGTCTTTTCCGACCTAAATGATTCTGTGATTCCATGAACGCCTTCTGAAAGGTAGTGCTAGACAGGAGCGGGAATGTGGTGGAATGATGGAAAGAAGCCTGTACAGAATGCAAAGCAGATACACAGTTGTGCTGAGGTGAGAAGGAAAGCCGTTGTCGCGGATCAAATGAGGAATAACATCTAGAAAATGGCTTATTGATTCTTTTTGTGTGTTGTATAAAGAAAGCAAAGATCATAGAAGTAAAATATTTGCTTCCTATTTTTAAGAAATGATTGGCAGGGACTTGAACACCATTTTGATTCTATGCATTAAGCTGTGGTTTAAAGGCAGTATTTTGGTGCTTTGCTATGACAGAGCCTATCAGCCTACTTGACTTTGTAGTTTTTAATCTGAAGAGCGATGCTGTCGTGCACGATTACCTTTGATCTCAGAGGGACTTTCAGAAGCTGAGGTCGCATCACCCAGAGAAGATGCACCCTGTTCTCAGAGCAAGTAAATAGAAGGTGTATAAATATATTGGGTCTTGACTGACAGTAGTAATTCATCTAGAGGTGTCAGAAGTGTTTGTAAAGTAAACGGTGAAGCCAGCAGTGAAGAGGCTGTTTTGTGAGGAGCTGTGTGGGCATTACCGACTACTCCTGAACTTTGTGTAGCGCCTACATTCACTGGGTAAACAAACATGTTGGACATCATAAACCTCTGAAGAAAATTCAGAGTATTAGTGTGGAATAGAGAGGTTAGAAAAGGAAAACAAACACTGTGGAAGAGTTGATCTAGGAATCTAGTGTATGCTGTCACCATAGTCACAGCAGGAACTGACCTTTTGGGCTACAGATGGCTGGAGACTACCTGCAGAGGTGTTGAATTATTAATGTTAACTAGCAGTGTTTCTTTGCATGCTGCTATTTTTATCACTGAGGAGAAGCACACTGAGATTTTTTTTTGTCCCCATAACTATTTATTTCTCTTAAACTTTGTATAAAAATACCCCCTTCTTTGAAACTGGAAGCTTCCTTTTTAGTTGTTTTACCCCGCTAACGTTGCTGGTGAGCTGAAGAGGACTGGCGCATCTCTTCTTCTGGTATTTGACCTGCTAAAGGGAAGAGCCATTAAAAGGAAGAGTAACACTTGATTCTCGATCACCTGGCTCAGTGTGGCGTGGAAGGGGTAAAGGGAGAGTACCAGGTTAGGGCTTGATGGTGTAAGAGGCTGATGGAAGGGCAATACACCAGGTACCTGCTTCTGCAGGCAGGGTCTATGTTGTTCTGCCCGGTGGCAGGCAGAGATAAATCATGTTCCTGTGGGATACCTTCCGAGTCACTCCCTTCAGAAAGCTTTCTTGGGAAGTGTGTGATCCACTGGACCAGGAAGGTCAAGGTTTTCTCTGCCTGTTCACGATTTGCAGCCTTTTCACCAGTTGATTTGCAAACCAGTGTTCCTCAGTGGTGTGTTTAGTGCCTGAGTCCTGGAAATGATGCCTGTGCTGTTAGAGAGCACTGGACAAAGTGTTGCCACTTGTCACCTTTCAGCTGGGAGCCTGAAAGGGAAGTTGCCAGAGTTCAGAGTGCCCATCTCCTCCTGTGGCTGGTATGCCATGAATCCCATCACCCTAAGAGCCCCCCTCCAGCACACAGCCCCTGCAATGGGCCACTGTCTTGTGAGAATGCTTCCATGAGGCTTGGGAAGGAAAAAACCTGATTTTCTGGTGCTGCAGAATGAATGCAGCTGAAACCAAAGGGAGAACAATGTTTCATGTTGCTAAACATTGCTGTTGCTGCTCAGTGTTTGGAGAACTCCTTGTTGGAGTATTTAATGGCATGTCTCCAGAGCAGTCAGCATCTTGCAGTCACCCAAGGAGCACCTACCTCGCATTGCCTTTTGCTTGAGAGGCTTGTATTCAATCTGTGTAAGTGTACATGAAGAAAAATGTCCAAAAAAAGCCTTCAGGAAGGGAATGAATTCCCTGAAGGAGCAGGAGGGTTGAGCTGGGCGGCCAGCGAGGATTTCCGAAGGAGACGGGTGTGAGGATTTCTCAGTCTGGAAATCAGTGTTTGTATCTAATGCAGATAAGTTCACCCTCAGCTCTGTACAATAATGTAGCAGCACATATTTTATGTTTAACGCTGTGTTTGTGTTAATTCACAGAAGCACTTTTAACTTCCTGGCATAAACCCAGGCAGGTTGATCAGGGTTGAGTGTTCAGCTGCAAAACGTTTGAACAGAAAGTTTTCAGCTTGAAGATTGCAGTGTGGCAATAAAATATTTATGGGTTTTAAAGTGCCCATGTGGGAATGTTACGTGAGGGTCTTCCCACAAAATTCCTCAGAAATTGATTGGCTGACTAGTTCTTGGTATTACTTGGGCTAGAAGATGAAGCAGTGATGTGACTCCTTAGTTGCTAAGCTGTCCTTACTAACTAGTAAGAACAGGTTAGCAACAGTAAGAACCCCCAGTGATTGCACTGGGTTTGGTCTGAGGTTACTCCCTCATCTGCAAATCTCTTTTGTCTCAAAATGAAATCAGAGGCAAATTAAAAATACTTTAAAAGTTCTCTGACCTTTAATCTAATGTATGAATTTTAATGTCAAAGCTTTAATAAGCATCTTCCCTTCTGAACAGACACCAAAGTACCTCTGTTCACTTACTCCCATTCTTGATGGATTTGGGGGTTGAATTCACTACTGTTACTTCTCAGGAAGAGCTTTCTGGCCAAGTGGGTTTTGCAGTTTAAGTATTGCAAGTTCAGTTATTGAACAGTTTTCAATTGGATGCAACACAAAGTTGTGAATTGTATCCAGTTCATCTTTTTTTAAGCATACAAATCGCACTCTATCCAGAGGAGCCCACACTTAGAGCTTCTATGGGTTTGATCCTGAGGCTTTGCTGAGAAAGCATTTTGGGTATTGGCTTTCCTAGAAGCTTGCCAAATATTCTCTGCTTCATTTTTCAGTTCTAACAACAACCCAGTGATGTGCATTCCGATGGATATGTTCTTGAAATGTAGAGAAGAAAATTTCCACTGTCTTAATGATGAATGAGAATGTCCCCGTACTTCTAGTATTAAGAAGCTTTAAATATGCTACAAAGTTTCTGGTGCTCAAGGAGAAATGCTTATTTAAAACACCAAGCTTGGGAACAGAAAATCAAGATCAGCGTAAGTCACAGCCAGACCTTGCTAGTAAAACGCTGAGAATAAGTCAGTGTTAGACCACAAGTGGGAAACAATAAATAAATGAGAAGCAAAAGACTGTTTAGCAGGATCCTTTCTAGTGAAGGAATCATTTGTGTGTTTCCACTTCTAAGAAGTTATTTTGTCCTGTGGTTTTCTTTGTTTCCTTTTGGGTTTTCAGAATGTGTTTGCCAGTGTTGGGGCTCTCTAACACCCTGCAGCACGGAGGGTTTTGGAGGCTGGTTGAGCTTTTTTCCTTTTTCCTTTTATTTCCTATTATATTTTTATAGCTGTACTTAGCACTTCCATAATAAGGGGTCAACGTAGTAAAGGGGTATTTAAGATCTTTTGTAAATGGGATTCATTCTTTTCTTTCGCCTGGTGCACAGGTGGGACAAGCCAAAAGCCTCAACAGGAGCCGTGTGCCTCATGTTTTAAATCTATTTGATGGGGTTTGGGAAAGGGAAGGCAGGAAAAGATGTCACTAAATAACGATCCTGAAAGGTGGTGCTTTCTAAATGAGGTTATTTGTGTATCTTTTGCTGGCTTCTCAGAAGGAACAGAAAGGTTTCAAATCACATGTTGTAATACATATGGAAGTAACGTGATGTCTGTTGGTGCAGTAGTCAGTGCTGTACATGAAACAGGAGCAGGAAGGAAGCCAGGGGCTCTTGCTGAGGAAGAATAAGGCACTGAAGTATTGGATGCCAGACTTCTGCTGTTCTGGGTAGGAAGCCTGTTCCTTCAGGTTTAAGACTAAGGGGAACTGTTTTCATCCATTGCCACTCAGCGCGGCAGCCCATCGTGCAGGAGCGGCGCTGCTCACAGAGCCCAGGGCAGGGAGTGCTGGTGCCTGGGGGCTGGAGCTTCCCAGTCACCTCTGATCACCTGTAAAAACCAGGCCTCTTTTATAACATAGTTATAACATTTATAACCAGGCCTCTTTTAAAACCTACAGGTTTCGTAGGGGACGAAATGGAAAAAATATGGAACTATTCATCCTTTTCATGGATTCTGGGAAGTGCTGCTTATTCCTCGTTAGCTCGAGGATGAGTAACTCCCACATGATTGCAGGGTTTTGCTAGTAAGAACATAATTAATCAGATTTCATGCTAATTTTTTCCGGGTTCCCCATCATAGACATGGGAGTGAGCAGACACTGGTCCTGTCCTCCCTTCTTGGTGTGAACAGTGTCTCTCTGCTTCAGTTTCTGTATAAATTACACACTTGTGTGGCTCTTGCTCATTCTGTAAGTGCGAAGTTTGGGTATTTTTTCTTTTTCTTATTTTGCCTGCTGCTTGGAATTGCAGTGAGCACCCTGGGGAGTGGAGGTGTGGGAGGCCTTGCTTCCGACAAGCCAGGGAGTGCTGAACACGTGATGGAAGCAGCATGGGCCACCTTACTTCTGTTTTCCTTCTCTGGTTTAGGTATTGGGATGAGGGAGTGTAGAAAGGAGCATAAAGATGTGAAATACTAATATTCAAGCAATGTTTCTAACTGGCCATAGCACTGAGTCATTGGTTCATGCAGCTGTTTGGTAGGAAGTGAGGCATCACTGGGTTTGGATGTTGTAGGTTTGTGGTGCCTCGTGTGTCTCCACAAGCAGTGGGAATATACTGCCCATCGGTTCCAGGGGCTGATACTGAAGCAGCAGCTGGAGGCAGGAGCAGGCAGGGGAGCCAAGGGGGGACGAGGCTATCCAGGATAAGCAGTTGCTCTTGTGAGGCCACTCTGCAGTCCTGCGTCCAGCCCTGGGGCCCTCGACACAAGAGGGACGTTCACCTGCTCGAGTGAGCCCAGAGGAGGCCCCGGAGCTGCTGCGAGGGCTGGAGCAGCTCTGCTCTGGAGCCAGGCTGAGAGAGCTGGGCTGGGGCAGCCTGGAGAAGAGAAGGCTCCTGAAGGGGAGACCTTAGAGCAGCTCCAGTGCCTAAAGGGGCTCCAGGAAACCTGGAGAGGGGCTTTGGACAAGGGCCTGTAGGGACAGGACAAGGGGAATGGCTTTAACCTGCCAGAGGGGAGATTGAGATGAGCTCTGAGGCAGAAGCTCTTCCCTGTGAGGGTGCTGAGGCGCTGGCACAGACTTTTCCCAGAGAAGCTGTGGCTGCCCCATCCCTGGCAGTGTTCAAGGCCAGGTTGGACACAGGGGCTTGGAGCAACCTGCTCTAGTGGAAGGTGTCCCTGCCCATGGCAGGGGTTGGGACTGGAGGAGCTTTAAGGTCCCTTCAACCCAAACCATTCCGTGACTATGATTCTATGATGAAGAAAATAAACAAAAAAGTAGAGTGAATGTGTTGTTATGGTTTAGTTGTTCACTTGGGTGTTTTTCCCTTTTAATGTTTTTAGTTTTAATATTAGAAAGGACATGCTCTATTATAATATTGATCAGGGACCCTGAATAGCACATTCTCATGTTTTAATAATGTGTTTCAGTTGGACAATGACTATTTTAAGGTGAGCAGCTGAAGTCTGCTGATACCCATTTCCATGCTCTGGAAAAGAAGAATGGGCTCTGGAAATAATCATCCAAATAGTCACTCAAAGTCTCAGTACTGATCTATTTAAAAAACATGAAAAATTGCATCAGTCATTCCCTGCTTGGAACAGTGTGTGTTGAAGAGCAGGTAACAAAGGTTCACTGAAGCCCTTCACAAGTTACAGCAGTGGTAAAAATCCAGCACAAATGAAATTGATTTTGTTTTTACACTAAGCAAGGGTTTTATTGTCTGTCTTTGCAGATGAAGACTGTCAGTGTTGCCTTAGTTTTGTGCCTAAACGTTGGTGTGGACCCTCCTGATGTGGTGAAAACAACTCCCTGTGCCCGCCTGGAGTGTTGGATCGGTAAGTCCTGAGAACTTCCCAGCCCCAGCTAACTCTGTGGTCAGTTACATATGCGAATGTATAAGTGGTGTGTTTCCTGGAGTTAAAACTGGGATGAACAAAAGGAAATGGGGCATCCGACTTCACTGTCTGTGAGTTGAGTCCAGCAGTAGCTGCTGCCGTGGCTCATTTTCCTGCTTTGTTCTGAAATGGGATAGCGTGGAGAAGACAAGCTGGTGATGAGGTGCTTGGCTTGCTTTTAATTGTTGTGGATTTATAAATACTTAAGGAAATCTCTGAGCAGTTACATCTTTAGCGTGCTGTGATCTGCAAAGGTTTGCAATTACCCTGCCTCATACAGTGTAGGAATAAGCTTGTGTCAAATGCATGGACTTTACTGCATGGTGAGGTGACTGCTCTGAGGCTAATTTAATTGGGATCATGAATTCAGAAGTCCTGGAATTATTCCCAGTGATGTCTTGCCAGCAGTTCCAGCACCTAGGCTTGCTGCTGTGGTGCAGTGTTGGACTGAATTCCTAGGGTTTTGTTAAGAAATGAAAAGTTGCCTTGGTTTTGGAGATCACATCTGATTATCAGGACGAGACTTACCTGAAGTAATTTTAGAAGAAAATACCTGGTGTAAGAAAGCTTTCTGAGAGATTTGGGGTTTATCTAGGAATTGAAAATGTTCAGTCTTCAGGAAGTAACATGCAGAGCTCTGTAATCCTGAACTGCGGGGCTTGCATTAGGCTGCAGAACAAATTAACCATTGCACAAACTGCATTTCCTTAAAAACTTGCAGAACATCTCATTTCTAACCTTGCTGTACCTGCTTATGAATCATGGCAGCTCGTTAGTTTTAACCTAAAAATGCTGATGACTTTAAAGCAGTTAAAAAGCCATGAACATGCACTAACAAATGCATCTATTCAGTGGAGAGAACAGCTCTAGTTGCTCATTGATACATGAGGAGAGAGCAAAGAGAATGAGGAGCGTTGCAGAGTCATTAAATGAAGTTATTAGTGACTGTCATCAGCAGACAGAATGTTGAATGCAGCTTCATGATGAAATGTTCAGTGGGTAGCTATACACAAGTACTTGTTCCCGTTCCTAGCCAACTTCTGACAAAGGTCATGGCAAAACATCTGCAGTTTTTTCTCTGTCCAACCTTCTCCAGAGCAGCTCAAGGTGGGGATGGTGGGAACATCTTTGCCAGATGTGTGGGGAAGTGTGGCAGTTGTTTTGGTGCAATTGCTGCTGCTTACAGCCGAGCTGAGATCTCCGGTGCGTGAACGCTGCGCTTTGCTGCACCTTCCAGGTGCACCCTTAGAGCATCTCAAGTGGTTTGTTTTTGTGCAGCATGAGGCCTGAGCTGACATCTGTGCTGCGGTGTCAGCCCGGCGCGGGGAAGGCACCGGGGGAGCCTCGTGCCGTGGCTGCACCGGCCGGGTCCTGGCCGGTGTCTGCAGGGCTCTGGCCTTACGTGTGCGCTCAGCACGGGAGGCCGAGGGCTCACGTCATGACTCTGGTGCACGAGCTATATTTAGGAAAATAATTTACTTCCACTGTTTGGCTCTTGGAATGGCACCAGGGAACTTTATTTTTATACAAAGGGTGTTTTTAATAACATTAATTGCTCTGGAGGCACTCCAGGGTCTCCAAACTACGTTCCTCTGCTCTCAAAGTGCACGTGAAGTGTTTAAATTTCTTTTTCTGAAGTTCAGTTTGGTCCTTTTGAAGGACTCAAACAAGAAATCTGATGTGTTTATGCTATTTTTCTGTTTCCTTTTTAATTTGAGCAGTAGCTAATGGCATATTAACTCACAGCACGCTTCTGGGGTCTGAGCAGTCACCTCCAGGGACACCTTCCACTAGACCAGGTTGCTGCAAGCCCCATCCAACCTTGCCTTGAATAACTCACTGATTTGGTTAATAGAATTATTTATATTAAATAACAAAATATTAGCTTCTGGTTTCTTTGAAGCTTGGTACTAGTGTCAGTTACAGGGCCGTGGTGTTTGAATAAAGCACACAGGATGGAGCTGTGCTGGTATGGATGGATGGGGGTAATTACCCAGTGACAATTAACTTCCCAGGAACTTCAGCTGGAGTGTGCTCACTGGAGCAGTCAGCAATGGAAGTAAGTGAGGCAGGATTCTGCATTCAGCAAGAAAATAGATTTATCATCAAATATTTAACCAATTTAAATTTTTGTCATTATTTACTATAGAACCTTCTTTTCCTTATGAAGGAAACAAATGCAGTGCCTCTCCTGTCTTTCAAAACACAACTGTATTTACTGCTTTAGAGAGAAAAATCTTCCAAGTTTGACAGTCTTTAATGGTGTTTAATTTGTACTGGAGTGAAGAATTTGGGGATGCATTTTGCCATGAAGAATGCAGTGTTTGTGAATTTGAAATGGAATGTGTGAAGGAACCTGCATTAAAACATCATGAAACAATCTTTCTTGCAAGCAGAACACTGGAAAGGGACAGGATGGAAAGACTCTGGCTTTTTCCTTCTGTGAAGGGGGGTGGTGTCCATGCTTTCATGTGGACTTTGGTCTCCCAGGTTGTAGATCTGGATTCTGTAGAAGCATAAAGGTATAAATGCACATAGAATTGTAAATAATTTCTGCTTCTTGTCAAGCTGAGCGATTCAGGTGCAGTCAGAAATGCTCATTTTTATTCTCTTTCCTAGATCCTCTGTCAATGGGTCCTCAGAAAGCTCTGGAAACCATTGGTGCAAATCTACAGAAGCAGTATGAGAACTGGCAGCCAAGAGTAAGTGCTCCTTGGGCTTCCCCTCTGCACAGGCTGGACACAAAGACACGTGTCTGTATGTGGCATTGGTGGTCCTGCAGCACTGGTTCCTCCATCAGTGTGAATGAATTCTTGCAGCTGTTGAATTCGGTGGCTTTTCAGCTGATGCCCCTCTTGGCTCACACTCTCTTTGATCACATCTGGGGGGGTTGTTTAAAGTTCTACAGTGATTCTTTTAAATTGAGCTTCCTCTGACTTTATTGTGGATGTTGTGCAGTTAGTAGCTGAGGAAGGCTTTTGGGTTTGTTTTGAAACACGATTTCAAAGCTTGGTAACTGTCAATTCTATCTAAAGTATGATGTGTGTAGATGTTTGTGAAAATGAATGTTTGGGATAGTAGCAGCACTTTATGAATCAGAGCAGGAGTTAAAGCAGCACTCAAGCAACTGACTCATTATTTCCTCTCTGGTAACATCTCTCACACCAGGGAAGTGTTTTGCTTCTGGATCTTTGAATGTTCATGGTTTCATGTGTCTCAGTAAATAAACTACAGGAAGATCTAAAGGAATGACGTTTGAAGTCTGCAGCATTTTCCAAATAGATTCAAAACCTGAGCTGTAGAATCCTCTTCTCTGTTAACATTCCCCAGCATGTTCATGTCCTTATCTGTATGCTCTAGGCAGTTTGGGTCAGAATATTCCTCTTCAAAGTACCTGGACTATTGACTACTGAACCATAAATTTATCATTATAAGCATGTAATGTGTAAGCAGAGCAGAAATAGTAACTTCACTGAATGAACCTACCTGCAGGTGGGCTTTAATTCGTATTTTCCCTTATGATGTGGTGTGCACACTTATCTGATCTTCATTTTCTTAAGGAGACATGGTTTCTCCTCTTCCTTTTAGATTGTTTTCAGTAATGATGTGTGGGTTTTGTCAGCACCAGGGCTGTACTTTCTGTTTCTAACATTACTCACTATTTAATGTATAAATAATCTACTGAGTGGCTCTGTAACGTCTGTTCGGTATTAGTGTAAGAGTATGGTCTGTAGTTGGGAAAGTTCCTCGTACTTTCCTGTCCTCTGTACAGGATGCCTGGAAGGAGGAGGCCCTTGTGTTAGCTGTGCCCTTAGGTATTTGTAATCAGTCCTTCTGTTTAAACAGAGATGGGTTCCAGCCATTTACTTGTTTGTCATTTATAAAATCAATGCACAGAGATTGCCCCCACCTCAGATCTGAGAATGTCACCAGAAAAAGGCTTGTGGGCATGTGTGGTGTTGGAGGCTGCGGGTGAACATTGTTGGGTGCATTCCAGGTCCCTCCTCTACTTCCTAATTCAAACTTGATGGAAATAATATTATATTCAGAACAATTTGAATGTAAATGCAGTTCGTGCTGGTTCTTTAGCTCTTTGTGTGGCATTTCCCTGCTCCCTTATTCAGGGCTGACTGACTAGAGCTGGGTTTATCATTCAGTAAAAGCCTAATATCCTGAAGGGGACTTACTGGGTTTAGTGGAGAATTGCCCACATTACTAAATCTGTGGGTAACTGTCTGTGGGAATGCTTTTTCCTGAAGTGTTTTGTAAGTGTATTTTCATAAGGACTTGTCTTGGAGCACGGATGGTGTATATTTGAGACAAGACTCTCCTTTTGTGATTTTCCTGGTTTTCCTCTTGGTACTTTGACTTTTGATTCTTTTAAACTGCCTCTTGCAGCCCAGGAATTGGGCAGAAAACTCAAATAGTGTCTGAAATCCAGTAGGAGAGGAAATCATCTTGATGCAAAGGTGAAAAGAAACGTTCTTCTCTGCTCTTTAAGAACGGAGCCCGTACGGCTGAGAATGAGGGTGGGCGCCGGGGAGCAGCGGGGCCCTGTGTGGGCCGGCCGCAGCTCACCTCAGCTCACCGTGAAGGGTTTACAGCGAGCACGAGGCAATCACTGAGCTCAGTGATTGTGTGGAAGGTGCCGGGTTCTGGCCAGTAAATCAGAGCCCTGTGGAGCATTGCAAAGCAGAACACGCGCCGGTTTATTGCACTCTACAAGGCCCTTGAGTTTTCTGCAGTAATAAAGAGCTGATGTGCCATCTGCAATAAAACAATAGGAACATTATTGAATTTCCTAGACCTTTCATATAAATACTAATACATCTAGTTTTGTCTATTTCTCAGTGGTTTGGAATGGTTGAAGAATTGATGGAAGGAGGACAATTTGGGGAAAACCAGGCACTCTGCAAGAGAGACCAAATCATGATGTAGCTGATGTTTCTGCGCTGTCAGCAGGGTGCTGCACTAGGAAATACCTCCTCAGTGGCTGGTTGTGAGTGCACAAGTGGAGGGAACCCCTGCGCAGGGGATGATATCAGCAGTAAACGCTGTGTGGAGTCCTGTGACACCCTTTCCAGTGCAGCCCTTGTCTGCTTATAGCTGTTGGAGGTTGTTCAAATGCACTAAATACAAACAGCTTAGATGAAAAAGCTTGACAAGGGCTAAGCGTGAAAGTTCTTTGTTTCTGGAGGCTCCCAGGCTGAGGCATATTTCCTTCCAGCTCTTGAGTCCCTTTCTAAATAATCTATCAGCTTGCCATTGCCTGAAGTATTTGTCCTGATTAAATTTAAAGCTTTGCTTTATTGCTGTGTAGCAACATAAATTTGTGTGCTGCAGGAGTAAAACCCACTCCAGCCATTGTTTCATCTGCAAAATGCTGCAGTTAAACAATATCCAGTCATTTCATTGCAATTCTCAGAAGAAAATTTCACTGGGGGAAGAGAGGAGATGACAAAGCTGTTGCCTTTATCTGTCTTCATCAAGAATTTACAGAACAAGTAAGAGTTCTTGGAATTCAATGTGAAGAGAATTTGGATGCTAGGGAGAAAGAAAAACAAGACAGCTCTTACCTAGTGTTGCCTTGGGTCATGGGGTTTGAGTTTCACTGGGCATGGAAGGGGTTAACCCTGAGAGTAGTCTGGAAAGCAGGCTCAGTTAAGGGAGATAAAAGCTCCTGAGGCAGCTAAGGATGAGAGGAGGAAGAGGTAGTGAAAGAGAAGAGCCCAGGACGCCCCTCCCTCCGCAAATGCAGCCTGATGGAAGGGAATAACCTTCCCTGGGACTCTCTTCTGGCCTTGGGGGGCATCCTGGGGGTGCAGGGAGTGGCTGGGGAACCCAGTGGACAAGGAGAGCCTTTAGCAGAGGCTGCACCTTACATCACTTTAATTGCCCAGAATAAACCACTTTAAATGTCCATTGGAGATTCCTCATGGATGCTGGATTTCAAATATTTGGATAAGAATCGATCCACTGAAATGGTATTTCTCTGCTGATCTTCATTCATTACCCTTTGCAGAGCAGTGCCTGTGTTAGGTGCAGTGCTGTGTAGGTGACAGGAGAGCAGTAGTTTGCTGGTGCTGGCAGTAAGTAGCGACCATTTTCCCCCTTGTCTGGATGCAAATTCGGTTTTCTTGGCAGCGTTGCACGTTGTGCCAGTCAAAAGGCAGGAACTTTCCTTAGTTTAAAAGTCAACAGACTTTGTTGGAAACAGGAATAACAGACTGTGAATTCCGAGGGCTGCTGCAGTGGATGCTTTATGGAGATACAGTCGCTAGCGGGGATTTTATGAGCAGAAGTTATTCTTACTTAAGTCCCAGTTTACACCCATTTACCAGCAGAGCTGGGACCTGGGCTCTGCTGCAGGGCTCTGCAGAGCTGGAGCAGAGGGGTGAGTGGAGGGGTGGAGGTGGTGCTGCTGCTCTCTGCACAGTCGCCTGCCCGTGTGGAGCAGCTTGGGAGCGTGGCTTTCTGCGTCCTCTTGGCTGGAGTTCTCTGAGCTGAGCTGCAGCACAGGGAGCCCCAGTTCCCCTGTGTGAAAGGATCATCGTGCGCAGCATTGTACGGGATGCTGCGAGGTGAGGCTGCTTGCTGATCACTGCCTGCCTTAGAAGGGTGCCAGCCTTTCCCATTTTTCCCTCCCCGCTCTCGTGATGGGCACCTCATCACTTGGCTTCTGGCCTTCCCCAGCAATAAAGTTTCCTTTGTTTCCATTGCTGTGTGTTCGCCTCTGAGAATGGGGCTGTGTAGCCAGAGGCAGAGCTGTAGGTTGCATGATGCACAGGTTACATAATTCAGGATGTGGTACGAGGTGCTCTGGAGCATATGCTGATTAAATTTGCATGAAATTATAGATTATTTTTTCTTTCTGTTGGCTGTGGCTTTTGACCAGTTTCTTTCTTTAACTCTAAACTGGCCAGAAAATTCTCTCATCTCACTCAATGAGCCACCTCGAAGAACTTTTTTCCCCTTATAGCCACTTGCCTAGATAAAACAAGGCAATTGCAGTATTGATTTTTCTAATTCAAGCTTAACTCCTTGCTGTCTCCCTTGTTCTCCTCCTGCTTCCTCCTTTTTTGCTAAGACAAATTATCGATGGAATTAGTTGTATTTCATTGTAGCTCCACCTGAACAGACACCCCTGGAGTGAAGGAGAACTATGACCTGTGAAGGGGGATGAAAATCCCAGATAGGGGAAGAGCTGGACAGATCTGTAAGGCAAGATCAAATAAGCTTTTAAAAGCCTTTGGGAAGGGTGGCTGGAAGGCAGATACTGGGATTTGCAAACTCCTGCATCCACAGCATCCCCAGTCACCGAGGACAGGGTGTTAATGTGGACACCGTCAGGCAGCAGTTTTGCTTCTGGCCTTATGCTGTTCTCTTTTGGATGCTCTATTACTTACATTAGTGCCACTTACTGAGAGACAGGCAGTAACACATCTGAACTGGCAGATCGAGGCATGTTCGAGGTCTTTCCAGCCCATTTAATTTACGTGGTTGTCATTTTTTCACCCAGCTCAAAGAGGTGACATAACCAAGGAGGAGCAACTGCAGCAATCCCTTATTGGAGTGGGCCTGAGGGAACTGAGAACCTCGGTACTCATCCCAGGCAGGCATGGCTGCTCCTCTGTGGGGCATTAATAGACATGGTAGTTACCTGAACTATGGCTGTATTCCTAATTCTCCCAAGCTGTTAGTGCCAGGTTGAGACTCCCAGCAGCGTGTGTGTCCCATTGTGCTTAACTGTGCAGGTTTTAAAGAAAGGGTTTTCCTATTTCTCTCTAATCCAGTACAGTACATGGAGTGCTGCCTCCTGCAGCTGCCATCCACCCGGGAGGATGGTCTATGAGGAAGTGTCTCCTACAGTACGGATAGATTGTATGCTTTGTGGCAAGCCTTCAAGGAAACAGTGATGCTTTTCTGATCAAACAAGGCTGCCTTTTTCTCTCTTCTTGTCTGCTTCCCAACAGTTTTAATTTCAAAGGAAGTGCAGCCAAGATACTTGAAACAGACAATTTGAAGCCTCCACCTTTTTTGTGCCTGTTTTTTGTTGTTGATGCTGTTGTTTCCCTCATTAGATATCTCTGGGCTTTGATACAGTTCCTGAGGTTTCCTTCCTTGCATTGCTTCTTTCTGCCTAATGAATTGGTAAGTTGCTGCTGCACATCAAAGGTTGAGCATTTCCTAAAGAGTGACTAGTTAAGCAGGAAAACTAATTGAACACATGGCCTAATTATTGGTCTCTCTGTGACTCATCCTTTGCCTTCATTTCTGTAGGGTTTTTCCTTTTAAAACAACAGCAAATACTAATTGCTCTGGCAAAAGATACTGTCGAATTCCAAAGGGGAAAATGTAAAATGGAAAAAACTGGTGCTTGGCCTCCCTACTCTGCAGATGTGGGAACATGTAACAGTAATAAGAAAAGAAGAGGAGGAATTAGAAAAGACACTGTGACCTTGTTTGACAAAAGCAGGTTTTCCTAAGAGGACCGTGGTGTTGTTTCTGAGTTCCCGGCAGCCTCTTGATTTTGGCAGCTCTTTGAGGCTCTGCAGAATTTCTGCTGTATCAATCCTTTGCTGTCTTGTTAAAAGATCAACTGTCTTCAGCAGAAACCAGCAGTTTTCCCAGAGGGGAAAGAAAAGTCTGTTGTAGAAGAGGGGTCAACGAGTGCAATTGCAAAACCACTCATTGACGTTCTCATTCTACCTGAGAGGTTGTTCCGGTACCCTTCTGGGTGTGACTGTAACCCTGTGCTGTTGTTACAAGATGTCCCTCTAGAAGAACTGGTGGTTTAGCCAGGAAAGCACAAGTTGTCAGTGTGGCGGATGCTGAAAGCCTCTTTTTTGTGTCTTGTGATTATGGAGAAAATTAGGGCAAATTAAGCAATATCTGACTTGTAGTTCTCCGAGAGCACTCTGCATCCTGGCCGTCTGCTCCTCTACAGTGCAGCACAGGGTGGCAGGGAGGACACAAGACCAGGGTTTGGCTTAAACCACCACCAAAGAGCTGCTTTCAGCTCTTTTGGGCTGAAAAATCTGAACTGGGCCACCTATTTTCTTCTGTTACCAGGGCACTGAGCACCGAGAGGAAGTCACAATGAGCAACTGTAAAGATTTTAGTATCTGAAACCACTGCATGGGTTCCCTGGAGTGTTGTAGCCTGAATGGTAGCAGTAGGTGCTGCTGAAGTGGCTGCTTCACATGGGAGTAGCTGTAGCACATGTACATAAAGCTGTCCTAGAGCAGTGATAACTAAAGGATTTGGGAGTACGCTGTGCAAGTGGGAAGCTGCCTGCTGCAGTTCTGGGGCTTGGCCTGGGTAGAATGTGTTTTAATCCTTTGATAGTGGAAAAAAATATGATAAATCTTTAACAAAGCACTAAAAATGAAGTGGAAGTGGTGAAATTGCAGCAATAATGTAGTTTATACTGATTTCTCTGAGATTCTCATGGAAAACTGAGGCACAAGAAGGGAAACAGATACAGGCATGGGCTGATGTGGAGAAGCGTGTTCAGAAGCTGTAAAGACAACAGTCTGTCAGTGACCATGCTTGCTCTTGCTTTGCTTTCCACAGTCTTCAGACAATAAGATCCATTTACATGTTTTCTATTTCTTCTCTGTTTTGTTTTGTATTTTATCATCAAAATGAGGCCAGAATTGGCAACAAGCAAGATTTGTGTATTCTAGGGTATTTCCGTGTGACCATTGTGCTCTTCATGGCAGTTTGTCCTGAGATGGGCAGAAAGACCTGATATTAGAAAGGCTTCTTGCAAGAGATAAGCAGCTCTGCGGGCTCCAATCTGATTAACGTTTTTCTGTAATTACCACCCAGCCTCTGTGTGACCTATTTAAAAATCCCTTGTCTTTGTGTTCATGGGGAGCTGTGAATCCTGGCGATGGGAGACAGGGAGGAGCGTTCCATGAGCTGCTTGCATAGACCCTGGTGCTCTTTACCCAGTGAACCGCACTGGATGTCCACTGGGATTCAGTCACTGCGAACTTGGACATGCAAATGATTCTGTATTAAACAACAGAAGCTTCTTTCTGAATAGGCATTAATTTTGTGCAAAACTTAGAACAATAACAAAGAAAACTATTTACATTTTCATATATATTCCTGCTCATCCCTAAGGCAGAATGAGGGAAGCTTGAAATACTTTGGGTTTAACTCCTTTCATAGGGATCCTAATAAAGCCTAAACCTCTAAATGGTTGTTTTTCCTTCGCCTGACTCATTAGGCTCTTTGTTAATCTGCACATTGCTTCATTAAACAATTACTCTGCAGCCAGAGGAAAACCTGAAATTACTAAATAATTACTTAGCATTGAGAAGATGAACTTCTTGTCCTCGCATGAATACAGCGCAGTCGTTCCTCCTGGTGAAAATGAGGAGCTTTGACCGGCAGAGAAAGACAACCAGTTTGAGGTCCTGCAGCCTGAACTGGGCTCCAGGTAGTATCTAAGTTGATATTTAAGAAATAAGGAGATGCAGAGCCTGAAACTTTAAAGAGCTCTTAAAATAGAGGTTACAAAGAAGGAACAGTGCTCAAATGACGCTGCTGCTTAGGAGCGCTGTTCTTTGACTAAGCAGGTTTTAAGGATGTGTCCTGGTGTGTACTCCAAATCCTGTCAGAGCGTTTTGTGCTGTGCCCTGTCATAGCCATCACAGTGGCATCAGGCTGAGGGGCGAGGCCGGGCGTGTAAGCAGCAGCTTGAAGTTGTTTTACAATTCCCTTTGTTTAAAAATAACCAATTCTTTACCCAGCCATCTCGGGACGTTTATTTTATGTGATCAGATCGGGAGGGATCGTACAGGGTATGCTGGGGGTAGAGTTCTGTGCATCTTGGAGCAAACTTGTGGTGTAGCAGCTGGTAATTGCTGAGAGACACCCCTGTCACCTGAATCCGTTGTAGCAGGTACTCAAGGGTAGTAGTCTTGATTTTTGTCTTCCCTGTCAGCATCAGCTCTCAGGAACACAGTGCTCAAAGGTAGTTTTTTGGAAGTATTGTTGAATCCTGAATCCACACAGGGAGGATCAGGTACTTTGGAATTCATTTCACATTGGACTTAAAAGCAAGGTCAGAGACTCTGCAGAGGAAAGGTAAAGTCACTCCACTGCTGACTACAGTCCAGTGAATAAATGCTCCACGCTTACAGCGCGTTTGCTCCGAGACATCTGGCACGTGAAGCTGTTGGAGTCTTGGGCTGCTTTTGGCTGTCCTGGCACAGAGGAGAGGGAGATGGATTTTTAAAGGCAACCGAGTATCCGCTGAGTATTTGCCAAAGACTCCCAAGCCTTCCTTAGGGCTTGGTTTAGCATTTGAACTCAAGTGCCTGTAAGTCACAGTGCATGTCACTGTAATTAATATTTTTCAAGTTAGCAATAACTATTAATTTTATCAGAACCATTTTTTCATGGCCTGTGTTAAGCTGTTGCTCAGAGCATCCATTTGGGATCTCCAGATACTCTCTTGTATTTAAATATGCAGCTTTTTTATTATCTATGATTCATCCTCAGGCGTTAACATCAGGGTCATATCATATGGCCACAGCCTAAAGTCAAACCACCTAAAAGGTGTTTAAAAAGAAGTAAATAGAAAGCCTGAGTCTGTGAATATGGTTCAGCCCCATTTGTATTTGCCTGCATGTCTCTAACCCGAGAGTTATTGTGGTCATATCAGCCTGCACTTACAGGCAATTGAATTTATGATGGATTGGTAGTAGGAATAAATTGAAATCACTTCTCACACTGCTGAATCGATCTCTGAAGTTACCACCTAACGTGCTCCTGCAGCTCCTCACATCTCTGCTGCTGCGTTCTGCAGGCTGGGACCCGGCATGGCACCATCCTGCTCCAGCACTCCGCGTAAGGGCATGGGCAGCAAACTCGCATCAGTGCAAGTGTGGTGATATTCCAAAACCAGTCTGGGAGCGCAGGCTCCCCCTGCAGCTCCCTGCTCGGCAGGTTTGCCAGATCCCTCAGGACAAACCACTCTCCTTCCAGGCATGACAGCAGATGGGAGTGACTGCAAGGTCCTGTGTGCCTGTGAAGGGTTTCTGTCCTACTGAGGTTGTGCTGCTGTTTTCTCTGTTTGGGATGGGTGGGGAAGACAGCAGCAGTTGGAGTGCATTGCTTTTGGATAAAATGTCAGCTCTCCTTTAGGGAAAAGGATCCAGATTTATTACAAGACATACTTCTTATTGATGGATTTGGAGAAGGCTGAGGTTCTTAATGACTTCTTTGCCTCAGTCTTCACCAGCAAATGCTCTGACCACA
Source organism: Strigops habroptila (assembly GCF_004027225.2). NCBI lineage: Eukaryota > Metazoa > Chordata > Aves > Psittaciformes > Psittacidae > Strigops > Strigops habroptila. The sequence continues at coordinate 11,985,513 of NC_044290.2, read as the reverse complement.
CAACCCAAGTCTTGGAAAGCAAATGCAGGGACTGTGAGAACAAAGACCTTAGGCCCACTGTAGGAGAGGATCAGGTTCGAGACCATCTTAAGAACCTGAACGTGCACAAGTCCATGGGACCTGATGAAATCCATCCACGGGTCCTGAAGGAGCTGGCGAATGAAGTTGCTAAGCCACTGTCCATCATATTCGAAAAATCCTGGCAGTCAGGTGAAGTTCCCGATGACTGGAAGAAGGGTAATATAACCCCCATTTTCAAGAAGGGGAAGGTGGAAGACCCGGGGAACTACAGACCAGTCAGCCTCACCTCTGTGCCTGGCAAAATCTTGGAACAGTTTCTCCTGGAAAACATGCTAAGGCACATGAAAAACAACGAGGTGGTTGGTGACAGCCAACATGGCTTCACTAAGGGGAAATCCTGCCTGACCAATTTGGTGGCCTTCTATGATGGAGCCACGGAACTGATGGACAGCGGCAGAGCAGTTGATGTCATCTACCTGGACTTGTGCAAAGCATTCGACACTGTCCCACATGACATCCTTGTCTCTAAATTGGAGAGACATCAATTTGATAGATGGACCACTCGGTGGATAAAAAACTGGCTCCATGGCCGCACACAAAGAGTTGTGGTAAATGGCTCGATGTCCAGTTGGAAACCTGTAACGAGTGGTGTCCCTCAGGGATCGGTGTTGGGACCGGTCCTGTTCAACATCTTTGTCGGTGACATGGACAGTGGGATTGAGTGCGCCCTCAGCAAGTTTGCCGATGACACCAAGCTGTGTAGTTCGGTTGATACGCTGGAGGGAAGGGATGCCATCCAGAGGGACCTTGACACGCTTGTGAGGTGGGCCGATGCCAACCTTATGAAGTTTAACCAAGGCAAGTGCAAGGTCCTACATCTGGGTCGGGGCAACCCCAGGCACTGCTACAGGCTGGGCAGAGAAGAGATTCAGAGCAGCCCTGCAGAAAAGGACTTGGGGGTGTTGGTTGACGAGAAGCTTAACATGAGCCGGCAGCGTGCGCTTGCAGCCCAGAAAGCCAACCGCATCCTGGGCTGCATCAAAAGAAGCGTGGCCAGCAGGTCGAAGGAGGTGATCCTGCCCCTCTACTCTGCTCTTGTGAGACCCCACTTGGAGTACTGCGTACAGTTCTGGTGTCCTCAACATAAAAAGGACATGGAGCTGTTGGAGCAAGTCCAGAGGAGGGCCACGAGGATGATAAGAGGGCTGGAGCACCTCCCATATGAAGACAGGCTGAGAAAGTTGGGGCTGTTCAGCCTGGAGAAGAGAAGGCTGCGTGGTGACCTCATAGCAGCCTTCCAGTATCTGAAGGGGGTCTACAAGGATGCTGGGGAGGGACTCTTCCTTAGGGACTGTAGTGGTAGGACAAGGGGTAATGGGTTCAAACTTAAACAGAGGAAGTTTAGATTAGATATAAGGAAGAAGTTCTTTACAGTGAGGGTGGTGAAGCACTGGAATGGGTTGCCCAGGGAGGTTGTGGATGCTCCATCCCTGGCGGTGTTCAAGGCCAGGTTGGACAGAGCCTTGAGCCACATGGTTTAGGGCAAGGTGTCCCTGCCCATGGCAGGGGGGTTGGAACTAGATGATCTTAAGGTCCTTTCCAACCCTTACGATTCTATGATTCTATGATTCTATGATTCTATGTAGCACGGGTTAGTCAAAACAAACGCTTGGCTGGGGAAGTGCAGAACATGTCACTACATGAATTCCAAAGATTGAATATACTCCTGGCTGATGTCCTGAGGCACCCAGGCTTTTACAGGCATGCAGCATGGGTTGCATCTTGCACCTACCCAACATCCCAGCACCATAACATGTCACCTGCCCTTCTGAAATGGGGGAGAAATAAGGATTTAAATTTAGTCCTAAACACTGATGTGGGAAGAGCTGGATGGAGGCAGGGACAGGCTGTGCTGCTGCTCTGGTCAGCTGAGGAACAGGCTGCAGCCTCAGCCCAACTCCTACTCAACTCATTAACAGCCCATTTACAGCTGCCAGTTAGGGAGGGCAGAGAAAACACCATTAACACCCAAACCTTCAGCCTGAGATTGCATCTGATGAGGTGAAAATCCAAAAATGAGCAGTAAGGGTGGGGAAAATTTGGCTTGATTCCACTGCTCAGGAGAGAATAATTTTCTGTGTAGATTTTTCATTTATTGTGAAATTGTGCAAAAATGAAAGTGTTCTTGTACAGTTCTAAATTTGTCTCTTCTTTGACGTGTTTCCAAAGCCTGTGCAAATTCAGGATCCTAAATCTTTCTTTGATGCAAGAAAAAAGATGTGGTTTAGTAAGTATTAAAATTAAATCATGGTAAATCACAGGATTGAGTTATTAATAACAATTTTGGATGCTCCAAAGAACAAAGTGGTTTTGTTATGAGTGAAGTGTGTAGTTTTTAGCTAAAACAGCTTCAACATCAGAGGACTTGGGAGCAGGCCAATGCAGTGTCATACCTAGGGGAAGAAAAAGAAGTGTGGGTAGAACAGCAGCATGAAAAGTCTGTAGTAGTGAACTTAACTGAGGGTGGAAAGGAACTGGTAGTGAAAGTTATTGGGAACATGAACTGTTGGTGTGTTTAGGAAGAGTTTGTGGAAGAAGGGGCTTAGGGAGGGTGGTGTCAGATGCAGACCCACAGCGGTCTGGGGGGAAGCTCAGCCTCTCGAGAGGTTTATCCCTTAGATTAATCCTAGTGCTGCCCCTGCCGTGAGTAGAGTGAGTGAGATGTGGTGACTGAGGAGGCAGTGATTGAAAGCTGTCTGGGCAGGGAGCTGTGCTGCTCTGATCCAGGACCCTGGTGGGTACCGCAGCCAGCGTGGCCGTGTAAAAACCTCTCACAGGAACCTGAGCGTGAACCTCACATGCTTGATGGCTTCGAGCTGGAGGTGGATTGTGGTGTTTTACTGTCCTGCACGTACTGTCCTTCCAGGAGTTTATGAATGCAGAAAAGTTTAAAGTGGTTCAAGGCAGGAGTTGAACGGTGCTGTCCTGTGGCAAGGACATGTCTGTCTGCAGGGTTTAGTGAAGCTGTGTCTCATCTTTTGCTCTAAATGCATCAATGGATGTTTTCATTTTAGTTTCCCTGGTTCTAGTGTGGGAAGAGATAATAGCAATCAAGAGAAAATGGATAAACCATAATTGGTCTCATTTAGAGGCCACTGTTACATGCAGCTTCTGTATCATTTCTCCTGGCAGATGCGTCCTAGGGCTTTGAATCATTCCTCCTGTGGAAGCCATTGCACACCTGAGAAACCCACCAGACCACCTGCAAGGTGTGGGTGCTTGCTGGGTCTCTGCAGTGGCAATGTGCTCTGGGGCTTCTTGCTTCCTTAACCATTTCTGACTCTCTACTTGTTTTTAAGACTGTGGTGGGCTGACGTGTGTCCAGAACAGCTCCTTATGCTCCCAGGATCTTGCTTGGAGTGTGAGGATGGAGTTCAGGGCCAGTTGTTTTCTGTAAAATCAGAAAGCTGTTCCTTGTAACACAGCTTTTAAATGTGGTGTTGGATCTCCTATTCTTCACTGCTGCTGAAACACTCCCAGCCACAGGGTCTGTCCCCAGTAATTCTGAGTAACCCTCTGGCATCAGCAGACTGGTGTTTTTCTGCTCCCTGCCTTTCCAGTGGTGGTTATTAATGTGTTGGGTGATTTGGGCTGCAAAACTGATCCCCTGGAGCTTCACAGCGACTTCCCTCCATGGACAAAATTCATGCTTCTCCCCCCGCTGCCTGCTTTAGAAGCAGCTCTTTACATATGGACTTTCCTCCAAATCTTGTGTTAAGATCTTGCTAAACGTCTGCTGGGGATCGAAATGGGTTTGTATCAAAAAGATACGTTCTCTCATCTCCATGCTCTTTGATTTCTTAGAAAACCCTCCAGAAGAGAAGAGTTTAATTAACAAAAGTGTGGCTCCTCATTGCAGATGCTAAATGGGCTCTTCCCTGTGGGGTTATTCATGGTTCTGTTTGTTTACTGTTATTCCTACCAATGTGCTCAGCACAGATCTGGGAACGCTCTGGATTTCCTCTGGATTCGTTTACATCGTGCTTACTGCTGTCATGCTTCCTGGTGCCCTGACAGCCTTAAAGCGAGGTTACCCTGCGCAGTAATGTAATACTCGAGTTAATTTAGTTTACACTCTTTGTTCTGCCCTCCTGGAGATGCTCTAGGGCTGGAGGAGGCCTGGTGGCCTCGTGGCTTGTAGCGACTGTGGTTAGTGATGGCTGTGTTGACCTGGAGCTGCTTCCAGCAAGTTACACCTCAATCATAGGCTTCCCAAAGCTCATTCCCAGCTCCTGCTCAGCTGGAACAGCTATCATGCTCTGCATGAGCTTCCTCCAGGTCCTTTTGCCAGTCCCTGTGCTCTTGCAGTTTCTTTTAATTCTCCAGAACTCACCATACAGTTGTAATTAGAGATTTCTTCATAGAATTATAGAATCACAGCCTGGTTTGGGTTGGAAAGGACCTTAAAGCTGTCTAACACATAGACACCTATTTTATATGTCTAAGCCAGTTTGTTCCAGACATTGGGAGGAACATGTTGCATCAAACTGGCAGTTGCCCCATAAAAGGTGGAAATGGAATTAATTCAATTTTACATTTTTCACTTAAAGAAAAACTAAATCCAGGGGGTTTAGTATTTGTCATTAACAGGTCTTCAGACACCTGAGAAACATCTCTGGCTGCAGGGTTATTTTATTCTTTGCATAGAGTGAGCAGCAGCTCAAGGGAGGGGATTCTCCCCCTCTACAAGGGCATGTAGGGACAGGACAAGAGGGAATGGCTTTATACTCATATGAGTTCTTCCCTGTGAGGGTGCTGAGGCGCTGGCACAGGGTGCCCAGAGAAGCTGTGGCTGCCCCATCCCTGGCAGTGTTCAAGGCCAGGTTGGACACAGGGGCTTGGAGCAACCTGCTCTAGTGGAAGGTGTCCCTGCCCGTGGCAGAGGGTTGGAGCTGGGTGAGCTTTAAGGTCTCTTCCAACTCTAACCAAACCCTTCTATAACCTTGATCCCCTGAGCAGTAGCAAAGGGGTTTGTGTGCTGGGCTGGAGGCTCTGGGTGCACACAGCCAGGAAAGGAAGCATGAAACCTGGCTCTCAGAACTGCCAGTTTCACAACTCCTGTTTTTTAGTAACTTATTTCTTTGGAGGGCTTTTTATATTTCTGTTTTTCAAAGTCGGGCATTGTTCCAAAAGAACACTCTCTTGGAATAATTAGATTGCTTTGATTCCTTGTAATTAAATCACGCTAAGAAGGCTGACTGCGCGCATGGCAGTCGCAGGTTCAAAGTCTTTTCTGTGCTGGGAAACGGGGATTCAGAGCTGATGCGAGTCACAGCGCAGCAGCTGCGCATCCTGTGATGTCCCATTTACGCAGAGGTTCACCTTGAGCAGCAGAGTTGCTCTGAGGAATAAAGCAGAAAAGATTATAAATCATCATAAGCAAGAATGAAGCTGTGAGAGGGAAAAACATTTGTAACAATAAGGGAAGGAGTTTGTGGCATACTGAAAATTGAAATGTCTTAAAAATTAACATCACGACCGTGTTTTTAACCAAGTGTGCAGCAAAAAGGTTGGAAAAAATGATGAGTGGTTCATAAAAGTGTTGCAATATTACAGGAACAAGCAAAACTCTTAATTTTGCCTCTGTGAGCAGAATAATGAGGATCGTGTGGATGAGGCCACCACAAAGCTATTGCTTTTGGCAGCAGCTCCTCGGCGAGACACTGGGGTGATCAGAAAATCACATTCGCACCAGGAAGGCAGCTGACATAACCGTCAGCAGTTTCATGCTTGCCCATCACGGCGCTGGGTCGGGCTTTTGCCAGCTCTAATGCTGCTGTTGCAGCATCAGCTGGGAGCAGCAGGCACAGCTGGGCACAGCTGCAGAGTCTGGCCTGTCTTGTCTGATAATCGCACCAGGAGGCAAAGGCTCCTGCCAAACACCAGCAAATCTCTGTTATCCACACACAGGAGAAGGCAGGGGAGGCCAGCGCGGTGTTCAGGTGCAGCAACAGCCGGGAACTGGTCAATAGCTCATAAAAACAAAGGGGAAACAAACATAAAGTCTTGTTGTGTGTCAGTGATTTTGACAGACATTGCTGAGATTACGCCCAGCAGCCCCTTCCAGGGTTTTGGTCAGGCGCGTGGTTACCTTTTGCACTAACTACTGCTGGAAGCATCTCTTGGGAAGTGGAAGGGAAGGATGCAGCGTGTTGCCAGGGAAGACAATGGATAATGATGGAAGGAGATACAGGAGGGTGACAAAAGGAAACAATTCATCAAAGGGCTAGTGATGCTAAAATGCAAAACGTTCATATGAGAACTTAAACTGTTTTAAAAATGCTGCTTCCTGCTGGGAAGGGAGAGGTGAAATTGTCAAATGGGTGAATCCTCCTGGACCACAGCTCGTGTGGGTGTCTGTGTGTTCCGTGTGACAGGACACTGCAGGGCTGGTCACCGGTGGTGGGCTCTCTGGACCGGGCAGGGTGGCAGCCCATGGGTTAGCAAGGTTTTGATCCTGTTTCTCTGTGTTCTTCTCAAAGACCTTTAGTTTCTGTGGTTCTCTCTGGAAGGAGACCACATTTGTTTTAGCAGTTATTACAAATAGCAGCCTGTCCCACAGAGCATCGCATGAAACAGCTCCTCCACTCCCCCACAACTAACGTCCCCTCTCAGATGAACAAGCCCTGGGCATGTCTCGTAATGACTGTAGTTATTCTCCTATTCTACTGGTATTTTTTGCATACCAATGAAAAAAGTCTTGAAGATATTTTTTTGGGGGGGGAAGATACCATCTGCTATGGGTTGATGCTCAAATACCTGTTTCTGTCCTATGTGCATGAATGATGTATGATGAACTCAGCCTGAAATCCCTGAGCTGACAGGTAGGACTCGGCCTCTCTGCTCTCCTGCTCTCCTTTTGCTTCCCTCAGCCGTGTGTTTCTCGATGCAGGAATGATAGGCTTATAGTTCGGATCTTCACATCTGCAGGCTTTGGATTGAGAGTGTGAATTCACCTCCATTAATTGCAGCTCTATTTAATATTTATGCTGCGAGGACGTGAGGAGTGTTTGAATGAGCATGTTCTCCTTTGGAAAAGAGCTGAGAAATGACCAGGCTCTCGGTGCTGGTGTCTTGTAAAGATGCCAGAGGCAGGACGGGATTTAAAGTGCACATTTTTGCACATCAGCCCCTTCATAACAACACTGAAAGGAGAGAGAGAGGTGGGGGGGAACCCGTGTGAAGATGAATAGAGCCTCTTATCTTTCCTTGGTGGGGAAGTTCCCCAAAAGGATGAGTGTGTCAGATCACTGGCTCTTTCTTCATATTTTCTCTCCTTTTGCTTGCTTTTCTTCCTTGCTGTAATCATGTAAATGGTGCCATTCATTGTATCCATCTTGCCTGTTTGCTCGAGATGCTGTATATTAATTGAGCAGCATAGTATCTGTTTTTCAAGCTTCATAGATAAGTGCTTCATCCCCTCTTACTATGATATTTAAGACGTTCTGATCTTTGCCTGTCATAGGAGAAAACCCGAAAAGCCCAAACTTCTGAGGCCTTGGTGTGGTTTCTGAGCAGGCTCTCAGCAGCAGTTCTGGAGGAGGTGTGCATACGGGTTGTCCTGCTCTTAAACTTGGCTCTTCATTTCAACACATCACTTCAGTTTTTCCAAGCCCTTGTGATTCTGGGTTCTCAGCCTCTCGCTGCAGTTGTGGAGAGGAAGAAACAGGCTTTTGTCTTTCAAAGAACACTTGAGAGACTTTTTGTTATTATTTGGCCTTGCTTCAAAACCGTGCACTTTGGAGTGTGGCAGACTGGCTGCTCCAGTGGCATTTGAACTTCGACGAGTAGGAATGGGTTTGAAGTATTGGGGTTTTTTTATCACTTTGTTTTCTTCCTCAAACATAGCAATGTGCTCTGATTTATGTGCTTACAGAGCTGTGTAGGTAGGAAGGAGAATGTAGTGTCCATAGCCCAAGTTGTGATGATATTGAATATAAAATTTTCCCAAAAGCAAGCATTGGCTTTTGGTCAGAGATGGGATGAACTCCCTCAAACCTCTGTTGTCACTGTGTGTGTGCAACCCCCACACCAGCAGCAGGCACACTTTGTTTATTCAGCTATGTTTTTATATTTATATTTTATATTACAATAGTAAATGTTTCGTGTTTTTCTTTTACAAAGTAACCGATTTATATACATGCTTCTATCTTGAGCAACCTGCTCTAGTGGAAGGTGTCTCTGCCTGTGGCAGGGGGTTGGAACTGGAGGAGCTTTAAGGTCCCTCCAACCCAACGCATTCTATGATCTTAACTAGGTGCCTGCATCTTAAACAGATTTGGTTTTACACCTAAAATCTTATCTTCCATTCTTATCTATATCTTCCATTTATGTTACCAGGCCAGGTACAAGCAGAGTCTTGACCCTACGGTGGACGAGGTTAAGAAGCTGTGCACGTCTCTGCGTCGGAACGCCAAGGAGGAGCGGGTGCTTTTCCACTACAACGGCCACGGCGTCCCCAGGCCAACCGTCAATGGGGAGATCTGGGTCTTCAACAAGGTGAGTCTTTGCAAAGCAGTGCTCAACAGCCCAGTCTTGTTCACTGCTGGATCAATGTTGAAGTGTTCTGTTAGAGAACAGCTGGGTTTTCAGGGCTTAAGATGCATTCACAGTTGTTTGGTTCCCTGCTGAGAGCTGTTTGTTTCTCTGCTGAGAGCTGTTTGTTTCTTCCTGTTCTTGAAGTTCTGTGAGACCAAACAGGTTGTCCCTCAGCTCCCAGCGGGGCAGGAGGCTCTTCTCTCAGGTGCACTAAAGCTCATTTGCAAAACACTGAAAAGCCAGCTACTGCCACTTGCCTCCTCTGCTTTTCAGATGTATCACCCAGCTCAGTTGTGTCTGAGCAAACAGTGAGACTTGGCTTTGCTGCCTGACATCCCTGACTGATCATTATGTTCTTACCATAAAGCTTGTGCTTCAAATGTCTGTGAGTTCTGAACAGCCCTTGTTCAAACCACCTAGAGATACTGCATGAGGACTATTGTTTATTAGCTGTATGGCTAGCTCTGCTTCTGGAGATGCCTAGATTGAAAAGGAGAAAACCTCCAGGAAGCATCATGTAGATTCACTTCAGCTGCACATCTTGGTCACTTTGTTCAGTTCACAGCATTCAAATGCTGCTGGAGAGGCCTGTGAAAGGGGAAGGAGTACGGTGTGATTTGGGTAAGGCACTTGACAAGCTAGTAGGTAAGCTAATGTAGGCTTTCAAAACCTTCTCTCCTCAGACAGACATGACAGCATTTCCTTGAGTTTAATTTTTCATGGATTTTGACAAGCTGTGCTTGCTGTAGTACAAATATCTTTGGTTACCTTCACTGTTGAGGGTTCACCTAAGAAGCGAGCTTTCCCTTTTGATATTTAATCTAGCCTGACAGATGATCAGGATGCTGTAAATAAATAATCTGATCCTCATCCACATTCATTTTATTAGAATGTAAACCTGACCTATATATATATATATGCTTTGTAGAAAAGATGGTAGCAAGGAGTGTCTCTGCACCCCGCGTGAGTGTGGGGAGGTGCCCGCTCCTCTTCCTCACACCCTTCCTCTTCAGAAGGAAACGCACACTTCAGAAATCAGTTCAGTAACGTGGGGTCAGAGACAGCATTAAGGGCAGCAGAAGGTATTTTCAGTTGTATTTCTTTTCCAGCTTTTAATCACAGCAGCTCAGCAAGTGCAGGGCTTCTCCAGGCAGCACGTGATGGCGTTTATAGTGCTTTGGATGGTTAATTTCTGCTTTGCAGCTCAGCAAACAAAATGTTCCTGAACTCTTTTGGTTAGAGAGACAATAAGATGTATAGAAGGAACTGGGGGTGGACTCCTGTAGGTTCATTGCCACAAGGCTCATTGCCTGAGATTTCTGAGGGACTCCACGGAGTTCAGAGCAGCCAGGACAGAAGCTGAACACAGCACCCTTCTGGGGAGAAATCTCTTTAGAGAATTCTCTTCAAGCATTGTTTCATCTCCGGTAGGAAATGGGCAGAGGAACTGCACCGTGCTTTGGAAGGAATGATTATTTTGAAAATGTCCCTTTCCTGAGTATGTCACGTCTTGACAGTTGAGACAGGCCCTGTAAACCAGTGAATAACATGCCATAACATGCTTCTCATATAGTGACTGGGAGTGCTCTTGTATGAATAAGGAGCAGTGCATTTTTTCTAGCTTTGCTGGCTGCTATTCTCTGAGGAAAGTCCCAGTGTAGTTTCAAAAAGGTAAAAATCAAAACAGCCCCAAGTTCAAACATTCCTGAAGTGCTGGGGAACTTCTCGCCAAAATCTGAATAATGTTACTGGTTTTTAATATATTTTTGAGTTGTTTGTTAAGCAATTGGTCCAAAATCAGTTTCCAGGTTAGTTGTTTGCTGTGTCATTCCTTCAAGCAGGCGCGGAGGGACTCTGTGAACAGAGCAGAAACCTGCTAAACCCCAAAGTCAGCCCTGAGAACAAAGCCCACGGGCACGCTCTCCTGCTCACAGCCCGGCGTGGCAGAGGGGAGCTGAACAAGCAGCAAGCGATCACCCTGCGCCGCCGTGCTGGAAAGCTGTTATTTAACACTCCTTTTGTCTTCAAACTGTCTCATTTACATATCATTAGCAAATTTCGTGTTATTTGTGACCCCCACAGTAACGTTGGAACATAAAAACCTTCTGGTTGGAAATACCACCATATTAATCAGAGCTATAATCCAATCTTAACTGTAGCCATACGCGCTGTAAATATGAAGTTAAAACAATGTACACCCATAAAATCTCCCTGGTTATATGTGTCAGAGCAGGGTTTTATATGTAACTTATAATGACTGGAATGTGCTTAACCCCTGTGATGTCCTTTAAAAAGGCCGGGGCCATGGGTGAGTTGTTCAGGTATCATTCTGTCCTGCAGTAATTCACAGAGCTCCTGACACTTGGAACTTTGGCTTTTATAAACAATTTTGCCTATTAATTTTAATGAAATAACCAAGACTTTTATATATGGGCAGAACTGGGTTTTGAAATGACTTACTGTTTCCTCCCTTATCTAACATATGGTTTATGAGCACTTCTGTCTTTATACATGCTGATAAGTGTCCTTGAGAATTTGATTTTTGCTAAAGTTTACCAGGTTTATTACAGCTATTTTAAGCCTCTTGCATGGAAATGGGAGTTCTGTTCCCATCCATCACCCTGTGGATGTTAATAGGAACATCACAGCTTTTACTGTAGGTTGGCCAGCTCAGTGCTGCAGGAGCTCAGCAGGTTGTCCTCTGCCTGGGGGTGGAAGGGTCTGCAGCAGCCACACTGGCTCTGGAGGTGCCTCTTTGCAGTTCTGCTGCTTGGGTCTGGCCCTGCTAATTCTAAATGTCTTATTTGTGATCCCCCTTGTATTTTAAGAAGCTTTTGGCCCCAGTGAGTTGGGGGTGTTAGATGGAAGACAAGGAACAAAATACTCTGTATTTACAGCAGCAGAACCAGTGGCACTTCACGTTGGTGGAGGAGCCTTTGTTGGGTTTCATTTTATTGGCTAATTTGGAAAGTTGCACAGAAGTTAAAGACTGTAATAACATTATGAAGCATCTCATTAGGCTGAGACGGGGGAGCTGCTGATGGGCTCCACAGTCTTAATTATCAATCTTGATGTATTGATGGGGTTCTCAGTTCTGAGGCGTTCGCTGTTCAGTTCAACGCAGCTGCTTTACAGCCTTTGCCAGACTTGCAGAAATCTGAGCTAGAATGGGATTCTGAGATGCTGTTGGAGTTGTAGCACAGCTCAAAGTGCTGAGCTTTAGAGTTTTAAAGTTCAGCCTTTCAAACAATACCACAGTAAATCTACTTGTCGCTTGTGTTGGAGTTGGGTTCGTAGTCCTCATCAGGAGTAGATGTTGATGGGTATTTGTATCGATTTATATGCCCAGTGTTCAATGTAGGGTTTATTTTGTGATTCCAGAATTGAAATTTTGTGCGTGTATTTCATTATCTCATCAAAGAAAGTTCTGTTGCTTCTCTGCCTCTCTGTAACTCAAGTGTGTGTTGTCTTTTCCTAGAACTATACTCAGTACATTCCCCTCTCCATATATGACCTGCAGACCTGGATGGGCAGCCCTTCCATTTTTGTCTACGACTGCTCCAACGCCGGCCTTATCGTCAAGTCCTTCAAGCAATTTGCACTACAGAGGGAGCAGGAGCTGGAGGTGAGATCACAGCCTCCTGCAAAAGTTTCGCTCCTGTTCGTGCTGCAGGGCTAAGTTTAAGCTTGCTTTGCTTATACAGCTGAAAAATGTGTTTAAAACTGTGGTGGAAAGCAAATTAATTTGCAAATAATTCTGCCACTGCAGTCTCTCTGGTTCAGTTTGCTGTCCTGGTAAACGTGGAAGGATTTTTAATACAAGCACTAATTAAATGGTAATGTTAATAGACTCACTTCATGCCCTAATGGTCTTTTCTGCTGAGATAAATGCTGAAGTGAGCTAGACATATTTATTTTAGTTGCCCAAGTCTTGTATCTGGGTATGTATTTGGGTGCTGTTCGAGTTTGTGCTGTTGAAGTGAAGGTGAAAACGTGAAACAAAATGAAATCAACCTCATACACGGTGGGGTTGTCACTGGTGGTTCAGTCTCACAGAGTGCTCAAGTTGAATGTGTTTCTAATGAAAAGTTGTTTTACATTGCAAATGTAATTACTAATAAATTTATTGACATAAATCACTGACACTCCTCACAGTTTAAACAGGGGATTATGCTCAATTAAATATGAACTAATTGCGTCTTGGAAAATGAAGTCTTGTTAGAACAGTTCTAGATCTTGAGATGCAAAGACCTTACTTTAGAGTTATTTTTCAGTGTAAGATTCAGTGCTTGGTGCAGAAATTACCACATTTTTTTATTCAGAGGTGTATGTGTAAGGACCTTGAACCCTTCTACTAAAGCATTAAGGTTTGTATCTGCTGGTACTTTAATAGTTGCATTGCAGGAGGCAGTGCACATTTCCTTTTCTCTTTTGGTTGGAAGGTAGCCTCTCTGCTTACACAGGGTAATTTTCTCTCTTCCCTTCTCCAGCTTGACCTTTTTGCTCTAGTGAAGTAGAACACTGTATGGGGAGAAACACAGGGCGTTCAGTATTCTTCTGGCTACCAACAAGAGTTGTCTTTATGCTTCATGGCAGGAATTCCTGCCTAGGTCAGCCAAATGAATTGCATTTTTCCATTTGAAGCTATTCTGCCATCTGTGGTGAATGGTTATGGGCCATGAGAAAGATGAGTTTTGCTTAACTTGCTTCCACAGTGCTTGATTCCAGACTGGCGGATGTGAACTGAAGGCTCTGAAGTGGTGATCACAGTTCAGGCTGTTGCCTGTTGCTGGGTTTGGTGTGTGGTCAATGCACTTTAAATACTGTTAATTCTGTGTGAGTAAAAATGATGGTTGGTGCTTCCGTAGTCATAAACAACTCGGGATCCAGAGATCCACCAACCTTCGACTTGGTTATTTTCAAGATGGCCTAGCACTTCACCTTCCTGATTCACCACGTGGGTGATCTCCTTGATCTCTTCAGGTGGCTGCAATTAACCCCAACCATCCACTCGCCCAAATGCCTTTGCCTCCCTCGATGAAGAACTGCATCCAGCTGGCAGCCTGCGAGGCCAACGAGCTGCTTCCCATGATCCCGGACCTGCCGGCTGACCTGTTCACATCATGCCTTACTACACCCATCAAAATCGCTCTGAGATGGTGAGTATCTTCCTCAGTATCGATGGCAAGTGTGTGATTTGGGTAGCTTGTCTGTTGAAACGATAGCTTTGTTAATCCAACCTAAAGGTTCTCTGCAATATTGAATTAGAGGATTTGAACTATGCATTTGGGACAGCATTTTATTAATCAGAACTAGAAAGGTGCAAATATTGTGATCTTCTACTTATTACGTTTTAGTTTCCAGCTCAATATCTAGGTTTGCTCAGATTAAGGGATTTACTGTTCTGGGAATTCAGTATCTGCTTCTTCAGAGAGCAGAAAATAGTTCATAGTGCAATATAACTTTTGGTAAATTGTCCTTTGTACAAATCATATTCCAAATATTGCAGTTGCTGTAAATAATACAGTAGCATTAAATAATGCTGTGGTGAAAGAAATTGAGCGATAAACCAGAGAAAGATGCTCTGGAATGACAGACCAAGTTAATTAGGCAGACAATTCTCAAAGACTGCTCCAGACAGCAGCAGCTTTCCAGGAGTGGTGTTTTTACCCAACAACGGAGAGGATCACGAGCAGCCGTGGTGCTGGCTGGGGACGTGGGGTGAGGAATCCAGTACCTCACTCTGACTCATTCCTACCGGCGTGTTTCACTCCATCCTCTCAAGGTTTTGTGTCATCCGGAATGAAAAACTTGAGGGCATTCACTAGGCAAGGTTGAAGCAGGGGGAAGCCTATAGCCATGGCAGCAGTGGTAAGCAATGGAGTCACTGCAGCTGCAGGAGTCATTAGCTGTCTTTTGGAGGCACTCAGAATAATTTACAGTTCTTACACGCTTTCTGACTTAAATAAGCAGCCAGTGAAGCAAGTTAATTTGAGCAGGTTCTGGTTCAGATACGCAGTGCCTCTGACCGATCCCTTCTGTTCATGTGAGGGGCAGCACAAGATGTGTTTCATTTCTTAATCCTGGTTTTGATTTCATGAGCTCACAGGGTGTTTTCTCACGGAAGAGAGTCACAGCTTCTCAACACAGGCAGAAGTCTGGGATGATGTTAAAAGCCGGGCAAAGAGCCTCGGTGACATTAGGAATAGTTTCGGGAAGGTTTGAGAGAGCCGGGGAGGAAAGGGTTTTTCTGACCCAGGTCTCAGGGACCAGGAGTCCGAAGTAGTGGGAGAATAGCCTGGAGTTTCAGCTGAGGAATGGCAAACTCTGAGTATGTTAGGCAGGTGAGTGCTTCCCTCATGGCTTTAAAATCCTTTTCATCTTCCTTTTTCCTTCTTCCGTTGTAAAAACGAAGCATCGTGGTGTTTTTCCCTTGTGGTTACTGAGCCATGTTTCACCAGTTGGGCCATATTTGAAGTAAAAATGCTGAGGCTGTGTGAGAGGGGCTTTGGGTTTGGGTGTTGTGGGGGATTTTATTATGTTATTTTTTTCGGTACACACTGAGGAAGGTTGGGGTTTGTTTTGGTATTATGATCTGCTCAGGAATTTTCTTTCATCTCCATGGGAACGTGGCAGAGGGGGTGATCAGGGCAGGTTCTCCTGCAGAGCTACACGTGGCATAAGCATGAGATACTCAGAGTTGTGTCTTGTTAGTGTCTGACAGGAAATGCATTTGCAGAAATGCAGCTTGGGGAGGATGTAAAACTGCTCACCTCAGCTCTGCGAGGGGTTGATGCTGGTAGGCACCATGTGAATTCCTGGATAGTGCAGCATTTCCTGCTACATCAAATCCAATGAGTATGTGTGTTGCTTACTGCACACAAAAACATCCTCCTCTATTCTCTGATGAAGATTATGCTCCTTTTATATTCCCCTGTTGACTGGCATTATTACAGTTGTGGTTTTATCCGTAAGAAGTGCCTGCCTGCAGAGCACTGTTACTGCTAACAGAATCCATGCACAGCCAGACCCTCCTCCTGCATTCCAGCTGCTTGATGCAAATTGTGTTGGTGTCCTAAAGCAGACAGTTAGCTGAAAATAAAGATGGAAATCTGGGTCATTAAAACTTCTCATTGCTTCAGTCTCACCCTTTTATCAGGGCTGATCCGAGCCCTGCAGGATTGCTTTGGAAATCCACCGTTTTTGCCATTCCAGACTGACAGGCTAATGAGGTTTCATACACTGAATTTATGGGCAAATAAAAGTTTGATGAATAAATTTCTGCGCATCCCATTTTGTGCTCTGTGCTGTGAGTAAACAACTGATGGATAAAATCACTCATCACATGGGGCTGCAGCTTCAGGCTGATTTCAAGAGAGGAAAAGCTGATGCTGGTAAGAGAAACCGTGGTCGGTCATGCCTTCTGAATGTGGTACATGAGAGTTCAGTATGGTCTGACAGTTCCAGGAATGCAGTGTATGAATTCTGGGACTGATTATCTTCATGTGTAGTGACTGTTGTGAGCTGACATATTCCAAATATATGTTGTAACTACGTATAGCTGTGAGACAAGCTTAGAGATAAGCTGTCTGCATTGTTAATCTTGACTGACACTCACTAATCGGGACATAGATGCAGCTATTGCAGAAAGAGGCAGAAATTAGTGTGTGTTTGGTGCCCTGGTTCAGGCAGATCCTCGTCTCTCGTGCTATCTAAAGCAAAAAGGAACTATACTGGATACTGGGATCAGTGGTGCGTCATATGCTGGTGTTATCTTCAATCCCTTAAGAGATAAACCAGCTGCAATTGTATGTTCAGGATGTTACACATCAGGGAGAAGGCTGTGCTTGTCTGAATTGTCTGAAGGACCCCGTGGCTTTGAACCATGGCGTCCCACTCAGTAAAGAGCAATAATAGGGCTCCTAAGAGTGCTGGAAACCCCCAAACCACAAAGAAACAAAAGGTTTAGGAGCTCTCAGGCTCAGGTGTGCAGTTTGTACACCAAGATGCTGGTGCAGCAGCCCTGTGAGTGCATGGAAACAAAAACTTCAGCTGTGACAACTCACTTTTAAAACAAGTGGTTAAAGTGGGGTTTTTTTAACCCATTTGTTTTGCATTTCTGCTTTGAGATTTTGGAGGGTTACCTGAGCCAATCCTCAGTCCCAGATTTATTTAGAAAACTAAATTGAGTTTCAGAACACTCCTGTGATACCTGAGCAGAACCAGTCGGGCTGTTATGTGTATTTCTGGTTTTCTTCTTTCAGTCTGGCATTTCCTGGTGTGTTTATGTGCAGTTCTAACATAGTTCACCTGATGTTTTGCTGATGACACCAACCATCACTTGAGACCTCAGGGGCTTCTCCTGGACAGCCCAGCACTCCTGCTCCACACTGCCCATGGAGCTTTCTGTTCCTGGGCAGGGTGAAGTGTAGGTGTTAAATATCAGCTTGTATTACACAGATGATGAGGGGTGAATTCTTCATTAAACCACAGAGAGTGGGTTTCTGAAGTACAGGGAGAACGGGCTGGGAATGCACTGAAACCTCTGAGGAAGTCATTTCTCAAGATGAATTTGCTGGTTTTCCTTCCCAGGTCTGTTGTTTCCCAGTTCTGCCCCCCGGGCCACAGTGCACATCGCAGAGAGTGTTGGAGGAGTGAGACAGGCTGGGAAGCGGCTGGCAGTGTCTTGTCTTCCCACACCCACTTGGCTTTAGGGACTTGGGGATTTTCTAGGCACAGGGAGCGTAGTGCCAACAGGACTCCACATTTCCAGGGCTGGCCTTCCTGAAGCAGTGCTTGTGTAGTGCTGAGGAAATGGAGTCAGCACTTTTTTAATTGAATAACGGAGGCGTTTGGACTTGCCGCATCCCTGTCGCTCCCTTCCGCGCTCCCTCCCCTGCCTGCAGTGCCAGATCTCTTCAGGGAAGCCCAGCCAACGCTGATCATTATTCCAGAGGCATAAACCTCCTCGGCTCTCGTGTCGTCTTGCTCCTCCCGAGAGACCGTGCGGGATGACTGTGAGCCCTTTTCCCCTGCTCCGTGCTGGAAAACTTGTCACTGTGACAGTTACAATAGCCCGGTTTTGACACCTGACGATGGAAATCGCTGCATAATCATGAGTGTGACAAACACTCAGGGCTTTGCTTCGTTCTTATTATGCTGTGGCAAAGTTTGCTACCTAAACACCGTTTTAAAAGCAGAAGCACTGTAATAAAGAAACCTCCTTCCATATTCTTCCCACTGAACCCTGTCATTAAACAGTCAATTAGTGTGTTTTATTTTATTCTCTTCCCCACAGGTTCTGTATGCAGAAGAGTGTCAGGCTGGTGCCCGGAGTCACACTGGATTTGATAGAGAAGTAAGCCAAATTTTATGACGATTTTTTTTTTTCCCCTGTTGCTCTTAATTTCCATTTTATTTCTTGCATTTCTCTTATGCTGTGAGGAAATTTCTTTGGAAAGCTTTCAGGTCTGCCCCTATGGTGTTTGTCATTTCTTGCCTTCCCATGTGCCGAAATAAGCTATGGCCATGAAAGCGATCACTGCTTTGCTCGGCTCCGGGAGCTCTGGGTCCTGTAGCTTTTGCTGCTTGGGTTTCCAGAGACATGGCAACCACAGAGACACGTCACGGCTGTGTTCTGGAGCCCAACCCTGCAAAGCCACATGAGGCTGGTTTTGGTGTGGGCTTTGCCCAGAGGAGCCGTGCTTGCAGCCCTGTGAGCTATACAACACCCCACAACACCAAAACCAGCTCTGAAACAGGAAAACACACAACCCAAAATGGTTTGGCACATCATCACTGTGCTGGCCTAGCGTTCTTTGTCTAATGGTGCTGTTATGTTTCAGACATAACACCACTGAAACACGCTATAATCCTTTTATCCAGGCAATATTTGAGCGTAATTACTGGTTGTCAGGCAGCTGAGGCAAACTGATTAACCAGGACAACTGTTCTTCAGATTCTACTTCAGTTTATACAAACAAGATAGACTTTGGACTAATAATAATAACAATTGTTCACTTTATCTTTGCTGGGTTTTAAGATTTTCTTTATTTTTTATCTTTTTTTCATGGGAAGCATATTCTTAAAGACGGGGCAGCAGATGCTCGCAGCCCCGAGCTGCAGCAGTTCCGTGCTCCCTGCAGATTGCTTTTGAATGCCCTGTGCTTGGAACACTGATACACACACACACACACAAACTGCCTGGGAGTGATTCATTAGAGATCATTCATTCAATTTCTGAGAAATGTTGGCTTAGAAATGCAGTTGTTGATTAATTAGAACTCTTGTGCCACACGGATGTCCGGAGCGCAGGTAGCATCCTTTGTCTGAGCCGGAGACTGAGGAATTGAAGGGCATCCTGGAAGGGGTCAGGGGAACAGGAATCTGCATAATAAGCGTGAATTCTTAATAGAAATACATTATCATACTTCCTGGTGCTTTAATAAGGCGCTGCCTGGTGCAGCGAGGTGCAGGAATCCTTCATTGCTCCTGCTGCCAGTCGCAATTACCTGTTACAGGAGAAGCCATGAGGCTAAGATTGCCTCTGCTAACGCTTCTTGTTCAGTTTTTGCTTTAGTAAATCACTCCATGTTAACCTGCATGTTTTACATTCAGGTGAGGGTAAAAATGCTTCTCGGTGCTACTCACTCTTCCACAACATGTATTTTAGAAGAGTCGGGCTCATCAGTAGTCTTGAGGTATTTAATCATGCTCATTTTATATGTGAAAACTTGATTATCCCACCTCATCTCAGTTGGGGAAGCTGAGTAATGATTCTTGTACAGCTGTATTTCAGAGGCACTAATCTTGCCAAATAAGAATAATTTTTCAATTTACAACTAGAATAATAGAGACAGGATCCCATCTGCCAGAGGCAGCATCAGGGCAGCTTCAGAGATGTGGCAGCCTGGGAGAGGGTCCACCACTGGATGTTTGCTCTGAAAGCTGTTGTAAAATGTGGTGGGATTTGTTTTCCTTTTGGATTTCAGGAGATGAGGAGAAGGAAGGAAATGTAAAACCTGCCCAGGGCTTCACCTTGCTCTGCTGCGTGCTCAGGAGGGGCTGACAGGGGTTTGGTGTGTGAAGGAGAACTGATGGGCATCACCAGTGTGGGCTGGGGTCACCTCAGGCCACTGGATAAACGTGTTCCAGAACAATGACAATATTATGTTAATTGCAATTAACATTGCTACAAGAGTGTATCTAATCAAGGAACATATGGCAAGGGGCAGTGAAGGTCTGAGCCAGGTAGCTCAAGAGTCGGCTTCACGGAGCACTTGGATGTGCTGCTGAGTGTTAAATACTCTTTAAATAATGGTTTACAGGCAAAAGAAGAGTTTTCTTCAGTATTGTTGGTTCTTGTAGGTCAGTACCACAGGAAATATGCATTCTTTAAGGGCTGTTTTCATGGGGAGTGTGCCAGAAGTAGGTTCCTGGGGACATCATTATTATTTCAACCTGTACCACTTCTAGGAAACACGTGGTTTTTATTACAGTCTCAAGATAGGTCTAGAATACCTCCTGGATTGGCTGTGTGTACATTGTAATTTATAATTTAGTTGTCTTTGAAACTGGGGAACGAGTTTATCTGGCAATTAAGCTGCAGAGCGGGGGACTGAATGAGGCTGCACCTTCTGTGAGGAGCTCAGATTTCCGATTGTCTGGGCTAACCCAGCGTCCTGATGAACGGGCCTGGGGTGTATCCTGATGGGCGGTTAGATCATACCTCTTTGGAGATGAAGCCAAAATAATCCCTAGTTTAGAAATAAGGATCTTTGCTGGAGCCGTACAGGAAAATGTAAAGAGAAATGAAGGAAAATGATGTTGGTGAAGTACTGGGAATTTGGGAACCTCGGGCTGCCGTGGTTTGTCTGTCCTGTTGGATCACTGTCTGTGCTGGCACAACTTGTGTGGCTGCTGAGTGGGATGAACTGGGGCTGTGGTCTGCTTCTTGAACATTTTGGGAAAAATCCTAAGGAATCGTTTAACTTGGTGTAGGGTGGGAATACAAAGCTGGGCGCTGAGAGCCAGGGATGTGCAAGGATGCTTTAATCCCTGTCGCTGCTTTAGGCTCCCTCCTGAGGTCACATTCTCCAGGGAGCAAGGGTGAGATATTGCTTCCTGGGATTTTTTTTTCCTCTGGGTCCGTTTTGCAGAAGGAGGGAATTGTCTGAACAAAGCTCCCAGTGATCCAACGGCTGTTGGTG
The DNA here is from genome assembly GCF_004027225.2 of Strigops habroptila. Taxonomy (NCBI): domain Eukaryota; kingdom Metazoa; phylum Chordata; class Aves; order Psittaciformes; family Psittacidae; genus Strigops; species Strigops habroptila. The sequence goes on along the minus strand of NC_044290.2, from coordinate 11,964,685 downwards.
CTTCTGGGGAGGCCACTTAGAAAACTGGCTTTTCAAATGAGCACACGAATATGGTACCACAGCTCACGTTCACAGGCGGGAAGGAGCCTCGTCCCCTGCTGTCAGGGTTTGGTGACAAAGGACCTTTTCTGACTGTCAGCTCTGCGTCACGTAGGCAGGAGCAGCGTGGGAGAGCTGCGTCTGGCTGCAGCCTGAGCTGCTGCTGCTCTGAGAGCAGAGCCCATCTCTGCTGTCACTCACCAGCACAAACCCCGTTGCTGAAAATCATGAGAAATAACAAAGTTGAGACTAAAATTCATTTTTTTTCCACTGTAAGTGTTGTTGAAAGTCGCAGACTGGAAATTATTAATGTTTTAATGTTGTTGATTATTGATGAGTAATGGTTCAGTAGGAGCCACTTTAAAGATGAAGTAGGAAAATAAAATCCCATGATATTACATGGCAAAAGTAATGTAATTGGGGCAAATGTAGAAATTATGCTGTGCTCTAACAAACACCTTTGCTCTGTGCTCTCAGGACTTGGCTAATCACTTGCCTTCAGGATGGTAAATTGGAGGCAGGTGAAGGAGAGCAGCTGGGTAGTACCAGGATTCGTTCCCCGGGTGATCCCAGTGGGAAGTATCGGCTGCTCCAGTCCCTTCCAGTGCCATTTCCTCTGCCGGGCTGGTGTCCTGCCTGCTGTGGCTGGTGGGGTCCGTTAGCGTCACCCGGGGCCATCAGAGCTTCACACCACCAGCAGCTTTCTGCTGGCTATTTGAAGTTCCTCACATCAGTCTTGGAAGAGAGTTTGTTGTGTGGAAAGTCACTGGAAATGGTGGTTTGTTTGGAAAAGTCAGAAGAACAAAAGGTGCCCAAGTATGGAATAACCTTCCTGGCTGCGCTTGGGTTTAAAGAAACAAAATTGGTGTTGCTGTGTAAGAGACAAGGCCAACTGCTCAACTGAAATGGTATTTCCAACAAGAATCAATACTGCCTTTTAAAATAATAGTGATAATCCCCTGAAACACCCTGTTGCCTGGTGAGAGGAGATGCTGCCAGAGCTGCTGGTATTGAGGCTGGGCAGAAATCGTCAGGATTCAAACTAGATGGAGAAAGGCATTTGGCTGCTAGAAGAAAGCTCCGTTGTTTCAGCAGGGCTGGGCAGGGACAAATCCTGCTGCCTCTTGGGCAAGTGCATAAAGGCAGCTGAAGGCAGAACAATGGTTCTGCTGTCGACAGGACCCTGGTGTCTCTGTCATTACAAGTGGCACACGATGAGATGTCCCTGCAGATATCTGCTCAACCATTTCACATTCCGAAATGCCACAGCCTGGGGGTTTATAGTTATTATTTTATTTCTAGTGGGGAAAGTGTCATTTTGAGTTTGCCTTTAGGGTGAGGTCAGGCAGCTTCCAGCCCCTCTATTTTCTTCTAGAAAATTCAGTAGAAGGCGTTAGAGCATGTTTCAGAATGTGTTTTACTAAGTGGTTTTAGCCCTGGTGTAGCAGGGTGCTGTGCCACGCTGCCTGTTGGCAATACCTCACTCATTAGTACTTGAGCTGAGGCAGAACTTTGCTGTTGAAGATGTTATTCTGGAAAGTTTCTCTTCTATAATAAACTGGGGTTTATTGAAATGGAGTGTTTAATTTTCTCACCATTGTTACAGGGTATCAGCCTGTAGTGTAGGCAAAGCCTATTGTAAATCCAGCGTGAAGATCGCACTCAAAAGGGTGGTTTTCATGGCAACACTTCCTTCATATCTTCGTAGGGAGAGATGACAGACTGAGCACTGGTGTGCCGAGCTCTGCAGCGCGCTCAGACAAATGGTTGAAGAACCTCAAAGGTTTTGTCTTTCTCGAGTAGTTCCCAAGGTTTTGGGAGCCCAGTGGCGGCCACCTGCATCGCCGCTCTCCTTTGTGACGAGAACATGTTGTCTCTGAGCACATGAACTGTGTTTATCCTGTCTAAGCAGCTCTTGCCAGTTCTAGAGGTTTCCACAGCATTGTATTATGTTCCTGCTCATGGTGCTGATTGCTGTGGTGTCCCTTTTTCCCCGGAGGAATGAAAAGGGAAATGTTCTTGTGTTATTTTCTGTCTAAAATCATCGTGAATGTGGGCAGGTATTTGATATATCGGTACCAAAGCAGCTTGTTTTTTGAAGTCTAAGCATGATACTGCATATCCCACTATTTGTATATATTACATTCCGAAAGAAGAGATACCGATGGAGCCCACTGAAGGGGGAACCTGGCATCCTTTGAGGCAAATGCTTCCCCTGTAGTGAAAATGATTCATGGGATTCTGCTGAATTTCTGACAAGGCGGTTGATGGTTGCACCTCGCACGGGCTCCTCCGTGACCCTGACATTTTGTAGTCCTCACTTGGCACAATAGACTGCCGTGATTTAGGTCTCGGTGAAGGCATCTGTCAGGAAGTTGATGGAAGAAGCAATTGAGAGTCTGGAGATGTTCAATTGCAGCGAGCAGCTGGGACGTGCTGCCCTTTTTCCCTTTTCTCCCCCTCCCTCAGAAATAGTTTTTACAGATGAGGTCTGCTTTGTCCTCACTGTCAAAGGCTCTCGCTGATTGTCAGAGCTTAATGTGAAAGACATCAGGAGAAGCGATATGAGGACGACAGCAATGTTCCTCATGGGGAAAAAGACTTTCTGGAGCCTTGTGACGTTCTGGTTCTGTAGATGCGTGCCCAGACAGAAAGGAAAAGAAGAAAGAGGACGTTGTACAGGGAAATGTACTCATCCAAAATATTTTATCTGAAAAATGACAGTAAGTACATTTGTGTAGTGGAACTCTACAGAAATAACAAGTCAAGTGACCTCTGCTGCTTTGAGAGGTGTTAAAGAAGAGCATAACTGATTATTTCAAATAGCTGTTCATAAGTGTGTGAAGAAATGCTCAGTACATTGGTTTATGTCTCTTTTCTGACTCAGGTCCATGTTGTGGTTGGTTGCTGTAATGTCATGCCATGGTGCAGCTTTCCTGGCTGAAAACTGGCTTGGAAGTGGCCATCAAATGGTTTAGGTTCAGCATTTGGCTTGCTGGGAGTCTTGGCAAAGATCACTTCAGTGTCTACTTAGTAATGTTCTGACTTGGAAATGCTGCAGAGGGTGTTCTGCAATGCAAATATTGATGCGAGATCCTCCCAAGAGCAGCGGCCTCGGGTTCCCTCCGCTTGCTCTGGGCCTCGCTTAACAAACGCTGGCTCAGAGATGTAGATTTTTCCTCTGATATCAAGACAGACAGGAATTCTTTATAAGATGTTAATTTCTGGCTGGTTTAGAAACTATATTTATACAAGGGAATATGCTTCATCTGAACCTGCATGGAACTAGTGTTGCTGTACAGAGCAGGAGAGGAAGTTGCCATAGAGAAAGTGCTTCATGTAGTTTGTCTTGATACTTCTAATATTTGAAACTTGTTCCAGAAGGGAAGCTGGGGTGTGTTGGGATTAAATCATAGGATGTCTTACTGGGTTGGGTGCATGTTTCTGAAGTTTCCCCATCCTCTCTGGTGCCTTCTCAAGGGGAAGAGGCTCTGCTTGAGAGCGCTGGGTTGTGTTTGCGTATGTGAGTGTCTGAGTGTTAATAAGAGTCTATTCATTGTGGGTGGGTGGTTTTTTTCTTCTTGTTTGTGTTTTTATGAGAAGCAAATAAGCATTAGAAAGTGTAGTGAGGGAAGCTGATCAGGCTGGAGGCAGAAGCTGAGAGATGCTGAAGACCAGCTTACAGCTTTTCCTCCTTTGGATAGCATTGTCTGTGTTGATTTTTGGGTCAGGGCAGCCTGTCCATTGGTCTCTGCAGTTGCAGAAATCAGATTGTGCGTTGGTCCTGTAGTGTCTTTGGACCTCACTGGTGAGCAGATACAGAATGAGATCTTTGTTCAGCTCCTGGATGGCTTGTTTCAGTCTACAAAAGCAAGGTCCTGGGGGGACAGCAAGATTCCTGGTGGAACAGTGCTGCCCACTGTTGCTGAATGGGCTTTGCTCAGGCCCTGCTCTCTGGTGTGTTGGTGCTTGGAATAATAAATGTTAGCCCAGAGGAGCCTCTTAGTTTGTCTGCTCTGACCTTTGGTGCATCTCAGGCTATAGAATTCCACCAGCAGAGTCAAATAACTGGTGCTTCTGTGAAGTGTGTGTGCCTTGAACCTTTGAATGGAGGTGGAGATTGAATTGCTTCCCTTCCTTTTAAGGGTCAAGTGCTCTTCTTTCTTCCTCCACTTGTGTAAAGTATTTGTTGGCACCAGGATTTTTCTGTCTTGTAGGTGTTTATCCACAATGTTCAAACTGTTCCTTGGTAAGATGGATGGAATGACCTTAAATTTCTCACTGCATCACATTCATTCACTTCTTTTTTAAGCTTTTTCTGCATCTTCTATATTTTGTATGTCCTGTTTTCAAGCTGTTTAATGCCAGAAGTGAATGTTAGGTGAAACGTTCTAGTATCAGTCTTTGCGGAATCCCCTCTGTCCACCGCTGCGTCCTTGTTTGAGATGTGCTGTTGTGCTGCTTTCCTGTGCTAAGGATCCATGCTCATTTCCATGGGCATTACCATTCTTAAATGCTTTGTGCTTTCATAGAACCATGGAATGGTTTGTGTTGGAAAGGACCTTAAAGCTCCTCCAGTTCCAACCCCTGCCACGGGCAGGGACACCTTCCACTGGAGCAGGTTGCTCCAAGCCCCTGTGTCCAACCTGGCCTTGACCACTGCCTCCTGGGTGAGAACTGTGTCTGTACAAACAGCAAAGGCGCTGGCGCGAGCAGCCCCCCGGCTGTAGCAGGCACAGGGGTGCTCCAGTCCTGACTTGAAAGATAGGTCTTTTAAAGGTGGCTTTTACTGGGTGGTGTTTGCTTGTGCCCAGGCAGGAACAGGGAGCCGGGACATGCGTGTGTTACTGTCAGTGTTTAACAGCAGGACCGTGTTTTCCAGCTGCTCTGAGCTTTCTGACTGTTTAAAGAACAATAATTGGTTTTTTTCCTGGAGTATGGTTGCTCACAGTTCTTACACAGGGATGTTACAGGTGCTGAGCAAGTGGTTTGTAACAGCAGTTGTATTTATTATTAAATATTTCAGCAAGAAGTGAATAATGGATAAAATGAAGCTGGTTGGCACTTCTGAAGAAAAGAGGCATTTCCATTGCATCTCACAACTCCGCATCATCCCTGTAATGTCTTCCCAGATGTTTTCCTTTAGCTCAGTTACCTGTAAATGATTCCTGCTTTATAATCCTTTATCTGGCAGCTCATCTCCCAGGCAGATTCAAATGTAATAGACTTTGGATAAGGGGAGTCTGTCAGCAACATGAATTCTTTGTTAAGAATTAAGGTCTGGAATTATTTGGTGAGCCTTGATTGGGCCTCAGAGGTGTGCATGGGTGCGTGTCACAAAACATGTGGGTTTAATAGGAAATGGAATTTTTGCCCATTGTAGGATCCCGGGCAGGCTGAATGACAGGAGAACCCCCCTGGGAGAGCTGAATTGGATCTTCACTGCTATCACAGACACCATCGCCTGGAACGTCTTGCCTAGAGGTAAGGCTGGGGCAGGCGAACCGAGTGTGCTCAGGAGCAAGCATCGCTTAATCAGAGTGCAGGGGTGAAGAGTGAGATAAATGAGGCACTGCCAGGAGGAGAAAATGAAAGCCTGCTATTGAGAGCCCAGATCAGACTGGATCTTAAGGCCAGTTAAACTTTTTAAATTCACTCTTTTTACCAGAAGCATTTCAGCAACTTGATCATTAGAAACCAGAAGGGTTTTTTCTAGTGCTAACATGATTGCTTTAGCTTGAATGATTCTCGTTCTTACTGTATTTGTACAGAGCAATCTGTTTTCTTCCAGCCTTCGTATCACAATAAAGTATCACAAAGAAAGGGTTCTTTCCTCTTTGCTGGCAAGGCAGCCTGGCTTCCCCATCAGTAACTTCATCCCATTTCTCTAGCCCTGTTGTGCTTTGAATTGGTAATTCTGGAGCACGGGCGGCCAAATGTGTGAACAGTTTTCCAGCTACGCTCTTCCTGATGCTCAGCACCACCTAAATTCATCTTTGCCTCTACAGAAGAGAACACATTTGCTATCTTTTAGGATTCATTTTGGCTCCTTCTAAGCACATCACACTGCCAGTTTACAGGTGTGTAGTTCTTGATTAAATAGTACACAGAGGTCCTTTTCTCCTTCAATAACTTCCAAAAACTCAGGCTGAAACACCAACAGGGGAATTTTGTCTAAAAAAGGCAAAAAAACCCCTGAGGTAGAAAGTATTTGATTCTGTTAATGTAACATGGAGAGTCCCTGTGTTGCTTTAAGGGAACTCAGAGGCAGGATTTCCTTTTAATAGTTGTCATACCATGTCACTGCACAACTGCTGTAGAGTCCTTCTATCTGGAAGAAGATGTTAACGTGGTTTTATGTTTTAAGTGATTTTTGCATGTTACCTGAGGTATGGAGACACGCACCCAGTAACTCACGTGCTCTCTTGGCAGACCTTTTCCAGAAGCTCTTCAGGCAGGACCTGCTCGTGGCCAGTTTATTTCGGAACTTTCTCTTGGCAGAAAGGATTATGAGATCCTACAACTGCACCCCGGTGAGCAGCCCCCGCCTGCCTCCCACCTACATGCACGCCATGTGGTAAGTGACAGCCAGCGGCTTCAGGGGCACGTGCTGCTGCTCTGTAGTCATGAAAGATTGTTACTGCTTAAACCTGCACAGTGCTTTGCTGGTTTAGCCAGTGGATCCAAACTGAAACGGCCTGTGGCAGCATAATACCCATCTCTGTGCATATATAATTATAATGTAATTCTGTGATACAGCAGCTTCAGGTCACTCCAATCTTTCCCTCCAAATAGAAAAGAAGTTGGGCATCTGCTACCTTTATTTTCCCAGAGTAGAGCTGGTCACAGATTGGGAAGAATGGGGAGAGCTGAGGGCTTGAAGGAATTCTTGACTTGGGATGTTGAAGTAGAAGAAATTCTTTGCTGCAGAGTTCATCAACTTTTAGTGGTGCTTTTAGGATGATTAATGGAAATGGAGGTGGCACCGTTATTGAAAAGCTCTTATGGGGGTTTTGACTATCAAACCAATGTCCCGTGAACAATAATAATAAAAATAACAGTAATACCAAAAAATGTTTGCTTTTATTTATTCACTGTGATTAAGAATAGAACAGTACAAGATTTGGCTAAGTAGAAGCTGGTGCAGTCAAGCTATCCTAGTTCCTGTAGGAGATGATGATAGCTGGGTAGTGTGCTAAAAGGCTAATAAAACAACAGGTAAAGGTAGCTGAGTGGGCTTAGTTTGCCTGCTCTTTTGATGGCTTTCCTCCATAAAATTGTGGAGGAAAGTGAATGTATGGAGTGGTGGTGATGAGTGTAGGGCTGATAGCAGCAGTCATGGCATGGTTTCCCTGAGCTAACGACAGAGCCCCGCAGCAGTTGCAGGTGGAAGCGGTCGCTGCGGAGGCGTTTGCTGGCAATTGTGAAGCTGCTTTAATTATTGAAGAATGTGGAGGCAACAGGGAGGCATTGGATGCGGTAGTTGGAGTTGGGCAGCCTCACTACGTGTGCTGCGAGCTTGTACCCAGCAAACGATGTTCCAAAGTGCTTCGGATTAGCAGCTTCTGAGGAAAATTGCTTTTGTAAATGTGGTGAGTTGTTTTACCTTGTGTGACATGAGGGACTGGGCTCTTTGTCAGTGAGGAGTAGAAAACCCTCCAGAGTTCAGATGGTGTCTCTGAGGTGATATTGCTGCTGGATGTGGCTCATCTTGAGCCTCAGAATCATGTTGCAGAAAGGTGGAACACGACTGCAGGAATGTTGAAATTAAACCAGTAAATCTCTGGAGTTATTTATAGCTTGTTGCCAGCATATTAAAAGCCTCTATTTCCAGTGCCTCATGGGAATATAATTCATTCTTATTGCCAGCATATTAAAAGCCTGTATTTTGGTTTCCTATGGGAGTATGACTTGATGCAGAGTTGGTGTTGCTGTCTACATGCTGAACCATGGGAATGAAATGAGGAAGCCCTGGATCCCATTCTGTGTCTCATAAAGCTGCACAGTAGATTCTAGAAGTCCAATCTTTGCTTGTATTGTAGTTCTGGTGCAGAATGGTGCTGTAAATACCTCTGTAAAGCTCCTCAGACCATACCAGAGGATAACAGCATCATTGCTGCTTTTCAGGATTTACCAGAAGAAATTCCTTAAGAGAAGTCACCCACAGGACTCTTTTCCTTGTGGATTCCAAGCGCTGCCAAAGCATACAGCCAGTGAGCAGAGAATCCTTTGACACTATTCAGTGTCCTCCAAAAAACGTGCAGTTTGAGGCAAATCTGGCAAAGGGAAAATTCCACTTTTGTCAGAGGTGGCTCAGTTCATTAGTGGGAACTTTCAGCGGGGATAGATTTAGAAACTAATTTAGGGCTTGCTTAAATGTTTTCTAAAAATAGTCACTTATCCGTCACCTTTCATTCAAGAATTTTCTAATGGATCCCTGATCTGCAGCCTCCAAACCCACTTTACTGTTTAGATAACCTCGGTGGTGCGGCTGGAGGGCAGGAGAGTTGGCCAAAGGAGCGTTGGAGAGAAGGGAAACTTCAAACATGACTTGATGGCCACGTTGAAGCCACATCCGCATCGTTACATGGTGGATGATGCAGCAGGGTTTTGCTGATTGCTGTTTTATTTGAGGCTCTTCACCAATCTTTTCCATTCCCAGCATGTCAGACAGTGTTTTGGGGAGTGGGTCCTGCCTGCTGTGTCATCAGCGATGCTCTCTTGGGTTTGGACTTATTGCTCCCAGCCGAAGTGGTGGTGTGTCGTTATAGCTTCCCCAGCACATAAGTGCATATATTCTCTGCTCTTCCATTAGCCTCTGGCTGCTCATCTGGGCTTTGTTCCTCCATTCACAAAGGCACTGAGGGATTACTCTGCTGTTCGCCACAAGCCATTCTGCACATTCACAGCTGGGACAGGGACTAGAACTGGGCATTTCCCCGGAGACACGCTCAAATGCCAGATCTCAGGGGGTCTGGCCTAGAGGTACAGGAGCATGGGCGCTGCAGGAGGGAGGAGCTGCTGGTCCTTTGCTTTAGTCCTTTGAAAACAACCTTTAAGAATTTTGACCTATTAAATTGTTGTTCCATCAACTCACTTGGGAGAGCAGTGTCACCTCTCCTGTTCATCATCTGCTTTACCCCGATAGTTGAGGAAAAGTGAAAACTTTTAAGGGAAAATCTGACCCCCAAGCTGTCAATCTTTTCATTTCACCAAGAAGAGCCCCACGTTTAGGAATCAGGAGAGCTGATCTCGGTGACCTTGCCCTCTTTGCTGGGCTCAGACGTGTTCCTGTTGTGTCTTTCTTATCGTATTGGCTTTCTCTGGTTCACCTGCTCAGGCACGAACCCTCCCGGGCATGGGCTCTGGGTTGTGCTTGCCTGGTGCCTCGCACTGTAGGTTCTTGGCTGCTGCAGGCACTACTATAATACAGGTATTAATATTAATATATATTGATTGACTGGCTGTGCTATTCGACTTCCAGAGTTGTTCCCTCTATTGTGCAGTAAGAATAGGAGGCCTGATGCTCTGTCATCATCTTGATCTCTGTTGTGATGGATTATGGTTTATACATTACTGCTGTTGCCAGCAAGTTATATTCACAGCCTTTGAAAAGACCTAATAATGCATTTGGAAATATCTCCTAACATAGGTCGTATATTAAAATAAAGTACCTTAATTATGCTTTGGAAGAGCTTTGATTTGTCCATTATAGAAATATTGCAGTAGCGTGTACAGTGATCATGAGATTCAGGTTGGAAGTAAGTCGTAACACACTGCAAATAAAATAAGCTTGGAATTCTGGCTGAAAAGAAAATCATAATGTAGCAACACAATTACAGGTGGGAGAGGAGCTGGGGGAGTGTGGCAGGAAGGATGCAGGGCTGCTCGACGATGGCTCAGAGAAAGGAGTCCCTGAGCTACAGGGAGAGACTGTATAGCAGCAAGGAGGAGGATTGTTCAGAAGGGTATTTGGAACTGCTTGGCATTTGAAGGATGAGATTAATTCAGATTACACTGCTGATTTAACCAGATTTTTCTGTGTGTCTATGTGTTAGTCTTAATATCTCCAAGACCCATTAATGGACTATGGATAGTTTAATGGAGCCAAGTGGACAAAAATAGCAAAGCATGTGCTTTAAGTTGTGACTAGCGCAGGGGAATGCACTGGTAGAAGAAAGGAGGGTTTCAGAGTTGTACTAAGTATTCATAGCAATAACTGTCGTTCCCAAACACCCATGTCTGAGCAGCTTCCAGCCGCCCCCCCTGGAGGGGGCCTGGGGAGTTCCCAGTGTCGCTGAGGAGCAGGAGGGTTGGCTGCAGTCTGACAATCCAATCAAGCAGGGGCCGTGGTTCAACTGTACCTGCAGGAAAAGCAAACATGAAGAATCTTGTCCAATATGTTTGATACAGTCTGAAGCATGTCACGGTTCCAGAAACACCATTCCAGCCACGCGGGTACCCCCGCACCTGAGCCCCAGGGCCACAGGTGGCTTCAGCTTCTCCTTGGTGGCTCCTCAGCATGCCTGTCCCAGTAAGAAATACTCATTTTCACCAATCTCCTGTGTGGTGCAATATGATACAAACTATTCCCAGAAGAAGAGAGACTGTTAATAAGAATGTGTTATAAAAACACATGACATGAGGATTCAAAGCATCAGACATTGACTCAGCCCAGAAGTGAGTGTCAGAAAATGTGCTTTCCTGATCTGCAGGTACCACCATGTATGTGGCTGAAGGCAGACTAATGCTCACCTCTGTAGCTGCGCTTCATTTCTGCTGTTGGAGTGTCACTGTGGGCTTCCGTTACGAGCTGATTCCTGGGTTTGCCCCACCAGGCACTCACTGAGCAGAGCTGGAACTCTCGGCTGTCTGTTCTTTGCTTGAAAGTCCAAACTTTGCAGCACCTCTAGGAAGCAATAAAGGCACTGGATGAGCTCACGTTAAATTATTAACAGCTTAAGCAGTCCTGCTGTAATGAAGCTGGGATTGGGCTGGGGGGATAGATGGAGTCTGAGGGTGCATGAATAGGGATTTTGTGCTGAAGGGCAAGAGAAATTGAAACTAGAATATAGAGACAGATAGATGAGTATTTCTGTCGTGGGAGAAGGGAGTTAATGATGGAATTCAGGGCTGCTCTTTCCCTGTTTAATTTTTATTGTAGAATTATGGAAAATGCCTTTTCATTTTTAATTTTCATGTATTCTGAAGTGCGGTATCCTTGCGCAGGAAAGAACAAGTGGGGGTATTGCCAAGCTCTTTTTGTACCTGATGTAGTGAAAACAGATCTTCCAAAGGACTTTGCAAACAGCAGTCTCTGCAGGGAAGGAAGAGCAGGAGTGATCTCTTGGGTTGGCTTTCATAAATCACTGTGAGGGTGCGACACCACCCATCCTTGTTCCCTGCTGCTCCATAATTTATCTCTTGTTTGTGTGCTGAAGTGGAATATTAGTTCAGCGAGCATGTCTATGGTTTACCCACCTTTCTGGTTCCCTTTGGCATATTAAAACAGTCAATCACTGCTCCTCCTCCTCACTACCAGCCATTATTTTCACCATGACTGTAACAAGTGGTTTTCCCCTTCTGTTTCCCTCACGTACTCCGTGGCATTAGACCTTTACCATTCATCTGTGGCTTGTTTTGAATCTTTTAATTACTGTAATAGTATTTAATGCCATCACCAACACAGCGAGTTACCTGTGTGGCAGCTTGTGGGCAACCTGAAGTCTCACAAGCCACATGCTGGGCTGGTTTGAAAGGCTGGAGAATCACTTCAGGCCTCTTACATAGCAGGTATTACTCAGCAACGCTAGGTTGGGGTAAGCAGTGATGTTAAGACTTCATGTTGTTGGTTACTCTTCAGAAAGGTTGAGTAACACTCGTGGCTGCCTTGGCCTGGTTTTGGAAGCATAAAAAGAGATTTTTGTGTTAATCTACTAAAATATCTTTTTAAATTTTAGTTTCTTCTTTCTGATAACACTTTGAGATTTGGCCTTGCAGGGCTGCTTTGGACGTTTTTATAGCAGCATTATTGCTGCTACAGTGAGGAGCTCAGCATCTTAGCACTGTGCCTCTGCAGTGTAATGACCTGTGCAGAATCCTTCTATAGGTAGCCAAAATAAGACTGGTTGTCCCTGATCTCTAAACTGGTTTTCGCTTTTGTACTAAAACATCTCTCAAAGGCACAAGGTATTGATGGTTTTTAATGTTTGAGAGAATTTCTGTAGGTGCTGGTGCCCATTCCTCCAAGAAACCTGTAAGTCAGAAATACTCCTTTACCTGAAGGAAAACGATCTTTGTATTTGCACTAATTGACTTTGCCTCTGCCACAACCAGGAATAAATCTCTCTCATCAGCTCTGTGTAAACAGTTTCTCTCCAGCGTGGGTCTTTATTGAGCATGTGGGGAGCATTTCTTGTCTTACTTCGATTATCTCTTGATTACCTCTTAATTATATTGGCAGCATATTGTCAAGTGGAAGGTGAGGGCTGAGAAGCAGAGGCACAAGGTCTGGGGCAACTAAACCAAGCTGCATCTCCTGAATCCAGAGGAAAAATTCAAGAGCCTTTGAGTTTATTCTTCCATCTAATTGGGGTGATGGTTTTCGGTCGAGAACAGCCTCCAGTTAGGCTAATGGGATAGATTTCACATGGCAGTTGTTTGAATGGAAGGCTTTGTTTGACTCCAGACAGGGTGATTTAGGAACTTATTACAGCAGGTAGCTAAAGCACACTGTATTGATTATCACCTATGGCCTCACATCTGCAAATGTTGCTGGGAGAAGAAACATTGCTCAGTGTATTGATGTTACCACATGATGGCCATGAGCCATGGAAGAGCAAATGTGGCTGAGGAGCAGATTAGTTCCTTCTGTGTCAGAAACCCAGCGGGTGGTGGTTTAACTCAGCCCTTCAGAGTGCACTAATTCGCATGTTAAAATGAGAAGTGTGTGGAACATAATGGATAGAGGTGGGATAATTGTTTCTGGGGTAAAAAGTAACTGTTTCACTTTTTTAGAGGTGTTTTAGGAATGTTGAAGTTGCAATGCATGGATTTTAGTCTGGTTTTTGAGTTTGTGAGCCTGCTGAAGCAGACTGTAGCACATTTTGTTTGCACTGAATCAGGTTCCTTGGCCGCTGTATGTAATTTAAGTGCTGTGACAACTGTAGCACTAAAATATTGCCAGTCACAATACTTCAGCCATTAAATAGTATAGGGAATAAGTGTGAAAACAGAAATCTTTCAATATTTCCTCTTCTAGCTTAGTGCATCCTGGGGTGACTCACGGAGAGCTGATCTCTAACAAGGCTGCCACGCAAAACCCAGCTCGGAATTAGATTACTGGAGAGCGAGTCACTTGTCTGAGCGTGGTGTGCAGTGACACAGCAGCTGCGTCGAGGGTAGGGAAAGGGGGAATTAAGGTACTGCTGTGGGTGTATCCATGAATTGTCGGCTGGAGGACTCATCAGCAGGAATGCATCGACCTGAGCTGCTCTGCTGTGACCGGAATACAGAGCGAGCCGGGGTTTGGGTGCGTACACAGGAGTGTGCTGAAGGGTTGTGGGTTGGAGCTAATCCAGGGTTGAGCTCGTCTATTTTCGCATGAGCACAGGTGTGTGATAAGACTTCAGTTCACTCTGGCTTCTCTCTACACCACAGAGAGGAGCAGGGTCTGTGAACTTCAGCCAGGGATCTCTTTACCTCACTCACGTTTTGTTGATCAGCCTGATGCTGGACCAGAGCTTCTCGCTGTGTGTCTGAATAGTTCTCATATGTTATACTTGTCCTTAGAGGAAGGGAATATTAAGCATTTCTAAGCCACTCAGACAACATTGCTTTGTCCACATACTTGTATGATCAGGATTTAAATTTACCTTGATATTACTTAGAACTAACCTGTGATGACTTCCCTCTCTCACCTTTTCCTCTAGGCAAGCTTGGGACCTTGCAGTTGATATTTGCCTTTCCCAGTTACCTACAATTATAGAGGAAGGAACTGCTTTTAGGGTAAGTTGGGTGATATCTTGACATCCTGTGTGCCCAGTTTAAAGGAGGTTTTCAAGCCTGACAGGTGTGATTTCTTGCATGTTTTGGCTAGAACTTGTGGTGGGTAGAGCTATCAACATGCTGTCACAACTGGGACTTTCTGAGCTGGCCAGGTTCAAGTCCTCTTCTGAGCTATTCGTTATGCTTCCATTTAAAATCCAGTGTGATTAACACCATGTAGGTGCCTGCTCTGCAGAGAGGGGACAAGTATCAACCTGTTGAACATCTGAGACACCTACAGGATAGGAAATTTGGCTGTTGGTTTGGGAGGGAGTGGAAAGGGCTCAGCTCTGCACTGTGACAAATGATGGAGCAGACACGTCTCTGATGGATTCCTTGTGTTCTAATCAACGTTTTGCCCTCAAACCTCTTGATTTATGCCCATCGAGACATGTTGCAAGTCAGAGGATGTGAGCTGCTGCTGGCTAGCAGTAATCCTGGAAGGAATTGTTCAATGCAAGGCCAGGGAAGGGGCGTTATGGGCTTAGTCAGCCTGGTTCATAGCCAGGCTGGCGGAAGCACCCGTTGGTGTCCAGGGTGTCAGAACCCCGGGTGAGTCACAACATTACCTTTACCTGCTGCCATCCATTCACCAGCCACGCTGCGGGTTGAGAGTCCAGCCTGGCCCTGCATAAAGCAATCGACAGTCTCCTCGGGGCTGTTTTGTTTCAGCAGCACATCATAAACCACATGTATCTGACTTCTCTGTGTTCTTTAAGTGTTCTTGCCCGGTCAGACCTGGAAAATCCCATAACTTGGTGGAGGAAAGGCCTCACACGGGGGTGGCGGGGGAGCCACTGGCCTCTGGCGGGTTTGGGTTGCTTCATTCTCCCTCCTCCCATCTCCCCCCTGCCTCCTTCCCCCTCGGTTTCTGTTCCCTGTGGATTTCTAGCTGCAGCTGCTGTGTGCTTTGGTCGGTATTTCTCATACCCAGCTTGCACCACATACTTGGGGTGATGGATGGCAACAGGAGCGTTTCCTCAGGTGCTGCTGCACTGGCGGGGGATGCTGGTGTGCCCAGGGACCACTCGAATGTGCACTGCGCAGTGGCGTGTTCTGGGGAGTAATGTCAGATGGTCACTGCTGGCGTTGGGAGACAAGAGATGCTCTGTGCATTGGGCAGGCTCCAGGGACTTAAATGTGCTGCAGGATGTCAGATCTCGCCAAGTAACCCCATCCCTGGCAGGGTTCAAGGCCAGGTTGGACACAGGGGCTTGGAGCAACCTGCTCTAGTGGAAGGTGTCCCTGCCCGTGGCAGGGGGTTGGAGCTGGATGAGCTTTAAGGTCCCTTCCAACACAAACCAGTCTGTGATTCTATGAAATGTGTGTGAACCAAAAGAAATAGGAAACCATAAACTGTGCGAGTCTGTAGATGCTGAGACTATTTGCTTCACTATTTTGGTTTTGGTTTTAACCCAAGCCTGCATTCCTGCCCTTGCTCCCACAGCACAGCCCCTTCTTCGCGGAGCAGCTGACGGCGTTCCAGGTCTGGCTGACCATGGGCGTGGAGAACCGCAACCCCCCGGAGCAGCTCCCCATCGTCCTGCAGGTGAGCGCCCGGGCGCCGGCGCGCACAGAAACCGCTTGGGCTCCTGCAGGGGGAATTACAGCTGACGGGGTGTTTATTGGACCCGTGCAGATGAAGGCAAAGTGCTTTTCTTCCCCCATACCTTCACTCCTCATCAGTATCGGGCTCTGCTGCCTCCTCTTTTGCTCTAAAGTAGCAAGACTTTTTCACAGAGTAGCCCATCGTTGTTGTGCTCTCCTGTAGTATCTCCTCTTGTATGCCAGCTCCATCAGGCAGAGACTTTTATCTTCTCTCTGTTTTCAGAAAATGAAGCTACTGCACTGTGAATAGTTTGGAAATGGCTCCTTTATCTCTCTGGTACAGCCTGGAAAGTGTTCCCTTTAATGGAATGCTGAAATTTTGCTGCAAGAACATAGAAACAAGTCTCTGAAGACCATGCCTGGAAGGAGTGTAGAGTTCTGGTAGGAATTTGCTCAGACTAGGCAAAGTTCATAAGTATAAAGGAGAAGTAAATCTACTAGAAACAGAACCCCTCATTTCAAACAATATTTTATGGGAAGGCACATATTACAGTTGTCATCTGCTCTTGCCCTCTCCTCGCCGGGAGTTTGCATTGACAGAAATATAAACCCTTGTCACGGCAGCTGCGGTCTCTTCTCTACCAGGCAGCAAAATTTAAGGTCTTTCTGTTTAAAGGAACGTGGTTCCAGTCGCTTGTACAAGGATATGTGATTCCTTTCACTAAATGTGTGAAGACTCGCCTGCCCTCTGTTAGCTACCAGCTTGTTTTGTGACTGACAGCACCATCAATCTCTGTAAAACCAAATCTTAATTTCCCTGAGCCTCCTAAGCCTTGAAAGATCAGCTGAATAAAGAGATGTAGGGTTTATCTCTGTCACTGCAATGGGAGAAGGCAGGCTTCTGCTCTAGCACCAACTTTGCTGCTTTCCAGTGACTTATTTGGCTCTAGAGGGCTCTGCAGGGAGCTTAACCTTGCAGTGGAATTGAGAGGTCAGCTGGCAAAGGAACCTGCTTCTTATCCTGGAGCAAAATAAGCTAGAGCAACGTAATTATTGTTATAATTACAGCGTATTAATTGTATAGTGGAATAAGATTGCTTGGTAATGGGTCTGAGGTACTTTGAATTGGAGACCAACTGATCAGGAGAGGGAAGGAAGGGCGTCTCAGACCACTTTGGGGTGTCCTTTTGTTTTGATCCCTTGGGAGTGCTTAGGCCATGCTGTTGTAGCCTAACAAAGGCTGATTCTGTTTTCAATTTGGATATGCCCCTGGCAAAAGACAGTATTTGAGTGCCAGGGTCCTGCTGCCAGCCATGCAAAACTTGGATTTGTCACAGACAGGGAAATGGTCCTTTGTAAATGGCCTTTTAATTGACTTCCATGTCGAACTCTTGCTGTGCCTGAGACAGGCTGGACTTGGGTGCCTTCCTTGCGCAGGGAAGAGAGGAGCCAGCAAAGAGAAGCTGGTGTAGGCACAGCCCAAGTGGCAGATGCTCCATCCTCGTGGAGGTGCCTCCGGCCACAACATCTCCAATGCACGTGGCTGAGAGCAGCATTTGTTCCACAGGCAGCCATGGGGACAGCCATACTGCAGTCCCCTTCTCCCATCCTGTGTTTGCTTGGAGATGCCTGCTAAAATGTGCACTTTTACTTCTAAATTACCCTTATGTCCTGGCTAATCTCTAACTTGTGTGTGTGGATGTTATTAGGTTCCCTGTCCTCTGTTCAGGAATAGAGATGTGCAAATGTCAGGGAGGGACATGAGGCAGTGATGTGTGCACGGAGGGCACAGTGCAGCCAGTCCATCATTTCAGTAAAGGTTCATAAATCACGCACAGACTCCCCACGTCCTCACCCAAGTCTCTAGAATTTGTGTCAGGTTTGGTTGGAGGTTATTGTGCAGATCAGTCGGGAAAGTGGGAATATAGAAACCTGGGAGAGGCTGGTGGCTTTTTGGGGCTTTGAAAATCACAAGACAGAGCTTTCAAAATAAGAAACTATTGGATTAAAGGTTCTGTGGGATGCTGGCACTGTTGCGATGTGGCTTTGCATCTTCACCTGGAAATCCTTTTCAATTACATCTGATTTTCCCCAGCTCTGACAGAATTTGTGGATTTACTTGTTTTCTGAAGGTCAGGGCCAGCAGCACTGTTATCCCTGTGCCTCCTGCTGCCTGCGTAAGCACCCTGTGTCCAACATGCTCCTCTCTGGCCTTTCAGCTTCCTGTGCCCTGGTTTCTAGCACTGCTTTAATCTCAATCAGCTGCCCCTGTTATTCCTGTGCTGGGCACCTTTAAAGCACATTGATAATCATGCCAAGTTCTGTAGTAAGTTTATAGAATAGGCTGGTGCCAACTGGGGTAGGACGATCAAAATCCTTTCTCTTATGACCTGGGGTCTGAGCTCCGATATTCAGGGGTGAAACTGTTGCAGTAGTTAGCACATCCTCATGTCATCCTCTTCTGGACTCTTTCTGCACATCTTTAGTATCAGTCATTCATAGTATGAACCATGAGCCAAGTAATTTAGTTATTCTTCAATAGCAAACATGAAAAAACAGTTTAATTTGAATATGCAGTGTGGAAAAACACTGTGAAGGGGATGCAATTGGGGAGCTAAATCAATGAGTCTCTCTGCCCGAGCCCCATGCTGGGGGATGTTTCTCAATTTAAACTGAGGATTAAATGTTGCATTCCAATATCTTACATCTGTTAAGGAGATTAAGAACTGAAAGTCTGCCTGTTAATATTTCACACCGAGGTGGGTATAAGCCAGTAAACTACCACCTCATTAGCATCGTCAGACTCCGGTTTAATGAGATTTTTATTAACGATTAATGTGACCTTTTGCTTCCCTTTTAAGTCTCTTGCATCGATTGCCAAGGAAAGCAAAGCCTCTTTTTCTGCTTCTGAGCTCTTTTGAGTAATGGGAGGCTGAGCCTTTTGCTCACCCCTGGATCCTTCCTGCAGATACAGTCACGTTCCTGCTTTGCTGGGGAAAGGCAGGTGGCACATTGAGAATATCTGAGATCCACAGGGGCTGCTGCATTGGAACCACTGCTCTCGAGAGAGAAATTAGCGGAGAGAACAAGTGGAGAAGTGACGTGGAAATGGAGGGATAACTGTGTTCCCAGGAAAACGTTTGCATGCTCGAGTGAGTCCAGATGTGGCCACGGAGCTGCTGCGAGGGCTGGAGCACCTCTGCTCTGGAGACAGGCTGAAAGAGCTGGGCTGGGTCAGCCTGTCTGAACAATGGCTTTTCCATTCAGGACACGCTTGTTCCAAGGGATGGAACAGCCCCGAGGTCCTCTTACATTGCTCTGCACTCACAAGGGTTTGTGTTTGTTCTGCAATAACCCTTCTCCCTGTCCTCTGCAGGTGCTGCTGAGCCAGGTTCACCGGCTGCGGGCGCTGGATTTGCTGGGAAGGTTTTTGGACCTGGGCCCCTGGGCCGTTAGCTTGGTGCGTGGATGTTGCTTGTTGTCTTGTAATGTCGAGTTTATTTCAGGGTAAGGGATAAATATAAATGATTTATGGGAGGAAGATGGGGGAGATACTCCACAGGTTTGACAAATGGCCAGCGGTTTATGTGTTCATGTGTGTGAAATGGAGCGAGCATCACTAAAAGAAAAGTGGTTTGTATTAATCAAAGAGGCTGGGTAGCTGTTCATTTGCATTAAACAAGGAGTTGTTCCTTGGGAATAGTTTAGTGTAAAATATTGTAAGGGACAAAACAGGAGGGAACATCTGGGACAAATAAAAAGGTTTGTCATGTCAAATAAATAACAGAAAAATAGCACGTCCCTTTATCATCTGCTCTCTCAGCTTACTGCTTGCATCATTTTCATCTCTTCCTTTATCTGTTTGGTCTTTGGATTTTATAAGCTCTTCTAAGAAGGCAGCAGCTGCCTTCTGCATTTGGGAAAGTGGCTAGCACAGTGCAGATAATAAATAAGAATTAAACAGAGGAGTGGTTTCAAACACTTGTAAATGGAGCTATTTGTTGATGAAAGTGATGAAGACAAACCACCAGCTGGTCGTGGAATAGCTCAATGATGGGACTTTTTAGTGGTTTTCTTTACTTTCCCCCTTCATCTCAGGCAAGACTCCCTTCTGCAGCTTCACAGAAGCTTAGCCTCCGTGGTAGGAAGAAAATACGTGTTAAAGGGGATTTTAAGACCTCTGGATTAGAAACACTGGGGATCAAAACGCAGCAGCAGGTCAGCCACAGCCTTTGCTCTGGCTGTGAGGTGCTTTATAGACCTCGCTGCTGTATCACTGGGCGATGCTCAGATGTAGCCCCCCAAGCCCAGTGCTGTGAGCACAGTCTCCACCATACGTGTCCTTTACGTTGCACTTCACGAAGTGTGACAGCAGTCGGTGTGATGCTTGGTGTGGTGCACGTCCTCCTGCGAGCAGTCTGTGCTCCCATGGAAGAGGCTGGGTAAAAAGTCTGTGCAAGGCAAGAAGCCTCTTTAATTTCCAGTGGGAAGGCTGCAATTATTGAGCTTTTGCAGTATGTTTACTTGTGAGAGCAAATGGCCCTGTCTGAGGAGAGCGCAGCATATCGTGAACATTAAATAGCCCAGGCTGTAAGGAGTGAGAGCGAGCGCTAGATTAGCTCTGAGTCTCCGTGGAGCAAATGAGTCTGAAAATATCTGGTGACATCCAAGATGAAAATGAGCAGCAGAGAGATGCAGAGGGATCCCCTCTCTGCTGGAAATGGATGAAAGTGTTTTCTGCCAGATTTCTCCTCTGTGGTTAAACAGCGTTCACTGTTCTCTGCCCCCCAGGCCCTGTCCGTCGGCATTTTCCCATACGTGCTGAAGCTCCTCCAGAGTTCAGCTCGTGAACTGAGGCCTCTCCTGGTCTTCATCTGGGCCAAAATTCTGGCAGTGGACAGTGTGAGTATTTTGAACTTGGATGTTTCTTTTGGGTTCCAGCAACTTCCCCCTCTTCCCATTTGCCCCATTTACTTTATCCAGTTGCTTTAGACTTGAGAGTTTCTCCTGAGGTACTTCAAAACCACGCTGCAATAGCTGGAGACCAGGATCAGGGGAGACCTTACAACAGCCTTCCAATACCTAAAGGGGTCTGACAAGAAAGCTGGAGAGGGGCTTTTGACAAGGGCCTGTGGGGACAGGACAAGGGGAATGGTTTTAACCTGCCAGAGGGGAGATTGAGATGAGCTCTTGGGCAGAAGCTCTTCCCTGTGAGGGTGCTGAGGCGCTGGCACAGGGTGCCCAGAGAAGCTGTGGCTGCCCCATCCCTGGCAGTGTTCAAGGCCAGGTTGGACACAGGGGCTTGGAGCAACCTGCTCTAGTGGAAGGTGTCCCTGCCCGGGGCAGGGGTTGGAACTGGATGAGCTTTAAGGTCTCTTCAACCCAAACCAGGCTGGGATCCTCTGATTCTGTATCACCTCAGAATTCAGACACAGAATTTTTCTAGAAATAACAGTAATTTTTGATGACTTTAGACTTGGAACAGGATTTATAAATGAATGCATGTGCTGATGCATTGAAGATGGTTGGCAGAGCAGTATTTACTCCCCCACATCACAGGTTATTCCTATATGGCTCCATGATTCTGGTCGTCTTGACAATATTTTGTACCTTTCGGGATGAGGTTTAAAATCTGAGCCCTGGTTTGTGAAGATGGCCTTAGCCAGAGCTCTGGTTGTGGGGTTTAAAATACATAATTAAGCAGGTAAGTGATTGCTGATGAATTTGTATAGTTACATATATGACTTGATGGTTTGTGGGTGCAATTAGTTGAGCGATATAAAATTATGAGGAGTGGTGCACACAGTTAATGGCGGGCATGGTTATAAGTGATGTGCAATGGTCTGAGCTGTTTGCAGAAGTTGGATCTTGCCTATTTGAGGGGTTATTTTTGTTACCTCTCTTCCCTATTTCCATATTTCAGTATGGAGAATAATACTGCCTGTGTTGGAGTTTTCCCCCATGTTGATCTAGCATTGTCAGGTTTACTTTCATAAATACATTTTCATTAACATCCTAAGAGGATTTTGGAAAGCAAAGAAAATGAAAACTATTCATCTTCGAGCTACTCTTGAAAAGCTTATTTTTGATGCATGCCTCTCTGCAGCTGATGCTTCAGCCCCAGGTAGGCTTCTGAGTAGGCTCATGTATAATGTACACGGTGTATCACACTATCCGTCACTCTCTTCAGTGGGGAAGCCGATCCAAAAGAGCTCTTTCCCGTCCTGCCTCCATCAGTGTTGCTCCCTCCTGTGCCCTGTTGCCTCCCTCATTCGGTCACCTGTCCTTTACAACAGGAAAATACTCTTAAACTTTGGATTTGGATTTCCTTCCACCATTTCACTCTCTAGCTCCACAGCCAAGCGGTGGAAGGGAGAAGGGAGGAGAGGGCAGCTCCAGGACAGAGCAGTGGGCGCTGCCGAGGGAGGGGACAGGCAGTGACTCGAGCTGTCACAGCATACAGGGAGCAAGTATGCTGTCATATCGAAAGCAAAAAGAATACTTTCTTGTTATATGCTCAGTATCAATACGGATGTGTCCGTTCCCCCCTCTGCTGATGCAAGGTTTGGACATGTGTGTTGGAAACAAATTCAGTTTCAAACATGTTTAACAGAAGCCAGTATCGCAGTGGGCACGTTGTGTGGATCCCAAGTTCAAGAATTTTCTGTATGCTACATGGGTAATGTTTGGTAAACAGCACCTTCTGAATCTGAAATACCTGATTTTGAAGGAGAAAAAATCTCCCTGCCAGTAATAAGGATCATAGTCAGGAATTTAAGCAAGACCCAAAAATCTGCATATTAAAGAGAACTGAAAATGTGAATATTGCTAAAGTGGGACAGTGAAAATGAGATCTTATCACTCCAGAGAATTGGCTGAAGACCATAGAAAACAAACATTTCTCATGCTTTTTAAAGCAATGGAGTAACATAAATAGTAATCTTGCTTTCCAGATGTGTGACTACCATTTCTCATCTTACAGTTAAAACAGACGTTCAGGTTAAGTGTTCCCTGATGATAAACCCATAACGTGCCCACCTGGGGGGCATTACTGGCCATTGTGGCCCACCCCGAGCTGTGGCCATGCAGCTGCATCCCAGGAACTGGTGAGGTTTTTAGCGATGAGTTACACAGCACGTGTTATATGAAGGAGAAAGAGGAGATCTGTGCTCTCATCCCTCCCCAGTGCTGGGAACGTCCTATTTTATGTAAGTTCTGAACTTTCACACCAAGCTGCAGCTTGCTTTGGTCACGTTGTAGTAGTATTCACAAGTGTAGCTGCTTATTCCTTGAGGAGGAGGTGTAGCTGATGCTGGCTCTCTGTGCTGTTGGCAGGATCCAGCAGGAAGGGCTGGAGCAAGCCTGCCGCCTGTATAGACACTGCCTCCCATCCTCGAGCCTCAGGTACTCAAGTACCAGTGGCAGCACAATAAATGCACAGTGAAGATGGGCAGCCTTCTGTTTGCCTACATTGCCGTGAAGAGATTGGTTTTTGTGAGGAACAGAAAGTATTCACACTGAGAGGGAAAAAGGGGGGGGAAGGAAGCTGGGTTTTGTGCTGCGTTACACAGAAGTCAGGAAAGCCTCTTGGAGCTGCAGCCTGGCATCAATCCATCCCCTCTGCTCTTTGGTCTGCCAGAACTGGCATCTTCACTCCCTTCAAGTATAAAATATTCTCTTGCATCTCTGTCTTGCCATCCCCTCTCCTTTCAACAATTAGTTTCCTCCTTCACCTTCTACATCTGATAAAAAATACATGATCTTGTCTCTGGTGTGAAGCATACAATAGAACCACCGTCACCAGGGAGCTGGCTGCCGAGCCAGTATTTCCTCCCTTAAATTTCCACTTCTGTAGTATGTCTCCTCTCAGTTTGACCCTAATATGTCAACCTAAAGGCTGAGTTGGTGTGTTAGCAAAACCACGGTGTGTGCCACGTGCTTCCCGGCTCATACTGCCCCGGGAAAACCTGCATTATTCTCCTTGCAGGCTTTTAGAGACAGTGGAGTTGCTCTGCAGTGTTTGTGTGTAGTAGATTGTGCTACTACATGCTGCTGTTGTACTGGTGTAATACACGTCAGCACTTGACCAAATAAAACACTGATAGGTCTCGTTTGTGTAGATGAGTTGAAATCTTCTTGTCAAAATCTACCCCTGCGTAGGCAGGGGGTTGGGCTGAATATAGAGAATGAATATCTAAAGAGTGAATAATTCCTCCTCCATCCCCCCCCTCCTGACAGATTAACTGGTAACCATTCGGTGATGTGGGCTGCTGTAAGAGAAATGTGTGCTGGGTTAGTGCATGTGGCAGTGTCCAAGAGTTGTCCTGCTTGTGAAAGATGGGACTTGACCATTCACAAAACACTGTCACATCCTGGCTGCCAGGCTGAGCTGGAAAATCAGCTACAGTCATAGAATCCCAGCCTGGTTTGGGTTGGAAGGGACCTTAAAGCTCATCCAGTTCCAGCCCCCTGCGCCGGGCAGGGGCACCTTCCACTACAGCAGGTTGCTCAATGACACAAAGACACTGGCACAGAAGGAGCCAATGGACTGTCTGTGCTATTGAACTGCACCTCCCATGTCCTGAGGATTGGAAATCAAGGGGAGAATTAGAGTAGGGGCTTTTAGAAGATGTAATCTTAAACAGTTCTTATTCTGTTAAATGTAAAAGCAAAACAAACAAAAAGAATCAGATTCCTCCTTGGTTTTGCTTGTGGTGCTCTCAAAACTGGTGAAGGTTTAATGCAGGGCAGAGATGTGAAGTTTAACTCTTCTCCAAAGCAGGAGGGCACATTTTCAGCTGCTGTGGCTGTGTTGGGGTGACAGAGGGTTCCTGCACTGCTCTGCCCTCTGGGCCCTGCTCCTGCGGGGGTTCGGTTGCTTGTGCCTTATTTTACTTCTCAAATGAAAACAAGATTTGAGGAAAAATGATGAAGACATGAAGTATTCATACATCACTGGAGGAAAAGTACTCCCGTGTTGGAGTACTCACTGTGTTTTCCTTTGTCTCATTTTTCAGTCGTGCCAAGCTGACCTTGTGAAGGACAACGGACACAAGTATTTCCTGTCGGTTCTGGCAGACCCTTATATGCCCGTAAGGACAAGTCAGCTTTACTCAGCCTCTCCTAGCACTTGCTTAGCTTGCCTTGGCCTGCCTGGGGCTGCTCTGCGCAGCTGGTGCTACCACAGGGCTGCCTCCCACAGCACCCACTGCTCTGTGGGAGGGTCATCACCAAGTCAGTGGCTGGGGGAGACACTGATGAAATGTCTCGGGTGTAACTACTGACAGGGCTGGGTGACAAGAAAAATTCTAGCTTCTCCCCTCTCCCGTCCCTTTAATGTGATACAAATTGCACTTAGAACAACCTCACATTTCAGAAAGCACAGGATATAGTTGTTCTCTGGCCTGTTTTCTAGCTAACAAGGAGTTGTATGTTGTTTTAAGGCTGAGCACAGGACGATGACAGCATTTATCCTGGCTGTAATTGTTAACAACTACAACACAGGACAGGTGAGTCCCAGCATCCCTTTTCCTTCCATTGTCTCCTGCCTCTTCTCTGCATTGTGCCTTGGCTTTGATAAAAGGCTCCTGGCTTGTGTTAAAGCACAACCTTGCCCTGGAAAACTGAACTAGAAGATGGCTTTATGTTCTTTTTGTGTGGATTAGAAGAAAGATTGACCTGGAGGTGTGACAGACACGTTATGTGCCTGGCGCCTGGACGTGGAGGTTAAGGACACAAGTCACTCAACTACCCCTTCAGGCAGCACACTAAGAAATAGTGCCTGGTTCCTGTCAAGTGGGAACTCGAGGGCTGTGATAAAAGTTCTTGGGAAAGGTGTAGAGTGAGCCATAAACCTTGGGGCTCTGACAGGTGCAAGGAGTATTTCCAACAAGGGAAAAACAGGCTTTGTGCATTACAGGAAGCATTTCTGTTACTCAGCTACTTAACCAGCTCTAGCAGTGTGTAGCTGACCTTCCCTTCATGCTGCTTCCAGATGGTATTTTATAACAAAACCAATATACAACCACCAGATAATTATTTTCTCTCGATTTCCTGTCTATTTCAGAAATAATCTTTTTTTGATGATGAGGTGGGAAGCTGCCATCTGAAATAAATGGCATTGATTTGTGTTGTAGGAAGCTTGCCTTCAAGGAAACCTGATTGCTATTTGCCTGGAGCAGCTGAATGATCCACATCCTCTCCTGCGTCAGTGGGTGGCCATTTGTTTGGGCCGCATTTGGCAGAACTTTGACTCAGCCAGGTGGTGTGGTGTGAGGGACAGCGCTCACGAGAAGCTCTACAGCCTCCTCTCGGATCCCATCCCCGAGGTAAAATCTCACTTTTCAACTAAACACCGCTTAAATTGTCAGAATCCTGGCAGAGGGCTATGGAAATACTTGTAAAACCAGGGCTTCGAGGGCCTTACCGTTGCGTCTGGTTCAGGGAGGGACCTCATGGCTGTTTCTTCAAGGTGATGCAAATCACACAAGCCCTGCCAGAGAAGCAACCAAAAAAATGCAGGGGGAGTTCATACAGCCTGGGAATCCTGGGATTGTGGCACTGGAGTTAGGGAACACCTTGATTTTTGCTTACTTGCATATCAGAAGCTTGGTAAGAATGTGGTCCCAAAACTCAGTGTGTGTTGCAAAAAACCCTCTGGTCTTTTTGCCCAAGGATGAGAACTGTCCTCCTGGTATATGTGAAAATACATGTTTAATTGAATGTGTTCTACCTTTGTGACAAACCCTCCAAGAGAGAAGTGGTTCATGTGCTGTGATTGACAGAGCCTGTCAGACCCCAGTGAAATTACAGCGCATGTGGGAGAAGTCAGCCTGGAGATAAACACCACTGCTAACGTGCAGTGATTAAAGATGAGGTTCCCCTCTACACTCAGGCTCTCTGTCCTGCATCCTGTGAGGGTGCTGAGGCGCTGGCACAGGGTGCCCAGAGAAGCTGTGGCTGCCCCATCCCTGGCAGTGTTCAAGGCCAGGTTGGACACAGGGGCTTGGAGCAACCTGCTCTAGTGGAAGGTGTCCCTGCCCGTGGCAGGGGGTTGGGACTGGAGGAGCTTTAAGGTCCCTTCCAACCCAAACCAGGCTGGGATTCTATGGTCCTCCACCTCCTTTCCCTGGCCCCATCTTTCTTCCATTTTATGAATACTGGTGTGAATGCCAGGCTGGCCCATCCTTACAGCACACCCGCTCAGAAACACCCAGTGAGCATTTCTACTTCATGAAGCACATCCTGCAGTTACCAATTGCACCGTGTCGCGCTGTCTGCAGGCTCTGCCCAGGCAAGCTGTAAGATCACCAGACCATCTGATCCCTCTGCTCTTTGTGTGATCTGGCAAAGTTCACCCTGATCTGAGCTGCTCTTTTCTCTTTTTCTTTTTTCCAGCGTCTTCTACCTTTCCAAAGACTCTGGTTCAGCACTTCTATTAAAGATTCACATCCCAGCAGTAACTCCTCATCTACCTTATTCCTCTTAATTAATATTCTAGGCAACGTCAACTGGAAAAAGCACCTGTGGGAAGGTCACTGAGTATTCTGGGAAATTAAATATACTCCTGCATCTGTGAATACTTAAAACTCAGTGCTCTGCTGAATCTGTTTTGGCCTTTACTCTCCACGGGCTTCCCTTTAACCCTCACTATTTACCTGACACAGTAGTCCAGGTTTCCAGAGATGCCTTTTGTGGGGATAAAAAAATCCCAGTGGCAAACCTTGGGCTGGAAACAAGAGGGAAATACTAATGAAAGTTTGTGTCCCTCAGGTTCGCTGTGCTGCAGTCTTTGCACTGGGAACTTTTGTGGGCAACTCTGCTGAACGGACCGATCACTCCACCACCATCGACCACAACGTGGCCATGATGTTGGCCCAGCTCATCAACGATGGGAGCCCCATGGTTCGAAAGGTACGGAAGGGCTGGTGGCACAGGGGTATCAGCATCACTTAATAGACTTTTCAATGAGCTTGGACGTGAAGCTTTTCAATGAATTTGGAAGTATCTGCTTCGTCGTGAAGTCTTTTAACTCCCATTCCTGCTGAGAAGTGATACACAAGTGACACCACCAGCAGAAAGAGCAGCATCAGCCGCTGCTTTGGCTCTGCTCGGTGCTGAGCCTCATGCTCACACTCAGGGAGGTCACTTGTGCTATTCAGTGCATATACTACAACGTTCCATTCACTCTGTGACAGGAGGAGTCTAGTGACAGGAGTAACACAAGTAAAGTGGAGTATGTTGTAGTGTCCAGGTATTGACAAGGTGGTTGTTGAGATCAAAATGTTTCTGCTGTTTAACAGTGGACTGCTGCTTTACCTCGGTATTCCACTAAGCAAATGCCTGAAATAACAATCTCAGGGGTTTGTGGGAATTTAAATGTCCTGTTGTTTTACTTGGAGAATGGGGAGACAGGGGTAAGGAAGGTGAGCAATTTCACTGAAGTCTTTTTCAGGTGCACAAACCACTGAGAAGTCTTGCTGGGCTACTTTTCTGGTAATGCTCTTCTTCTGATTACTGTTCTGATTGCAATATTCGCCACTACAGGAGCTCAGGTTTTAAATGAAATAGTAATAGTGTTGCTAGAAACATGGAGTCAGTGGCTGTGCTGGGGGAAGGAGAGGGGAGGGAGCAAGAGTGCTGTGGAGAGAACCTGGGAGCTCTGTTCAGTAACAAGGTCTTGCTGCTTTTAGAAGCCACAAGGACAGCGACAGACTGCTCCAGGTTCTGGAGAATCACAGTTTCTGATGTGCCATTGTACATCAATAGTGCATTAAGTAGTTTTTGACATTCTGGATTGTTCTGTGGGTGTACTTAGGTGTCCTAATGCTTGTGTTTACTTACTGGAACATCGACACCCTGACAGTTGTCACCAGCATTGTGGGGATTAATTTCTGTTGTCTCGCTCCAGCATTTAATCAGTTTAATTCAGGAGAACTGCACGTCACTCTGTGTGCTCTTTGAGAGTAATAAATCTCTCTTTTGGAGATTAGTCCCCTGAACAGAGAGCAGCAACCAAAGCCAGCTCTCCACCTCTTCCATTTGCTATTTCCAAGTGCCTGGCTCATGGTACCTGACTGATGGTCTGAGCTGCACCTTCTTTACCCTCCCTGGTATTCAGGTTCTCAGGTTGCAGCTCTGAGAATGAACATGAAGGGACTGGTGATCCCTTGCAGGCAGCGCCGTGCTCACGTTAGCTGCTGACACTGCAGGGCAGTGCGAGGCTGAGCAGTTCAGTGTGGGAGTCACACACTGGGGCTCTTGGAGGAAGAGCTGAGCCATGTCCCCAGGGGCCTCCTGTCACATTCCGTTTCCTTCAGAAAGAGCTCAGAGCAGACGCAGGACAGGCTGCAGGACGAGAGCTCTGCCTGTGTGCAGCACAGGGAGAGGGTCAGGCTGTGCCACAGGGGCTGAGGACACCGATCCTCAGCTCAGCTCAGCACTGCTCTGCAAGAGACCCACATGGTGTGTGGGCATGCACAGGAGCTGGGGGAGCTGGGTGCTCATCACCAGTTCAGCACTTCCTGTGACGCTGCATCAGTTTGACAGTATTGGGCAGAATCAGAGAGCAGTGCGAGCCTGTGAAGGTATAAAAGACTTGTGAAGAATTAGATTTGAAGCAGAGTGCTCAGGCTTTCATCCCTGTGAAGTGAAAGGAGAATGATTAGTCTGGATAGCCACCCAATAACATCAATAATAACGACCATGTTGTCCTGTGTTTCCCTTTGGTCCATTGTTTCTGACCTACATAACCATGAAATACCCATTTCTGCTCTTTCCGTAGGAGCTGGTGGTGGCTCTAAGTCACCTGGTGGTTCAGTACGAGAGCAATTTCTGCACCGTCGCCTTGCAGTTCATGGAAGAAGAGAAGAATTACCCTCTCCCTTCTCCAGCTGCCCCAGGTAGGTGGTTTGGGTTCCTGTGGGCAGGAAATGTGTAGTCTGAAGGTGCTTGGGAACTTTTATTTAAGGAGTTTGCCCGACACAATGAAATTCTTGCTGGTGGTGGTTTATCAAACAGCATCGTTGCTACAAAGGTGAGTGGCACAGTGGGGAGCTCTAATGTCTGTTTAGCACTATAATATATTGCACTGCAGAAATGCATCCTCTGCTGAGCCTCCATCTCAAACACAGCTAGAGCTCACCGGCAGGCTGCAGAGGCTGAACACCCTGTCAGTTCAAAGGGATTCCCTTTGGATCAAGGTTGAAGTCTGTTTGTCAAGGCAGCACACAGGTTTACCAGCCTTTCCCTCCCCTCAAATTATACCTGAAACTTCAGTGTCACGTTGACCCCGTGGGAAGCTTCACCACACAACAAAGAACCAGCCTTGCTCCATACGTTGGAAATCTTTAAGGATAATAGGACTGTTGCAGTGGAAGCTTAGAGACAAGACCAGGTGCTGTCTCTGCAATGAGAGGTTTAATCTCCCTATTTCTGAATAACTGAATCATGTTGGAAAGTAAGCATCTCCCCATTTGTCCTTTTTGCTGCAGGAAATAAACATTACATGCAGTTTATATAGTGCCTTTCCTTATCCAAAAGAATCCTGAAGTATTTATAAGTAGGATGCACTGGAAGCATCAGCCCCGCCACCATAATGCAGCCGCCTCTGCAGTGAAATAGAACTGCTATTCTGAAGCCTGTTTGTGTGTTCAGGAGTGAAAATGAGAGAGTTTGGGAAATTATAAGGTCATGGGCAAAATGTGAGTTGAAAACGCGCCTGAAATTTGGTCAGGAAACCAGGATTTTCGTAACACTTTTTATAGTGTGAAAATTTAATGAGCAGAAGCAGACAGAAGCCTGCAGATGCTGCCTGTCGAATGGTGTCTGCTGCAGCAGCGGGGCCTAGCACAGTGTCTGGGCAGCGGCCCAGCAGCGACCTGGAGGGAAGAGTCATCGTGGTTGTCTGCAGGCGCTGGCAGGGCTCAGCTCACCTGGCTTGGCTGGATCTGACAAAATGAGAGCCTGGACAGCACAGACACAGGCTCTGTGCTGATGGTGTGTGCAGAGGATCCTTTGTCACACCTCAGTCTGGTTTAGGCTAACGGGCAACAGCTTCATTCTGTTCATATTGGTAGTATTTTAGTGATATATTTGCTGGGAAATAACCAAAAGGTTATGGTGGCTTTGGTCACATCTCGAATTGCTGGATTTTGCCTCCACAGAGGGTGGGAGTTTGACACCAGTGCGGGATGGTCCCTGCACGCCCAGGCTGAGGTCCGTCAGCTCCTATGGGAACATCCGCGCAGTTACCACCGCTCGCAACCTGAACAAGTCCTTGCAGAACCTCAGCCTGAATGAAGAATGTAAGAGGCATTGCAAAATGCTTTCATTCCTCCCTCCCCTCGTACAAGCCAGGCAATACCACATGCCAGACAGCACGGGCTGAAAGCAGCGCTTCAGCCCAGATTATCCAGCTGCCAGCTCCACAGGCTTGCAGGAGAAGCCCCCTCATAGCTAGTTTCAATTTTCTGGTCGTTAGCATTGATTTTTCTGAGTGTTTGGGGACCAAAAAGGTGCTTTCCAACTTGCTAACATAGATGGATTTTTTTAACTTTCCTGACCCCTTGATGCTTGCTCTGTATTTAAACATTCAGTATTTAAAAGGGGAAGTTGTGGATTTGCCTACACCTTCACTGAATGTTTCAGGGTTTAGGAAAGGGCTGTTCTGCCAAGGTGAAAACTGTTCTCACTAGTTCTTGTTTCTGCATCTGCCCTCTTCTTGGCAGCTGGAAGCTCTGTTGCGTTTTCTCCTGGGAATCTCAGCACCAGCAGCAGTGCCAGCAGCACCTTGGGCAGCCCTGAGAATGAAGAGTACATCCTCTCATTTGAGACTATTGACAAGATGAGACGAGTCAGCTCTTACTCTTCTCTGAACTCACTAATAGGTGAGTACAGACCCTCCTGCCCTTCCTTTGGTGTTGCCTCTCTTCACACACTTGCTTTCGTGGAAAGTTTGGATCTCAGCTTCTGCTAGATCTTACTCTGACAGAATTCCTCCTAGCAGTAGAAACATTAGTTTCTTCTACGTATTTTCTGGAAGAAGTGATGGTGATTCAACTCTCCGGAGTTGAAAGATTCTGGGATTGTAATTCCTGAGCCCCTGTGGCAGTTTAAAATCATGTGTTCATTAGAAACTTGATCAGTTCATTTGCTTTTGATTGTAGCTGATGAAATTGGATGTTCTAAAGCATGACAAGAATTCAGGGTAATTTCTCTCCATCTTAGGCTAGAATTTGACTCTTCATTTCCACTGGTGCACGCTGATGCCTGGTTGATGGCTCATGCGTGTCCCACAAGAGCTTTACAGCATGGTTGGAAAAGAACCTGGAGTTGAGCAGGAGATGAGTTAGGGAGCCGTAGGCAAACGCTACGAGCAGTTCTCCAAAGCCTCCCTCATTTCTATTCAACCAAGAGCTCACATCCAGCTGGAAACAACAGAGCTTATAGAAGTGTTTAAAATTCATAACTTGCACAGAATCCCATTTGCCTGCCGAAAGCCAGGCTTTTCTCATGTACTGAAGGATCCCCATCTCCCAGCCTGCTCTCTCCTGCTCCCCAGGGAAAGGCGCTAACAGCTCCAGCCACCCTCACTAGTGCTGTGGCTGCTGCACAGCCTGGGCTCAGGTTAAGTCCTTTCCTTAAGGCTTTAGTGTGCACTAGGATAGAGCTGTACAGCCAGCAGGAGTGGGGTGACTCGGAGAGGGTCCACCTGGGTCATAGACTTGTCTTGCCTGAAGTAGTGTTTTGCTCTACTCTCTTTTTTGGGAGGAGTAATGGTGAATTGGCTCTGCAGAAATGACTCTGCCAAGTAGTTGAGAGGCAGAGCAGTAAAAAGGTGCTTTGGGCACACGGGTAGACTCAAACCAAAGCAGAAATCTGGTCTGTAATAATAAAAGTAGACGTTTCCAAGCACAGTTTCATGCTGTGTTCTGTACTTCGCATTCCCTGGGTTGGTTCACTGATGTTCAGGGCTTTCTTCCTCTCTGGTGATTTTAGGAACATGGTGCTAAAGGGATTATTCTGGATCATTCTATCCACTTTTCTGGCATCATTCGATGTACTTCTTCCATAAATTTGAGGAAAACCTCTCCATTCCTTCTAATGTAACTTTACAAACAACCTCTTGGCCAACTACAGGCCAAGTGACCCATGGAGTGTCCCCCCAAATGCAACATGTACTTGTAGCCCAGGAGTGCTGTTTCCTGGCAGGCTCTTCCCTGCCTGGACACTCCTGTTACCAGAAGAGACATTTATTTCTGGCCCACATTTTCAAGCTGGCAAGAGGCAGTTTTGGTTAGTCAACAAAGACATCAGTTCCGATGGGAAGCCAAGCTAAGCCTTACTGCTTTTTCCATACAGCTAGCAATTAATCTTGGTGTCCTGGAAATTTTTAGTTTAGTTTAATTTTAAGATAGGAAAAGGGAAGGAATTCAGAGGGGGGTTTTGCATACCTTGAGGCTGATTATTCATATCCAAACTGCATGATTAAAGTCTTTGTCCTACAGAGAGCATTGCTGGAAAGATTATATTATGGAATGATCAAAGAAGGAGGAAAATACATCTTGGAGTGATGAAATGCTGGGGAATAGCTCTCTTTTCCAGCAGAGGTTGGGGGCAGAAACCCATTTGCCACATCGCAGGATCCATCCTGAAGAGCTGCCTCAAAGAAACACAGCAGGAGGTTACTGCAGTGAGGATGAGGAGAGCAAGAGATGTAGGTGGACAGTGAGCTGCAGCAAGTAAGAGAAGAGTGTTCAGATAGGTAGAGCCTCCTTCTCTATCACCAGGCTATATATTAAAATGCACAGACATAATGAGAAGCACCTGGTCAACCAGTATTGATAAATAGTAACTTGCATAGTAGCAAAATAGAGGGATTTGAGTGGTTTTTGGAAATGGAAGCTTGAGGTAGATGCTGCTCATGGTAGGCTGCTTTCGTGTTGGCTGTGACAGCCCTGGTCCAGGGGAGGGACCTGCTCTGAGGGAACCTGCTTTTTCCTAATGAGCTGCTTCTGGTCTCTGCTGAAGCATGAAAAAGCTCAGGCTCGGCTGTTTGAATGGGGTCCGAGCCTGCAGGATCCCCTTTGCATGGCCCTGTGCAGAGAGAGCAGCTCCCAGACTGCCAGGGCTGTGCAAGAAACGCTGATTTACTGTTCCTGTCGGGAACAGCCTGTGTCCGCTTCCGCTGAAGTAGAGTTCAGGGAGCAATCAGGATTTCAGATCTTTCATCTGAGCAGCTCTCACAGGACCTTCTGTGTCACTCGTGGGAAGAGGAGAGATGAGGGGATACAAAGCAGGTGGAATTAGTGTTGATGGGAAGCAGATACCTGAGTCCTTGGGTACCATTTGGCCTGAAGGATTTCAACTGCGTTTCGCTGCATCCCAGCCCGAAGCTGCCTTTCCCTGCAGGCACAGGAGCTGGTCAGGTTTTGCTGCTGTGCTGGGTGGGAGCAGACTGCACCTTCTTCTGGAGATGGATGCTTAAAATCACTGCAGTGATTTTTTACAGGGGATTGGAAAGAAACGCTGCCAAAGCCTGGCAAAGCAAGAAGGATAAATAAAACCATTAGCATTCGTTTCTGCATCCGGCGTGGTTCTACCCTTAGCCTACTCAGGGACCTGGCCACAGGACCTCAGCCGGGTCCCATCCTCAGGGCGCTGCATGGTGCTTGCTGCTAAATTGAACGTTGCATGTGCAAAGAAAATCAAAGTCCCTGGTAAAGGCAGGCAATTTATTTTTGACATTCTTAGCAGAGAGGAATCATTTTGTAAACGTAAATCTGTGCTGCAAGGTCCATTTAACTGGCTTGGAATCAGTCTGACTAATTACAGAGCTGTCTGCTTAGATTAACACCCTGTCCCCCTTGCTCGGCTCTTTGTTTGCATCTCGTGGATATGTTTTTGCATTCTAGTCCATTCCATGAAATCAAGCTGTTCCTGCTGCCACCTCTGCTGCCTTCCATTATCCCACTGACGTGTGCTCAGGTTTTCACAGGAGCTGTGTTAGATGCGTCCCTTGGCTGAGTTGATGTAATGAACAGCACTAACCGGGGGGGAGGATGGCAGAAGAAAGGCCCAGTCCTTGGAGCACCGGCTCGGAGCCCGGGATGCCTTTGTAGAAATTCCCTCTGTTCTTTTCAAAGGCTGCGGGTGCATGAGGAATTGCACTGGCACAGTTCTGCTTTCACTTTGTTTTTCCATGACGCTCAGATGTATAAAAAGTGGTCTTGTTTTCCCTTCATGACTGCGTCACGAATGAGGTGGTATCAGAGACGCTGGAAAATCTGATGGGTATCCTCTCGCTCTCCCTTTCTCTCCCTTTCCTTTCACTGTCTTTCAAGAGCTTTAAAAGAAATCAGTCCATGCAGATTTCCCATTGGTCCTTATCTAGCTCAGCACAGGACCGCATGTGGGAGGCAGAGCTCTGAGCAAACCTCCGATGCCGTTACCTGGCTGCTGCCTCAGTGGTGGTGGGTTTTTTCCTCCCACAGCTTGTAGCACTTTATCACTCTCCCTCTCTTGTTCTTTATCCTTCCCCCTCCGCTTCTTCTTTCCCTGGTAATAGACACTTCCAGGATGAACATGGCAACTGCAAAAATAAACCCCAAATGGTCAGAAGCCTGGAGACAAGCTTTGTATCACCATCCTTTCGGGCTGGGAGGCCTAACCCTCTTCCAAGCAGGGACTTACTTTATTGTGTGTTGACATTGTCTTTATTTAAACATGGATAAAGAGCTTCTGAAAAAGACAATGACTTTTGTCTGTTGTGACCAAAGCCAAAACCTGAACTGGGATCTGCATTGTTCAGTTCTGCTCAGCTCACATGTGCCTTGATTTCATAGCCTTTGGGCACTGTCCTCTGCTGGCATGAGCCAAACAGGATAGATCAGTGCCTGTTCACTCTGCTGTGTCTTGACAGTTGTTACTGCTTTTTCAGATTATCAACTTCTTTGTTTCTCCTGGGTGGATTTAACATTGTGGTATCTTGGTCAGGCCCTGTAATCTCACCGGTGTGGGGAAGGTTAGGGTTAGCTATAGAGGTCTGTGGTGTAGGCAGCCCCTACCTTCAAATGGTCCCATCAAAAATCTTTGTGGTATTTCTGCATGAAACTCCGTCAGCAGTCACCACGTGGAAAGTCCTTTGGGTGTCAGCTGAGTAAGAGACCCTTTCCTTGCAGGTCAGATGAGAGGATGGAGTTAGGTTATGGCCTTTGTGTTTTCAGAGTGCTTGGTCACATGCTGGGGAATTTTTCTGGCACAGGAAAGACTCCCTTGGCTGACAAGGACAAGCATGTGAAGTGCAGCATCTGTACTCCTTGCTGCCTGCCTTCTTCAGCCAGAGTTCAAACTGGGCTGTCCAAGTCTATTTTCTGTGGGTTTGAGCATCGGGTTTAGCAGCTATGCCAGGTGAGAAGCTGCTTGTTGACCAAGGAGCCCTTTCTTCCTAACTTAACACTTTATATTTAGATGCCTCCACAAACATGAAAGGAACTGCAGTAACAGCTTGATCTGTCATTTGCCATTGATTGTGACTCATCTGAAATCCCTGTTTCAGTTCCTTTTTTTGTTAGTGCAGCCACTTCAATATTGTCCAAATGGCTCAAGCCCCAGCCGACGGTGTCACAACTATTAGACATTGTGAGGGTTGGAGGAAAGAACAACTTAAAGAATCGCCTAAAAGCAGCAAAATAAAATGTTCACAGAATTGTGTCAGTTGTGGCAAATGCTTATTAATTTGATCTGTACTTTGAATCTGTCAGTCCCTTCTGCTGAAATACCAAGCACCAGATATTCTCATTAAGTGACAAATTGAGGGCTTAATACAAATGTCGATAGGAAGGACTGCATTGGACTTTCTGCTTCACAAAGGTGCAGGTGCTACAGCTTTGGTTTTAACATTTACCTGTTTAGGAAACTTGTAGAATATACAAAAACCTGAATATTCAAGCTGAATATTAATGTTTAAAAGAGCAATCAAAATAACAATACAAATACAAGCCAAGAACTGCGGTTTTATACTGGTTAGTATTTTAGGTCAGGAAACTCAAAGACATGATCCATTTGTCCTTTCCAGCCCAGAAAAGCAGCAGTTTGATGGAAGCTGATTGAGGGTAGCCTTTAATTTATTTGGCTTCCTCCCAGTTTCATTTTACAAGCCCTTGCAGAGTTCACAAAGACAGACAACATGGAGATGAAGCACCCACAGAGGGTGTTTTTGAGCTCTTCTCTTGATGTTTTCTTAGATGTCATTGTGATGCTTGGAGTTCTAATGAGTTTTCTCACATAAGATCAAAGCGTTTGAGTTGATGGATTGTCACGTGCTGTGGGGCTTTGTTTTTTGTTTTGTGTTTTATTATTTTAGGTGTGAGTTTCAACAGTGTTTATACCCAGATCTGGAGAGTGCTCCTTCACCTGGCTGCTGACCCCTACCCCGATGTCTCCGACCTGGCGATGAAAGTTCTCAACAGTATTGCCTACAAGGTATGTCCTCTGTGTTCATGTGTGGCCCCGAGGTTTTGTATGTTAATTTCCTTCATGCTTAGGCAAAGTGTAGGCAGACTGAGCTGAATGGGTGCTCTGGAGGGCTCTGCCCAGTTCAGTCTGGATCTGTTGCGGAAGGACCTTTTAATGTTTCAAGATGATAAAACCTCATGTGAACTCTCGATCAGGTAAAATAAATCAATGGGGGAGGGCCTGGGGTTGTTTTAGGGTATGAATCAGGTGCAGAGCTTAGTCAGTAGGTCTTGTTTAGAAGTCTACTTATCTAGATCAGTCCCTGGGAGAAACCTTAAATATACCTCATTCAATTATCCGTTTGCAAACTGATTTAGATTATGCAAGTGGGACTGGCCTGCAGACTGAAGCCACAACGGCTCTCCAACCCAGGTGAACTAGTACATGTGAGTCAGCATGCAGACACCCCTGCCACTACTCACCTCTTCAACCCAGGCCTAATCCACCTAAACCACCATCCTCATCACATTTCATCCTCCGAGGGTGACAAGATGTCCCTGGAGGCTGCCATCACTGCTGATTCAGAATTGCCAGCCTGGGGAGCTGTAGAAGCACCCTCACCTTCCACCTCAAACGAAGCACCAGGCCACCCCAGAACATCTTCTCACCAGCTGCCTCTCTCCTCCCGCCCCAGTCGGTGGTGTTGGAAAGCTGGCTGAGCGCAGTCCTCCCCACGTGCTTTCTGGTTGCTCCAGCATCAAGTCCATGAGCCATTGCAATGCAAGATGACGTCTCTTACTGATGGTTTCCAGTCAATAAGCCTAAATCTTCACACTTGGGCTTCTCAGCCGAAGTTGCAGTAAGAGATGCCAGCATCGTGCACTACCATTTAATTGCCTTAGAGATTTCTTGCTTTTAAATCTGGTTTTCTATTGAGAAAAGAGTGATTGATTTGAACTCTTCTATTTGTTTGAAGTATACATGCCAGCAAGTGGTGAAGGCGGGGTTTGGGGTAGGGAATTATCCTGACAGTGTGGCAATGAAGTCAGACCTTCCCTGATGATATGGGTGTACAACAAAGTACTGTCAGGCTAGAGATGCCAAACTAAGGTGAATAAGCAAAGGACAAGGTGAAAGATTCCCCTCTCTGCTTTAGATGCATGGAATTATTTCAGTTTTGTATATTTAAGGCTCTTGACAAAATGAAATGTTACTCCTCCTATGGGATTAAAGAGGTATAAAGGGGACCCAGGTCTGCTTTTGCTGTGTTAAATACTTTTTCAGGACTTAGCTCCTCACTAGTGGAAGGAGACGTCTCAGTGTTAACGCAGATGCTGCTGTGCCCTGCAGTGCCTCCACTAGCACTGTGTGGGTCTGCTTAAGCAGCAGGACTCTTGATCACTGTATCGTGATACCCAC
This sequence comes from Strigops habroptila, assembly GCF_004027225.2. Taxonomy (NCBI): domain Eukaryota; kingdom Metazoa; phylum Chordata; class Aves; order Psittaciformes; family Psittacidae; genus Strigops; species Strigops habroptila. The sequence continues at coordinate 11,926,177 of NC_044290.2, read as the reverse complement.
AGTGCATGTTATGGTTGATTTGGTAAATTCTGTGTTGATTCTGACAAGTTTGGTCCTAAATATCTCAGTATTGGATGGAGTCCAAAGGCTCAAGTGTTGGATATCCTGCATCTCGTGCTCTGCTTCCCAGGCAGCCGCTCTGTTCCTGGCTTTCTAAGGCAACAGCTTTTCAAATGGTTTTTCAAAACAAGAAAAGAAGCATTCCCATTTACAAAGGTTCTTACCTGGGCATGCTTGAGTGAACAAAACTTATTTGTTCCTCTCTGCGTTAGCCATAAGATCCATAAGGAAAGTATTTAAACTTGCAGTTTGGGCAGCTGACTATGTCGTGGTCAGCTATATCACTGCTGTGTGCTTCGTGATACCGAGGGCTTTGCTCTTGCCAGTGCCACCTGGCTTAGGTGGCTTCTGAAAAGGCTTCTTTTGTTTAAAAACCCCAACAAACCAACCAAACCTATTAAGAGCCCATCAAAATGGATGTTAAGGCTTCAGATCCTGGGTTATGATCTGGTCTTTATTCATTTCATTATGGACAAAGCTCCCGTGGCAAGCAGTGCTGCCAGGATTTCCAGCCTGAACTCCTGCTCTGCCGGTGTGAGCACAGACCCATTATCCTTGTCTGATGCATAATGCAAATTAGGAACAATTAAATTTTTGCTCACTGTATCCTGAGGCCTTTCCCCGGTGCTAATGGAGCTTTGCTGGCTGTACAAGGGAGCAGCCCGGGTGCTGCTCACGGGCCCTGGGGTCCTCCGGAGCCGGTGCCAACGGTGTATTTTCTATTCTCTTGTTTGAATTTTATCACTGAATAAAAACAAAAGTGGATTTTCTTGCTTAAACAAAAATACTGCTTCAGGTGAAGTAAAGCACCTGAGTAACAGTGTTCCAGCATCTAAAGGGGGCTGACAAGAAAGCTGAAGAGGGGCTTTGGACAAGGGCCTGTAGGGACAGGACAAGGGGAATGGCTTAACCTGCCAGAGGGGAGATTGAGATGAGCTCTGAGGCAGAAGCTCTTCCCTGTGAGGGTGCTGAGGCGCTGGCACAGGGTGCCCAGAGAAGCTGTGGCTGCCCCATCCCTGGCAGTGTTCAAGGCCAGGTTGGACACAGGGGCTTGGAGCAACCTGCTCTAGTGGAAGGTGTCCCTGCCCGTGGCAGGGGGTTGGGACTAGGTAAGCTTTAAGGTCTCTTCCAACCCAACCCATTCTATGAATATTTTAGGGCTTTAATCCTTTTGTTCTAATTATTACAAGATTCAGAGAATGTGGCTTCGTTTTGGAGCTGGGACAACTGCAGTTCTCCAATGGTACCACAACTGAAGTGCGATCTGTCTGGCGCTGCCTGTTACCACTGCGCTCCTCAGCCAACAGCCCTGAGCACTTGAGCTAGGGGCTTAAACCTCTGGCTGGGGCCAGTGAACTGCACCTCCCGTTTCAGTGCACTGAACATTCAGCTCAGAACGCTGCCGAGCTCAGCACTTTGAGGCTTTATGATTTTACACGTTTCATGCCAGGCAGGTGTTTGTCATGTAGCTCGGCTGCCCCGACGGGTGATCAGACAGCGCATTGAGAGCAGTGCGAGTAAGTGCTGCTACGTTTTTTGATCCCCTGCAGTGAAAAGTGGGGCTTGTGCTGTGAGCTCCGTGACTGTGCAAGGGTTCAGGCTATGAGTCTGCGTCTGTGCAATAGTTATTTGCGAGGCACGGCGTGAATTTCAAGCACAGTTTTTGTTTTCAAATGAGACCAGTCCTATTCTGTTTCTTTAATGGAGCTGTGAATATAGATCTTCATCTGCAGGAGAGCTCCCGCGCTCTTTAAACAGGGGGATGTCTTTCTGAGCAGCCGGTGAGTAGGTTGCACAGGCGTGGAGGCTTCCTGGATGTGAACTGCACCGTGGTATCTCATGGGCTGATCAGCCACCGCCAGTTCCCGCACAGATTGTGGCTGTGTTGTGATTTATATTTATGGTGCAGGTTGGAATGGTGCAACTCTCATTCCCAGCCTGAGCTTTTAAAAGATCCAAAACATGCTTTTTGTGTGTACCAAAACAAACAAAAAGGACCTAGTAATCAGTGCTGGCCTTTTAAGACTTTCTGAAATCACAAATAGCTGAGGGAAGTTGGCTTCCTCCCAGGCTGCTTCATCCAGCTGCGTTTAATGGAAGGTTGAGGCTGAATTGTAGAATCCTATAATTGGTTAGGTTGGAAAAGACCTTTAAGATCATCAAGTCCAACCATTAACCCAGCAGTGCCCAGCCCACCACTAAACCATGTCCCCAAGCGCCACATCTACATGTCTGTGAAATCCCTCCAGGGACCGTGACTCCACCACTGCCCTGGGCAGCCTGTTCCAGTGCTTGACAGCCCTTTAGTGAAGAGATTTTCCCTAATGTTCAGTCTAAACCTCTCCTGGCACGACTTGAGGTTGTTTCCTCTCATCCTATTGCTTGTTACTTGGGAGAAGAGACTGAACCACCTCACTAAGGATCACAGCCCTGGGTTGCGAGGTGGGAGGAAGGGCTGGTTGCAGAAGGGGAACCCCTGGGCTGCCTCCCTGCCCCGTGGCAGCTTCTTTTGAGGTGCTGGCACACACTGTAGGCTGCAGCTGATGCAGGGAAGAGGCTTATGTGTTAGTCAGAGATATTTCCCCGTCACAAAAGGGTACTTTATGGTAAGTGTTTTCTGCCTAAAAAAGGAGAAGAATCATCTAACATGTTGGGAGCTGCAGGGGGGCTTTTTTCATACACATTTGAAACACCCACACGCAGCGATGAGAGGCTGTGCTGCGTTTAGCCCCAGGTGTGCCCGTGTGCTGTGACGCACCGCGCCGGGCGCTGGCACCCGGGGCTCCTCAGGACTCTCTGTGTTTTCTCTCCAGGCGACGGTAAATGCTCGCCCCCAGCGCATCCTCGACACCTCCTCGCTGACTCAGTCTGCCCCTGCCAGCCCCACCAACAAGGGCATGCACATCCACCAAGTCGGGTAAGCACCAGCCTTGCTTCCGAATGCTTTTGCCATAGAGATTTAGGTGTTCCTGGCCAGTCACTAGGAGCCATCCCAGTTGAACGTGCCAAGGTCTGGGTAACCTATTGTTTAGCACTGTAGGGTGTCCAGAAATAAAAACCATGGGGAAACGCAGAGAGTTTCTTCCTCTTTTTCTTTTCAGGACAAGTAACAAACTGTTCTAGTTATCTAAAGATGAACTGAAAGGATGCACTAACTCCTGCTGGTTTTACTGGTGCACTCTGCCTCTGTGGTACCCAAAGTTCCCATTGAAGCCTGATCTGTGTTTTCTGCCCTTTCAGCTGACAAAAGGCAGGGTTATCTGATGATCAACAAGCCATGTCTAAACTGCAGGGAAATTGGGATCATGGTAGGGGCAAAGCTAGGATTGGAAAGTTTGGTTATTTCCCAAAACCTGCTCTCCAAGAGCAAACACCACACTTCAGATCATAGACTCACAGACTGGTTTGTGTTGGAAGGGACCTTGAAGCTCATCCAGTTCCAACCCCTGCCACAGGCAGGGACACCTTCCACTAGAGCAGGTTGCTCCAAGCCCCTGTGTTAACCTGGCCTTGAACACTGCCACAGCTTCTCTGGGCACCCTGTGCCAGTGTCTCACTGGATCTCGCAGCCCACTGTAACCAGTGTGCACCAGTAAGATTGGGAGTTGGAACGGAGGGCCCAGAACTGCACAGTGCTGGTTTCTGATTTTACAATGTAACTGTGCAACAAGATAAATCTCAGTTCATGTGTAAATTAAAATGCTTTTCTGTGGGCTGACAGGACTTCCAGCCTCCCCAGTGAAATACAGATGTTGGTTGGTGTGCCTTGGGTCAGACACCGTGTCACTGTGTTCTTACCCTCAATCTGGAGTTGGTGCAATGGAGGCTCACCCTTGTTTGGGGTTTCTTTGCCCTTTGGAGGGGATGGGGATTGCATTCTGGTTTGGTTTTTTAAAGGCAGCGCAGCAGTGAAGTATAAATCTTGTAAGAAAGAAACAAAGTAAAAGTAACTTAATTCACATGCTCAAGTCTCGCATCCAGGGATACCTGAATCCTTTCCCTCTTCTTGATCTTTAGAGGGTCACCTCCAACCACTAGTACGAGCAGCTCCAGCCTGACCAACGATGTGACAAAGCAGCCGGTCAGTCGGGACATGGCCTCTGTCAGACCCGCCAACGTCGGCAGCGTGGGGGTCCAGTACACTCCCCACTCCCACCAGTTCCCCAGGACAAGGAAGATGTTTGACAAAGGGCCAGAGCAGGTAAAGAGACTTTCCTTTCAGATCCAACTGCCTCCCCGCTCCATGGGCTTTGTGATATGTTCTGTTCTTTGTGGTTTATTTCCACATCCCTCCTGTTTTCTGTGAGCTGCTGTTAACTCCAGAGCAGCTCCCTCTAACCAGTAAAATAAAAATTGATTAATTTTGTTTCTTCAGGATAAATGTGGTTTGATAGCTTTTGATAGGGCATTATTCACTCCTGCTACTAAGAAGTGTTTAATCACAGTTGATTGCTTCTTCTTTCACAAGCATTTGTCTTCCTGAGTGATAGCACAGTCAGATCTGTGACCCTTGGATGCTTTTTCTCCAACCTGAGCAAAGCAGGAGGAGAGGAGGAAAAAGGGGAGATTCCTCTTCCTTTAACATGCAAACCAGCATTCCTCAAGTGAGACTGATGGGTGCTTCTGCGCTGGAATATTCACCTTCTTCCCAGCAGCCTGTACCTGCTCCATGCTTAGCAGCCCCTCTTTACTGTGGACGAGGGAGACTAAGAATACCAAAGCTCCTCATGGGTCACTCTGCTGGAAAGGAGTTGGTAGGTTAAGAGCTGGGAGCCCCTCTGGGAGGAGCAGCAGCTCCTCCTTTCAGCAGAGCAAGCCAACAGGGCTTTTGCATACTTTTTGCGTACCTTTTAGCATTCTGAAGAGTCATCAGGTACTGGGCAGTTTTCCATTCACAGAAACTTGGAGGACTGATGTGGTGCCAAGTAGAGCAATCAGTCAGTTTTTAGTATGCACAAACGATGTGAATGTCACCTTCACATCACTTCAGATGAGTCGTGTCAGGTGAACACGTTGAGTCCAAGCACACTTGGACGTGCTCGAGGCCATCACTTGAAGACAGAGGCTGTTCCCGGTCAGTGGTCAGTGGTGTTGAGGGTTCAGCCATCTGGCAGGACTTTTGTGTCAACCTCTCCCTCTGCTTCAGCACATTTGCAGGATTTTCCTGGTGCTGGCTCTGTGGATGAGAGGAACTGAAAAGGCAGCAGATGGGCTCCACTGCCATGCTAATGCATGAAGCTCATGGAGGGAGGATGCTGACCCCGCTCTTCTCCCTTCCAGTACAATAGAAAGGACTCTGTAATATCGTTCTTCCATGGGAGATTATTCTCCATGAGAAGGATTCTCTCCATGGGAGGCTACTCTCCCATGGGAGGCTGAGGTGTGTGCACCACACTCCACCAGACAAGTGGACAGTGCAGCTTTTGGGTGCTCTGACTCCTGAGCAGTAACTGCCCTTCCCTTACATTGGCACTTCTGCCTTTCCTTAATGCGTGATCTCGTGGAAGCCTCTGGAGGTGGAGAGTCAATTCTTCTGTGAAGAAGAAAATGTTGAAGCCTCTGCATGAACAGCTTCACTTCCCATGGGAATGGCAGCTGGGATCATACTTCCTGTTTTCTCTTTGGGTGTCTTGTGCTTTGTAACATCCTCATCCCACACCTGCCCTTGGTGTGAAGCTGTGTCTGGCTCTGCTTTATCCTGAATCATCTTTGCTGCTCCACTGTTTCTCATGCCAGATGCTTGGGAGACTGTGAGGAAACTCATCCTGGGACTTCATTTTGATGAGGCACTGATGCTTCAGGCCTGATTCATACACTGGCCTGGTTATGCCTTGTGCTGTGCAGATCAGGGAATTTGCACATTTCCAAAGAGTTAATTTAGTGACAGAGATTTGAATGCTAGATGTACAGGATTACATCTCCTTGGCAGTGTCTTTGAGCTTTTTCTGCTGGGTGATGTGTTGAAGGCAATCTGGGTGTTACTGTGTGTGCATGTTGCTGTGTGAATGGCAGGGACAGGGGCTGATGTCCTGTTCTCTCTCTGGGCAGACCACTGACGACGCTGATGACACCGTTGGGCACAAAAGTTTCATTTCGGCCGCAGTGCAGACGGGCTTTTGCGACTGGAGTGCCAAGTATTTTGCTCAGCCAGTCATGAAGGTAACGCTTTGTTTCCTCTGTGCATGCTTTGTGAATCACAGCACCACAGCTCCTGAGAAGTGCTGCTGTCCTGAGCGAGGGCAAGGGCTGTTCCCGACTCTTTCCCTTCCTTTTCCTTCAGTCTGGGGAGGGAAAGGAATGGACTCACGTGCATCATGCTGCTCTGGGGAGCTGTGTGACCACTGTGCTTGTGAAGTAAGAGGGAAGAGTCAGCAAGAGTTAGTGGCAGATGGGGCAGAGGTGTATTTCTAGGGAAAGAGCCCAGAACAAAAGCCCTGAACCCCATGGAGCACATTCCAGAAAGAAGGTAACAGTGAGGAGAGGTTCTGTAGTCGACCCAGATCCACCAGTTTTGCTGGGTTGCAGGTTGCGTGGCAGAGTTGTTTCATTCGTGCTTGTCTATGTAGTGAAAATTGTATTATAGTAACAATGCATAGATTTTTTAATATAAATAAATGGAGTGAGGAAGGATCTTTATTCCAGAAGGGGCTTTGAGGGGCTGGGGAAGGAGAGATGCTGGTTTGTGTCTGACATCCTGGCTGAATTTTCTGGCTGAAGGCCCCATAATCGCAGTGGCACAGGACGTACCCTGTGCCTGAAGCCAGCCTTGGCTCTGTGCTCACATGTGACTTCAGAGCTGTGCTCTGCTTATGGGCACCCTGTGTAGACACCTTTAACTTAAAAAGGAGAAAGGGGCAGGGATGGGACATCCACAGGAGTACCTGGGGGAGGTTTGGAAGCATCACTGTTGGGTTTTAAAGTTAAACATTAAAGTGCTGCTATGGTGAAGAATGAGGGTGGGAATGACAGATCTCCACTGAGCTCTTTTTAGAAGTGAGTGTGTTCTGGTAACTAAGTTGGGTTTATCTGAATTAAGAGGTACACCAAAACCTTGTTCTAGAAGAAAAGCAGCCCAGAGCTGGGCAAAGAGATGGGCAAAGATCATCAGTGACTGGAAGGTGAAACTGTTAAATTCCCAGAACCTTTTAGCCAAAGATCAGGTTTCAGTTTTAAGTATGAAATCAAAACGAGCAGTAAATCTTTCCTTATTACAAGCAAACACGATAAGGCAAGGCTCCAGGTACCCTGGGAGTCAAGCAGCACAAACTGTAACAGAACCTTCAGCTTAATTTCTTGGAGGTACTGCAATTTCTGTGAATAATAATGCACAGCCGGTATTAATGCCATTACTTGAGCAACTCCACAGCAGATGTTTGCATCCAAGCACTGATACTTAAATCTTACTAATGAAGAAACGATACATTTGATGTGCTGCCTCTTCCAAGAATTGCCACTGTGCCATCCATCACCACTCCTCCTCTCTTCAGGCATGGGGAATCGTTTGGGAGGTAATTGCCCCCAAGTCAACATCAGAAAAGTAGTTACATGGCAGCCGGGTTCTGAGCAGCTTTGATTTCATTAGAGAATCACCAGGAAGAAAGACGAGCTGGTAAAGAGATTGCCTGGCACCTCCTGAGCTGCACGGGGAATCAATTCAGCAGGACAAACGCCTGGCCCGTGGGGCTCGGTGCTGGGTCAAGCTTCCAACCAGGGCTTCTCTCTTCAACATGAGTTTTGGTGTCTTGATTCAAGTCCAGCAGAGTACAAGAGCAGGAGGATGGTGTTCTGTCTCTTAGTTCTTATTAAAAGCATTTGTCTGCTTTCTAAGGAAAGCTCTTTCCATTGAAGAGGGGTGTTTTATTAAGAAAGTAAATCATGGCAGACAGCACTTCAGGCTCTGTCGTAGGTACGTGGGGAGCTCTGTGTGTGTGTGTGTGTATGGGTTTACTACTTAATGTGCATAAAATGGAGGAAGTTACTTTAGGGACAAAATGTGGAGCGTTCCTGTACTAATTCACAGAAGCCAGGGAGAGGGAGTCATGGAAATCAGGGTGTCCCTGCACCCCACTGAGTGCCAGGGTGCTCAGTGTCTCACTGGGAGAGTTAAGGTGCTGCAGAGCACACCCCTGTGCATCCCACATGTGCAGGGGTCTCTCTCTTCAGCATTTACTAGCATAGCAGGAGTAGCAGTAGCCTGTATGACAGTGATGGTTCCATTGATAGTTTCCCAAGTGTTTGTGTTTGGAAATACTCACTGGCTGGGGTTGAGGTTTCGGAGCACAGACTGTCCTCAACAGCAATGATTTAGGTAAAGTTTGAGCGGAACGAAATCCATGTTTCCTAATAACACAGGGAAGAGAATTGATTTCCTCATTACTTCTGTAAAGCAGCTTTAAGAGGCCAAGTAGAGAGTTTGTGCAGGAAAACGTGTGTGTTATCCTGTCCTAACAGGGGAGTATACGTAGCGTCCTCACTGGAGTGGGTGTGTGTGCAAGGGGCAGGAAGAAGTCCCTCTGTGAGGGACTTGCTGCTTGTGTAACCGGGCAGGAGCACGGGGGGTGGCTGCAGAGTGCTCCTTTCCTGGAATCCCTGTTCCTGCAGCAACGAGGAACAAACAGCCCTGGCTGGTGGCTGCTGTCATTTGGGAAATTCAGCTTCAGGAAAAAGGCAAAGAGTAAAGTCTACCACATCCTGATGGCAAAAGATGATGCCGATGTTTAATTCCAGCACTTCATTTGGAGATGCTGCCTACCATCATAAACAGGGAAAGACAAGACAACTATTCCTGTAATGAATAAACATAAAATGACTGTGAGTGCATCTTAGTCATATTTAATTTATTCATTTAGTTTTGCTTCATAGACCTTGCTCCAAGAATGCTTTCACTGGAAAGATTGAGGGATTAATTTCCAGTGTAAATCACTGGCTCAGTTTCAAGCCATCTACCAAATTGGATTTATTTATTATCTAATCAAATAAATGGAGAAGGGAAACGCTGCATTGTGAATGCTCAGTGTGCAGGAAGAACAGATACCTCCCCTAGCTCTGCTCTCTGCAGTCTGTCCTCTTCCTGAAGGCTCCTGTGGCAAAGGCTGCTCTGCTCACCACAGGCGGTCCTGGCTGGGGAGGCACAGGAAAGCCTTGTTGCCAGCTGTCAGGAAGCCCTGAGCCGAGGAGAGCGGGAGCCAGCATCTGTTATTTCCAGGACTGGCAGAACATGCAGGCAGGAGCTGGTGAGGATCCTGGAAGGTGAGAATTACATAAGAAACCCTTCCTTATAAATCCCTGCCTTATCTCCAGCACTGTGTCTTGGCTGGTGTTCAAAGCCCTGGTAGAGAACTGAGCCTTGGGCAATTGCTGCAGTAACCTCAACCAGGGAAGAACTGATGTACCACTGGAGCCATCCGCTGACTTCCCTGCCCTGCTCCAAATGCTGACCTCCATGCTGAGGAGGAGAGACAAAGTGTTAAAGAAGAAAAGCTTCACTGGCTTTCAGATGGCACTGCTTGGGGGGAGGTTTCAGGATCAGAATCAGTTTCTGTCCAAGTGGAGGCTTGGACACGTTGGGAATTGGTGGCGTGTCGGGATCCTCGTCATGTTGCACTGTTTGCTACTCCCACCCGCCTAAACAGGAGCTGGCTGCGAGGGAGACAGAGACATGAATGATGAGCCCAAATCATTCTTTTGAATAAGAATTTGTGGTTTTCCAGCCAGCAGCAGCCAGGCTGGAGGTCACAGCTCCCTGCTGCACACATCCCAACATACTCCCGTGCTTGTTTGTCACCAGAACCTCCTTCATGACGTGTGCTGTGGGGTTCATCATTTCATAGATCATTGCTCCCTCCTGACAAGTTCTCCCATACAGCTCTGTCCCACAGGCAGATGGACATGGAGGAAGGGGCTGCGTTTTGCTGCATGCTCTGACTTTCTGTTCACTGCAGTGATGGTCTAAGGGCTCAGCTGGTCCAACCTTGTCTGTTGAGCACAGGTACACTAATTGCCTGTGTCACACTTAACTCGTGTGGAGCATCTCTGCCAGGGTACGGTTATTTGCAACACTTTTGAGGGATCTGTTGAGTCTAACAGAGTTTATTTCATTAAGGGTATTGTGTGTTTACTCTCTGATAACACTTTAGAAGGACCCACAGGGATTTTTCTATGTCATTCCTGCTGGTTTTCTTCTCTCAAGACTCTGTGGCCCTCTGCAGTATTCCGGAACCATGCCAGGTTTCTTCCTGTGCAGGCTCAGGCCCCGTTACTTTCCCCTTTGAACTTGTCTATTCACCAAATTCCAACCAGCATCAATCAGCTTGAGAGTAACACGAGGACTGGTGAGACCCAGGGTCTGGATCCAAAGCAGAGGCACCAAGAATAAGTGTCTCCTGCTCAGCAAGTGTATTTTGGGCATTTTCAGCTGTGATCCCAGCTGGGCCTGCAGGAAGCTATCGGACACACACGGATCCTGGAGGAAGCATCTTTACAGGAACCTCCCTTACGAGTTGTAAGGTGATGACATCCCCCGTCTGCAGAGCCTTTGGCACAGAGAATGTGCTTGGTTGAGTCAACTGTACCAAAGCCAAGACTTGAACATATGCCCTTAGTGTTCTCCTGCTGCAAGGATCTGGATTGCATGTCAGATGCTGCATGGATGTAACCCCATCCCAGCATAGTGATCCTCGGGGTGAGCATCTGGGGCTCCCTTTTGCTCACATCTTTGGGGGAGGAAGACAAAGGTGGCAAACAGACGATTGTGGAAGCAGAGGCCGTATGTGAATTGCAGGTGCTGCAGGAAGATGCCCGGGCACCAAAAGTGGAACTGGCCAGGTAAAGACATCATCTGTTCTTTGCTGCTCTGCGGGAGGAAGGACTTTTGCTGTCTCCCTCCTGCCAGAGCATTTCATCCTGCAGTCACTTGGTGTCTGAGGCTTGTCTTGCCATATGTGGTCTGCTGATGCTACAGCCTCTGGGGACTGTACCCTGGGAGATCTCGTTAGAGGAGGAATCTTTATTACTGATGCCAGATGATAAAAACAACTGCCTGCTCAGCCTCCTTGGAAGAGTTCTTTTCCTTCAGACCTGAAGAGCCCAGCAACTCCTTTAATCTGCTGTTCTTTATCTGCTGGAATGAGGAGCACTTTGCTCAACTGCAGAACTGTGAATTTCTTAGCCCTAAACTGTGAAAGCCCCTGGTGCCTGGAGCAGAATTTACTGTTCTGCTTGTTCCTGTCTCCTCCTCTGGCTTTTTAGGTCTGTCTTTAATTTATTCCCAGAGAAGGGGGATTTTCATTAAGGTGTAGGTGTAACCTCTCCGCTCTCACATCTCCTTTGATGTATTTTATCTTTGCTTTGTTTATTGCTTTACATTATCAGTCATTTGTCATTGCCTCTCTAATAGATGTTGTATTCCTGAAAAAATGAAATAGTGCTGGGTTGGTTTGAGGTGTTTTTGCCAGGAGGAAAGGGGGAGGGTGGGTTTTCTTCTTTTTAATTTCTTTTAAAGAAGCAGGAACCCATCTCAGTAGTAGCTGTTTTCCAAAGCGTGGTGCATTTTGAGGACAGTGTGTGTGATAGTGACAGATGATTTAAGGCTGTATTCAGGGGAAAAAAGTGTGTGTTTGTGGGGAATGGGGAAGTACTTTGTCTTCTATGTCTCCCTTCTTCAAGAGTTTCTCCTTTTGGAACAGCCATCATCAGAAGCAGCTAGACACAGTCCTGTAGCTCAGCCCCATAGCTGATCCAGAGATGTTCCCCGTGTGTAATAGCAATGGGTGGTTTGAATGTGCTTGGCTATTCAAAAACCCAGTGTCATTCACTTTGGAGAAGTGCCTACAACTTAAAGACAAAATATAGGACAGCAAAAGGAAATGAGAAGAGATTACAGATGGTGGGGAAGATTTAGATCAGGAAGATGCTCAAGTATCTAATGACATAAGGTCTCATGAGCATCTCTGTCTACTGCCTGAGGCTGGAGCCTAAAGAATTTATGGCTTAGTCTGACATGCATGTGTATGAGTGTGTGTTACAGAGGCAGTTTGTGGAGTTTTGGTGGTTACTGTTGTTTTGTGTTGTGAATATGCTGATACACTGGAAGATCCCAGAGGAGCATGACTTGGAGAGCCAGATCCGCAAGGAGCGAGAGTGGCGGTTCCTGCGCAATGCCCGGGTCAGGAAGCAAGCCCAGAAGATCATCCAGAAGGGTGAGTGTCTTCCCTCTTGCCCACACTGCCAGCAGCTTCCTCGAGCCCTGAGCACTGCGCTTAGGCAGGACACTGACCTGTAAAATCCCAGTTAATAGTGACCTTCAAACAGGAGAGGTGCCTGTTCTCCCCTCCCGCGTGCAGGTGAGGTGATGCTGGGCAGTGTTTTGCTGGTAGTCGCCTTTCTGTTCTCAGCTGCTGGTTTGTTCACCAGATCAGGGGAGGGACCATTTCAACTGTCAAATGTCTGCCTTCCCCTTTGAAAAGTTAACCACAGTGTTAGGAATGAGCACGGTGGTCACAAGCAGAGCACTCGGCCACAGCACAGCACCAGGCTGGCCACCCTGCCAAGTCCGGAGGAGCCCAAGAGCGGTGGCTGCTTTGGAGGAGGAGGGAAGGCGGCCGTGAAGCAGCCTTCCCCGCTTCCAGGAATTGGCAGAGATGCGATCTGCAGTGCGGGCGCTGGCTCCCGGCTGAGGGCAGCAGCTGAGCTCTTCAGCCACATACCCGGGCACAGCCGGCTCCTCCGCGAGAGCCAGAGCGCTTGGCATGGAATGGGTAATTCGGAGGCCCTTAGCAGATGCTATTGATTTACGATTTGGGCTCTTCCTGCCTGGCCTGTAAAGTTCACATGAGTAACCGTAGGTTGTGTTTTTAAAGGGATAGAAGGCAGAATATTGTAGGATAAAAAGGCAGGGACACCTTCCACTAGAGCAGGTTGCTCCAAGCCCCTGTGTCCAACCTGGCCTTGAACACTGCCAGGGATGGGGCAGCCACAGCTTCTCTGGGCACCCTGTGCCAGCGCCTCAGCACCCTCACAGGGAAGAGCTTCTGCCTCAGAGCTCATCTCAATCTCCCCTCTGGCAGGTTAAAGCCATCTCAGTGATGTCTTTCTCACTCCCCTCTCTGCTGAGCTCTGTAAATGATTGCTTATTCCTTATATCCCCTTATATTTTTTAATACCTTTATGCATGGTTGATGTGTGCTGCTTACACATTTCCCTCTAACGGCCTCAGGTTTGGGTTTCATTAGTGTGTGCTCTCCAGAAAGCTGCTTTTATTTATGGCTCCCCACACCTCTCTGAGGCAGCACTTGTGCTGGGGCTCTTTTAGCATGGGAATTTATTCGGATATAGTGGAACCCAATGACATTTCCCCAGGAATTTGCGTACTGAAATTATTCCTGCCCCTGTGCCTGGAGCAGCAGAGCTGGAGAGTGCTGCTGGTGGGAGCTCTTCTCCTGGCATCCTCCTGGCAGCACTCGCAGGGGGGCGCGGGGGCTGCTCCTCTCCCGGGATGCTCACAGGGGCACACAGAGTTGGAAGTAAGCGTTTGCTGAATGAGGAATTGCCCAAAGCTCAGCCCCCTGCCTGCACCTCCTCGTGTGGAGGGTCACTGCGCTCGAGGCAGGGCAAGGGGAAGCTTAATGTTGTGAAACTGCAGAATATCATGAACCAGAGTAATAGAGAAATGGAAGCGGAGCCCAGGAGGTGGCCTGGGAGAGCTTCTTGAATACAAAGAAGGGATTTTTTGTGCTTACCTGAAGAAGTTAAATCTTGTTTCTAGACAGTGTTCACGTTTGGTTGCTTGACCCGAGCAACCAGAGTGCAGCAGCCATTAAAAAAAGGGAAAATATGAAATGTTAAAAAGAACTAAAACAGAGTTACCATCTCTTAATGAAAACTAGATCAGATGAGTGCATTCTGAAACGAGCTAGGACTGAGTAAATGTCTCCTGGGCTTACAGGTTTGTGTGATGAATTCACACTGTGCCAAAAAACTGCAGCGTCAGGGCTACCAACACTGGCTGTGAATAGCAGCGTGTTCTGAAGAAAAGATGGGAAAGGTCTTTAACCATCTTCTGGATGTCTCCATGGAAAATACATTTTTCATTTTCAAATTAAGCTAGAATTTAAAAGAACTGGAGTGGAAAGTGAAATAAATAATCCACGACTAAGGTGGTATGCTTCAATGTTGGGAAAAAGAGGGTTTGGGGGTTTTTTTCTCGTGCAAAAATAGCATTGTTTTTTCTGTCAACACAACCTGGTGTTTCTCTGGGCTCAGCTGCACTTGCTTGTTCTCTGCAGCTCCCAAAGTACAGCACCCCCTGATTTGTCACCAGTTTTCAGTTTGTACCTTAAGACACGAGACAATCGGTGCGGAGGAGTCGGGGCTGTCAGTAGCTGGGATCTGAGCAGCTTCTGCAAGGAGGGAAGTGCTGGGGAGTGTGTTGGTGGGAACTGGGGGCGAGGAGGATGAGGAGAGTGGTGAGACATGGCACTGGGAAGCTTGTCCCTGGGGTGGGATGTTCCTGGGCACTGAGCCGTGGCCGCCTCCTGTCCCCCTGCAGGTATTTCCCGGCTGGATGATCAGATCTTCCTCAACAGGAACCCGGGTGTCCCCTCCGTGGTGAAGTTCCACCCGTTCACACCGTGCATCGCGGTAGCTGACAAGGACAGCATCTGGTAAGAGATTCTGTGGGTCTCCAAAGCACCAGCAGCATGTGTGGAGGGTTCAGAGCAGCACATATGGAGTGTGGGGTGGCACTGCCATGTGTGTTCCTTTTCTTCCCCCTGCTCCATCTTGTGGCCGTCCTTCATAGAATCCCAGCCTGGTTTATGTTGGAAGGGACCTTAAAGCTCCTCCAGTTCCAAGCCCCTGCCACGGGCAGGGACACCTTCCACTAGAGCAGGTTGCTCCAAGCCCCTGTGTCCAAGCTGGCCTTGAACACTGCCAGGGATGGGGCAGCCACAGCTTCTCTGGGCACCCTGTGCCAGCGCCTCAGCACCCTCACAGGGAAGAACTTCATCCCATTATCTAATCTAAATCAGGGCCGAGTCCTCCCGGAGCTCAGCGCCAGAGCTGTAAGGTCACACCGAGTCCCTTTCTGCAGGAGGTCCTGGCTGAGAGGGCTGCGAGTGAATCCTGACAGATTTGTAGTAGTTTTTTACACCTGAGCTTTTATCCCGTTTCCCTCGCAGAAGCTTCACATACATTATTAATAAAATGCTGCTGAACACCAAAGGAGAGAAACAAATTGAACCGGTATCAGATGTACATAATTTTTAGCTTTGCTGCAGTGAGTACAGCTCTTTACAGCTCGCACAGAGAACCAGGAACTGACTCAATGGTTTTTTTCTCCCACAGTTTTTGGGACTGGGAGAAGGGGGAAAAGCTGGACTATTTCCACAACGGGAACCCCCGATACACCAGGATCACAGCCATGGAGTACCTGAACGGACAGGACTGCTCCTTGCTGCTGACTGCCACAGGTAAAGAACACGTTTTCCCACATATGAGGGCAGGACTGAGTGGTCTTTACACAGTTCAAGTCCGTGTGAGCTGCTCTGGGCCCCTGCTCTCCCCTCTGTGAACTGGCCCAGCCTGACCCTTCCCTCCCCTGCAGCTTGCCTGCCTGAGGAGCATTTCCAGGGTCAAACCTGAGAGTTGTTTCTGCCTTACTTTACACACTAAACTTCTCCCGTCGTCCTCAGTTTCTCTCTAGTCCATATATCTCATCTAGGGGAAACAGTTCTCCAGAGTGCCCTATTGCATCATGTAAGGTAGCATGAAGGGCTTTTTCCCATTCATTGCTCTGTAAAGCTGTGAGTAAGATCTACTTCTCTCCCAAGGAACCATTCTAAAGCCGTCAGTTTAAGTGTTTTCAATAGCTCTTCAAACTTCATGCTGAAATGTACAGGTTGGGTGTAATTAAGAGAGGTGGAAGAGGAGCTGAGAGGGCCTTTCGGACATTTTCCTTTCAAGTGATTGATTCCTTGCACAAAAGTTTCACAGATGGGGAGCAAATTAAAAAAATACACGATGTTCTTGAAAGATCTGCTGCTGATGGGCTGGGCTTTGATTCAGCTCCTTCTGGGGGGTTGTGTTTTGTATTTAGTAGGATACTTTTGTGGCTCTCAGCACCAATAGCAAGGAGGACAGAGACGAATCCTAGAGAAAATGAATAGCTCAAAGAAACGGAGCGACATCTAATGTCAGATGTTATTTGAGGAAAGGAGAAAAGCTTTTCCAGAACAGTTCCCAGTAGAACAATGCTTTAGGTTTCATGGATGTAGGATTAGAGAGGAAAAACAACTCTAATAAAAAGGATTAAATTCAAGTGGCACTCAGTTTTGGAGGCTGTATGACTACAGTTCTGCTTCTCCCTTTGCCATGCACAAGCAGTGATGAGAGGTGCATCAGCAGTGACGCTGCATTGTGTTCTCTTTTCACCCAAGATGATGGTGCCATCAGAGTGTGGAAGAACTTTGCAGACCTGGAAAAGAACCCAGAGATGGTGACAGCCTGGCAGGGGCTGTCGGACATGCTGCCAACCACACGAGGTGGGTCCCCACCAACTTTTGTTGGGGTGGGGGATAAAAATCATTTACAATGGTAGGTTTTCTCTAGGGATGGGGAGAGTAAAATGGGTTTCTCAACTTTAGCTGTCGGTAACATCCTTGTTCAACAGTCTCTGCCTTCTGGAATGGCCTTCTCCCAGATTTTGGGAGGAATTGTTTTTCCAGTTCTCACTGGAAAATAAAACCAACAAAACTGAAAGCCCAGCACAGCAGCTTCACACACACTGAAGAACAGCCAGAGCAGCCTCTTGCTGGGGAGCAGAAGAGTACAAAGTCCTTGTCCTGTACAGGCTTCACAGCAGCTGCTTTGCCCAAGCATTCCTCTTAACTGTGTTCCTAAGGGAGAGCTGTAGAACAACGGTGGACTGGGCACTGCCCTGCTCTGCTCGCCATGGCAGGGGGTTATTGCCCTTCGGGTGGGACAGTAGCTCACATGTTGCCTCTTTCCTTCTGACGGGCTGCTCAGCCTCTGCACAGCTTTGCATGTTGCACCTGGGACCTCCCTTAGCCCAAGCTCAAATTTTGGCACTTATTCTTCACTGTTTACTGTGGGTCAGGGGGTGGCAAGAGACTGATCTAAGTGTGACACGTGCAGAAGGACAGCACAGTTCGACATGGAGCATTAGAAAGGTTGGATAGAAGATGTAGAAAGAGCGCTGGCATCCAGCCATACATGGGGAGAAGCCAGAACACTGGTTTGAGTAACCCTGAAGTCTCTTTTAGGACATTAAAGGAAGTGGATGCTTTGTCCTTCTGAGACCTGGTAATGTACTAAGGCTCTAACAGTGATTCTCTGTCACTTGGATGTTTCTAATCAAGGCTACATGTGCAGTAGTTCAGTTGCACTTGGGGGACTGGTGCAGGAATTGCTCGGCGAGGCTCCCTGGCTTGTGCAATGCAGGAGGTCAGATGAGATGACCATCATAATTCATCCTGACCTTAAAATCTGACAGTTCTCATTTCTGAGCTGCTGTGGTTCATCACGGGAGCCTGACACAGCTCTTTTAGCTATTCATTGGATTTTACTAGTGCTACCTTGTTGTGCTCCTCTGTTATGTTTCCCTTAATGGCTTGTCTCTGGTATCGCAGGAAAGAGGAACTGGATTTGAGGTAACAGTGGGCTCTGTGCCTCACTGCAGTATGTGCACAGAACTGATGAGAAGCTGCTGGAAGTTTGTAGCCTGCTGTGAAAATTGCCATGGTCAAAACCTCCTCTCTTGGAGGTGTCCGTAAAAGCAGGAGGAAAACAGCAGTAACACCCCAAATGGTGAAGGGCCTGGATCTCCTCAGACGGAGAGGGAAGTGGTCATCTCAAGTTGTCCTTTTTAGTGTCACTGGGTTGGTTTGTGCTTCTTTCTTGTCAACGCCAGCTTTCCCAAAGGATGTTGGTCACTGTTTACCATCCCTGGATTCAGGATCTTCCTTCCCTGGCTCTCTAACAGACTCAGCCACACAACTGGAGTTCCCCCGGCTGCCCTGGTCATCAGCTCCTTGCTGCAGCATCAGTTGGGTTTGGGGAGGGTGCTGGCAGCTGGCAACTGAGCTCCTTCAGGCTAATCCCATTTCTCTCCTGCTTACTGCCCAAGGCACAGCATTTGCTGATTGTACCTTCCTCTCTGCAGGCCTTTAATACCACAGAAAGGATTGTTGGTATCGATGTGTGTTGTTGCAGAATAGGGTAAGGGCTGATGCAGCAGGAAGAGTTGAATGGTTACGGCTGCCAAAACAGGACTTGTGAAACTTTTGAGTCTGTTCTCTTTAAGATTGTTTTATTTTCCCTTTTCTTTCCCTTATGGCCTTAAGAAGTCTGGGTCCTGCTTTCTTTGCCTCTCACCTTCTGAGCAATAGAAGTAGATTCAGAAGAAAAGAAGGACAGATTTCTTTGTGGAGAGAGAAGTAAGTGTAGTCACTTCAAAAGAGCTATGTGGATCACGTCCCCTGGGAAATGACACTCTCTTCAACAGTGATCTTTTGCTGACAAGACCGTAGTTGTGGTCCAGATCTGGCTCATAAAACTGAAGATGCATCTTTGAAGCTGCAGAGCTCAGGAGTTTTACTGGAGTTTGTTTGCTCTTACTATTGATTTCCTTCTCTCCTCTCCCATCCTTTTTCCCTCTGCCATACTCATTCTGAATGTAATAGTTGTCTTGACAGCAACCAGAATACTGACTTCTCTAGGCAGTTTTCCCACTTAAAAAGCAGAGAGGAATATGCAATACCTCTGGACATCCTTTGGAAGCTTGAAAAGCCTCCCCAGGTTGTCCAAGGTCAACAATACCTTGCTCAGGGGCTGTGTGAAAGGGGGAGCAGACCAGAGGGAGGCACAGGGCTTAAACTTCTACGCTCTGTAAAGGTCTAGTTTGTGGTGTGCAGGCCCAGGTAAGAGAAATGAGCCAACACAGCCAAGTTAGTGTGTTAAACCTGGCCCTAGTTCATGGCACTTAATAGTTGACTTGAGACTCAGGGTAGGTGAGTATTTAAACACTTGGCAAACCTCTGTGTGGGTGCCCTCTCTTTTCTGTGTGAGGTTTTTTGATTTGATCTTGTTTCAATCTGCACTCACTGTGCACCAAGAAAGTCTCCTTCAGTCAAAATCAGGGTGTTTGAAGCACCATTGAGGCTGCAGCATAAGGCAGTGATTGGGAATCTCCAGCAGGAGAGATGAAGGGGGCAGAGAAAATGGCAGAACTCATCTTGTTAATAGGCCAGTGTTCCAAAAGGTGTAGGAGAAACTAAGCATTTCGGACAGCGTAGGAAGAACATAAACCTGACATGCTCTGAAGCTGTGATTTCACAGCAGGAGACTGGGAATTCTGGCAGTTTCTATAGCAAAGGGTGTTTGAGGGCTGCAGGTTGTGAGAGGTGGGAGCAGGCAGAGCAGGGCAGTGACCCATCGCCTGGCAGCTCGTAGGACAAGTGGCTGAGCTCCTGCTTCTGCACACATCTGCCAAGTTTTGTGTTGTTTCTTGTGCCAAAGGGGACCAGGACACAACTGCCCGCTCAGGATGGCTCTGTCCTTGGCAGCAGAACAGGCCTGGAGTTGGGAAAAATGCAGAAGCGTAACCAGTTGCTTCACGGTTACCAAACGCCGTCTGCCCAGCTCTTCTCCCCAGCTCCTTGTGTGCTCCCTGCAGTGTTATTTTCCCTTCTCCAGCCCAGCAAAGAGAACCAGTTCATTGCTTCCAACAGGCAAGGGCTCTTCCTGTGCAAGATCTTCCAGGGTTGCCCCAAGGTGCCTCTCACTTCCCTGTTTGCTGCCCTGCCCTATTCCTGCCCGGGGTTTGCAGTGCCTGGAAACCAGTCTGTGCCTGAGGCTAATTCCCGTTTATGGGTTGTTTAAACAGAGCACCAGGTAGCTGTGTGCTGGAGCGGGGGCAGAGGAGCCCCGGGGGCAGTGGGAGCCCAGCCCTTCCGTATGCAGAAGCCTCATGTTCCGGGCTGGGTTGGGTTTGTACAGATGCCATGAGTGACTTGGATTTCTGTCTGTCCCTTCCGGATGCATTTTACTTCAGACCAGGGAGCAGATCATGCAAAGGCTGGGCTCCGTGTTCTAGAAGAAATGTCAGATCTGTGCTGCTGTCAGCCAGCCAGAATACTCACTTCACACATGCCAAGTGCTGCCGTTGATGGCTTCCTAGGGAATGCTGTGACTGAACTGGTGCCTGCTCTCTGGATGGAGGCATGTGCTGCTCTTGGTGCTTCTGCTTCTCTTTTATGTTCTTTCCTTTAATCTGAGTTGCTTTTTTCTAATCCTTTTTAAGGTTTATTTTTGCTCTGGCTGACCAACTTACCCTTAGCATCAACCCCTTAATCCCTGTCTTCTCACAGGTCTGGCCCGAAGGGTTTCAATCTATCTTGACAGAAGTAAGCAGGGAGGTGAGTGCTTTCTTTCCTGTTACCTTTGATCAGCTGGGGTGGGAAGGATCTCCTCGCCTGGCTTTGGGCTGGTTGACTGGTTGGTTGGTTGGTATTTTTGGCGTTGTTTGAATGACTGCTGGGTCCATGTGGTTCCTGGAAAGCTTTGCTTCTACCTCTCCCATTCCCTGCCTCGTGTCCGTGTCTGTACCAGCTGTGAGAGATGCAGGGAGGGTGTTTGGGCTCTCTAGGTCAGTGTAGCCAAGTGTTGGGAAAAGGGCATCTTCCTGTCATGCTCTAAGCTGTCTGCAGGGAGAGCAGCTGGGGGGTTGTGTGTACAAGTCTCTTTTCCTGGAATGTTCCAAAGCATCCCTGGACCAAAGGGGTTGAGTGACCGATTCCACGTCTGAACCACCTTTAGCTAATGTGGATTTTACTGGGGTTCATTTATAATACACTTTTGCTCTAAAGACCATGTGAAAAGGAGAAGATGATGAAACTTTCCCAGGAGGTTGAGAATAGTGGAGTTTTGGCAAGGATATGCCTAATAAATTTTCCCAGTTCTGCTCTTTCACGTGCAAGGAAGGTAAATGAGCTCCCCAGCCAGGGCTGGGCAATGCCTGCGTTGCTCTGGAGCCTGGATCCTTCCTCTGCTGCCGAGGAAACAGATGGCTGATGTGCCAGGGCAGCTCTGTGTGCACGTCCATGGGCGCTCCTGTTGACGTAGTCATCTTGGGTTGTTCACTAATTACTGACATTTGCTGACTGATAAGAGCTGAGTGTGTCAGTAATGATGAATAGGACGAAGATGCTTGCGGTGATGTGGAGCTCTTTAGCGTCAGGTCTTTGCAAATCTCTCTCTCACTGTTCAGAGGCAGAGCACTGGGCTGGAAATGAGCAAAGCTGGTGCGTGGCTGCTGGCTGCCTGGCTCTGCATTCCATTCAAAACCCAGTGGCAAACGGGAAGGCTAAAATTAGCAAGGCTCGGCTGCAGGGAATTCCCTCTGGGCAAACTGGGCATCCCAACATGCAAGGAAATACCAGCCAGTCCTGTGTTGGATCGATACTGCTGATGCCAAGTGATCGCCTGTGTCCCAGGCACACCAGTAACTGTGGGTCAATACAAAGCATTCACTGGGTGTTCTCCTAGTGAAAAATGCAGCAAGAGGATTCCTCTCTCCCACTGAATGTGTCATAAAAATGAATGAGATGAGCTGTTTGCTCGACAGCAAAATACGTCAGCAATATTTAGATAAAATATACTAGTTTTGTCATCAAAGCACAGAAAATCTGTTCTCATTGCCTAGGCTTCCATAAGGAGTTCTTACCAAAAGCTGGATAGAGGACTTTGTCTTTGTTCTCACGTCACTGGGTGCTGGTTTTCAGCAGGAATCACTGGCACTGCTGTATTGTCCATCAGTGGTAAAACAGAGGAAGACCAGTGCCTTAATGGTCGGGTCATACCAGGCCACTGTGCAAGGCAGCCTGGGAATCCCTAAGGCTCGAGTGAGCGCAGAGCAAAGCTGCAGCCAGCACGTTCAGCATCGAGCAGCAGCTGAGCTCGCAGGCGGCTGGGGAAACATTAGTGTGACCCTCTGCCAGGCTGCTTCACCTCCTGCTCCGTCAGAGCTCTGCTGCGGGGGCTCAGCTCAGCCCCGCACCACCTCCCATCAGCGTGACTGGATGGGGATACAAAGGAAACTGTTAACGGGAGAATATCCACCTGACCTGTGCCCGCCTCCATCCATCGCTGCCTGGTGGGGGTTCTTGGTGCTAATGTGTAAACAGCCATAACCTGTTACCTCGAGAAAATGTGCACTGGTGCCAAGCAAGAAAAAATCAGCACTTGCAGTTCCCGGCTTCCTTCAGTGCTCTCCTGGGGCCTCTGAAACGAAGGCAAAGACGTCAGATACCTGCTCTGCAGAAAACCAGGACCTTGCCCTCGGAGGCTTTGCTCTGTGGTGAATGCTGCTGACTGCTCTGGCAGCCACTCAGCGATCCGGGGGGGAGCAGTGGAATTCAGCCACTTGCTGCAAGGGAATTTCCATGGGGAACTGTGTGGGGCAGCCTGCGACAGAG
The DNA here is from genome assembly GCF_004027225.2 of Strigops habroptila. Taxonomy (NCBI): domain Eukaryota; kingdom Metazoa; phylum Chordata; class Aves; order Psittaciformes; family Psittacidae; genus Strigops; species Strigops habroptila. The sequence goes on along the minus strand of NC_044290.2, from coordinate 11,903,627 downwards.
GAGCTCGTACTGGAGAGCAGGAGGGAGGGAGAGAAGTAGACTGAGTGTTCCCACATCTCCCCAGGGGTCCTGTCTTGCCCTTTAGGAGTAAGAAGTTTGGGACAAGAACTCTAATTTCTGGTCAGATTTTTTTTTTAGAGCACTAAAATAATTGGAGCTCCAGGGGTTTGTGTTCTTTTAATTGGATTCCCAGCACCAGAGCTACTCCTCTCCCTGCACATAGTCCTTGGCAGGAGGAGAGTGGCACTTTGTGGAAGGATGTTGTAGAAATTAATGACAAGTGAGGTCACCCAACCCTCCCACAGCTTCCTGGAAATTAAAACCCTGATGTGCTCCATTGCTCAACCAGGAGGGCTCATGATTACAGAAAATCATCAGTTAGAATTCAGGATGCTTTTATATTGTGTTCTACACCGATATTCCTGATTTCGTTGAAATGCCAAGTACAAGTTGGCCACGTTCCAGTGACATTAAAAATAAGTGCAGACACTCGGAATGCAGCTGCTTTCAGCACCAGTGTTAGTTATTGAAATTTATACAAGGAACTGTCTCATCCAGACAAATATCTGTTGCTCAGGGAGAATCCTGAAAGAACAGACATAGGAAGTTACAGCTCTGAGAGTGGCTGTTGGTTTGTGTTATAAACTCACATCATACTTGTATCAGAGGGCTGGAGCAGCTCTGCGCTGGAGCCAGGCTGAGAGAGCTGGGCTGGGGCAGCCTGGAGAAGAGAAGGCTCCTGAAGGGGAGGCCTTAGAGCAGCTCCAGTGCCTAAAGGGGCTCCAGGAAACCTGGAGAGGGGCTTCGGACAAGGGCCTGTAGGGACAGGCCAAGGGGAATGGCTTTAACCTGCCAGAGGGGAGACTGAGATGAGCTCTTGGGCAGAAGTTGTTCCCTGTGAGGGTGCTGAGGCGCTGGCACAGGGTGCCCAGAGAAGCTGTGGCTGCCCCATCCCTGGCAGTGTTCAAGGCCAGGTTGGACACAGGGGCTTGGAGCAACCTGCTCTAGTGGAAGGTGTCCCTGCCCGTGGCAGGGGTTGGGGCTGGAGGAGCTTTAAGGTCCCTTCTGACTCAAACAAGGCTGGGATTCCATGGTTCGTATGGAACTGCAAGTAACTGTTAAAAGACAAAACCACCAACAAACCCCCCAGAAACCCCAACCACCACAAACCTTAAAAAATTTCTTTTCCTGAGCTGTGGAAGATTTGTTGCTCCATGTCTGAGAACATAACATTCCTTATGGGATAACTGTAACCTTAACTAACAATGCATTGAAAGATGTGCACTGCAGGGATGCCTGTTCCTGCAGCTCGGGGCCCGCTGAGGGTACCACGGTTTCACCACTGGCCTTTACCAGGAGGTTGCCCTGGGGTTGTGGCATTGCTGTTCCTGGGAGGAGGAGGGAGCTGGAAGCAGGGTGCAGGTAACGTTACCTTTTTGCCAGCATGAGGCTGAGAAGCATCTCGGATGCCAAACACACAAGCCAAGACCCAGCAGGTGAGCTGCAGTCTCAGTGGTAACATCCTGGAGGAGGACCTCTGTTAATTAAAAAGGAAATGATAATTAGTATCTAGTCCCACGTTTGCTTCTCATCCCAAAATACTGGGAATTTAACATATAGACGTGAGCCAATACTCCATCATTTCCACTATGGAAACGTTTGTTCTTATATAGAAATAGTGCAGCTATTTATGTCTCATTTCCTACTGTGAGTGTCATCTTTGAATGTGACATTTCCCACTCAGCGGAAGCTTTCTCTCCCTGCTGCACTCTTGTGAACGACTTAAATTTATGTACAAAGGCTTTTCTTCTTTTCAGCCACATTTGAGCTCTGGTTTAGCATTCCCAGGCACATCCTGGGGTCTCCTTTCCCTCTTTCCTTTCCCCACTTCTTTGCCAGGGCAGCCAGGACCCACCACTGCTCCAGGCTGCAGATGGATCCCAGTGGGAAGGTGCCAGGACTTCTCAGCTGTGGCTTTATTCAGATATTCTGTTATTTCTGGTGCCTGCATTGTGGGGTGCAATGAGCATCCTGTACCCTGAGGCTGCCCAGTCCACCCACGAAGCAGAAGCACCGAAAATGCAATTTCATCTTTTCTTGAGAGAATAAGGTGGCTGGTAGCAGAAAGGGAAGATCCCTTCTTAAGGGATGATCAAAGCACTGCACTTCCCTCTTCCAGAGAGCAGAGGTTCTCACTTGCATGGACTAGTGAAGTTCTATACAGAAGGCAGGAGCTGCGTTGACTGCTTGGAACATCACGATCTTCACCATACACCAGCATCATCTCCCTCCTCTCTTCCCACCTGTGGGCTCTCTGTCAGCTCCTGGTTCAGGGTGAACCCTTGTCCTTCACTCTGGTTATCTCATAGGAGGTCTTTGTGCTGTTTTACGTAAAGCAAAACCCCTCTGAAGCTTCTTCCGTCAGTGAAACTTTTCCCAGACTCCTCGATGGCATCGCTAAATGTCCTCAGTGCTGGAATTCCTGACATGCACCAAGAGAAGCATCAGGAATGCCCGTGATCGCTTCTGCATTCTCTGTCTCCCCCTCCACAGAGCAGACACCGGGAACCGCAGCAGGTTGGGGACTTGCTACTGATCGGACTGACGAAAAACACTGCCTTTAAACTGGGGAATGTAACTGGAAAGTCAGGAGCTTTAAACCTGCCTAAGAGCACATTGCCTGCTTACCTCCATCAGAGATGGAAATGGCAATATCTGTCTTAGCCTGCCAGGTTTATCTTGTCACATGGACCATAAATAAGATGACAAATTAAATCGTTTCAGTGATGTTTATCATCTAAATCACTGCCTGTTCGTTTGCCTGGGCTCTAGGAGCCCCTGAGCTGCCAGGCAAGCTGAAGTAACAATCAATTTGACTCATGAAGTAAAGGTGCAAGTGCTCAGCTTAGCTGAGAGCCCTGAATTTCTGCAGTAAGATGATGGACTGTCAATAAACGTCAGTAATCTTCCCAGGGGTGTGCAGCAAGATCAGGAAGTGGCTTGGATGTGATGTTTAGGAAGGGGAGATGGGCAAAATCTTTTATCTGGATCTGTGCAAAACAAGGTCATTTCATCATCTCTGAAGAAAACTCAGTGTCTATGTTGCCCCTGTTCTCCTTTGTGCCCCGTAAAGGTGTTTGGTCTGGTAAAACATACTTATGGCCCTCTGGTGACAAAGAGCATGTAGAGGTAGGTTTAAATTTCCTGCTGGGGCTAGTTCCTAGCTGTAAATCAAGACAAATTCACATTTGTACCTTCTGAACAAGCAAGTTGTGGAGTGGAACTAGAGGAATCCCTCCGAGGGCGGCTGCGCTGGCTTGCAGCAGGAGCCTGCAGTGCTGATGCATTGCAGAGCACTGCCTGGCTCCGGGCTGCACGTGGTTATGAAACACTGCCCAGCACCAGCAACTCCATTTGGTGTGGACGAGAGGGTGAGGTGCTGCTCTGCACGGCGAGGAGGAGGAGGAGGATGCCTCTGCTGAGGGAGAGCCCTGCCCGGGGCGATGAACACACACAAACCTGGGTCGTTGCCTGGGTCCCTCATGTGCTGCTCCTGGGGTTCTGTTTGTGGTTTCACTGTATGAATGGGAGCGTCTCTGGAAAACCCGTAGGTTTGGGGTTGATTGGATTTTGCAGCATAAACGTGTCCCTGCCCGTGGCAGGGGGTTGGAACTAGATGATCTGTAAGGTCCCTTCAACCCAAACCATTCCATGATTCTCTGATTTATTAAGCCTCCCGTGGCAGTCCCCAGCAGTGCCCCTGGAGGGCTGCATTCGCCTGCCTGTAGGGCCCATCTGCACCGCAGCTTCTCTGAGCCCTGAGGCTGGACAAGGGCTTGGAGACGTATTTTGGACTCAAATCCAGGACGAGCTGATTTGATCCCGTTTGGAGCACGTGTGGATTTGTGTGTATGTAATTTTATATTTCCTCTAATAATAATAGTTTCTGTACCATAAGGTCCTGAGAGTTGGAGTTCTGATTAGTGCAGCTCTGCCTGTGCTGATGCAGAGAGCAATTTACACCCCCTGCCTGTGTTTTATCTTAGGAGCAGGAATGGTGGTTGACTGGGAACAAGAAACCGGGCTCCTGATGACATCGGGGGATGTGAGGATAATCCGGATCTGGGACACAGATCGGGAAATGAAAGTACAGGTAACATCTGCCTGTTTGTCCTGTTCCCCTTTCCCCTCCCAGAGCAGGTCCCACGCAGGGAGTTACCCTGTGCACAGCCACAGTGTCTGGGAGTCAGCTGTGCAAAGCTGACAGGTCTGCTCAGAGCATGTTTGGATGTAAATCAAAGTCCGTTGTGCTTGGCGAGTGTGTCAGGTCCTTCCTGGAAGCTGCTGCTGTTATTCCACAGCAGTGTTTGGGAAAGGTGAGGTGGCGAAAGCCAGAGGCAGCACTGAGATGTGGACAGGGTCCCCTGTTAGTGTGTCATTGAAATGGCATAAAGATTCTTCAGGAAATTCAGTGGTGAGGTGGGTCGGTGGCAAAGCATTTGGATGTACTGCTGCCACCTCTGGAGGCACACAGAGCCGACAGCAGAGCAACACTGCCAGCCAAAGGCCTGGTTTCAGGAATGCCGCGTCCATGAGGAGAACACTCATGTACCTGCTCAGTCTGCACCTGAGTTGGAACCTTTGTGCTCTGCAGGACAGAAGCACAAGTGTTTGCTGCATGTTACAAGCAGGACAAGCATGGGACATCCTGCTTGTCACGTGCAGCCCATGGAATTGTTGCCAGCTTGGGCCAGTCTGACTTGGGTCAGGGTTTGCTCCGTGTTGTCTGATCTGGGTGTCAGAGGCTGGAGGTGACATGAACCTCAGTGTCAGACCTACGCTGGGGTGTTCACGTCTCACTGCTGCAACCAGGCAGCAGGAAAACAGCGTTTCAGTCATACTGTGCACTGCAGTGGGGAAAAGATGCTGCAAACATTCCTGTCAGTGGAAATCAAACGAAAGTTCCTCAGAAATTCCAAGGAGAAGCAGCAGCTGGTCTGTGAGGATGGAGTCACCGCGCTGCAGAAGAAGGGAATGCTGGTTTTCAAAGCTTCTAGAAATTAATTACTCTTGAATGAACATTAATTACAACATTTGACCCTGCAATGCAGGATAATTAAGCTTATGTTAATCTTAATTACTTTCACATCTAACTTTTTCTATGCAAATTAGGGAGCACCAGAATTCAGGAGGTGAAAATCTTTTAAATTACAATGATTAATGATTGCACCGAAAGTATCTAAACCCATGTTGTTTCTTTTCTAACTGCAAAGATGGGTTGTGTTGAAATTCAAGTGATTGAAACTTCCTGACTCAGTAACACTGGAAAAGCGAAATTCAGCACGAGGAGCAGCAAAGCTCTGTAATCCAGGCCAATAAAGGCTCCTTCCTACTCTTTGAACTCCAGAAGCGTTCCTTGGGAAGCATGTGAGGTGTAGCTGAAGAAACAAGTGCTTCATTTTCACTTCTGCTGATTGTTCCTGCTTCAAAGGCAGGATCTGGTTTTGGGCAGTGGAGGAGCTGCTGAGAACAGCCCTGAAGGCTGGAGCCTCTCACCAGCAGCTGCGTTGCTCAGCTGGGAACGGCAGCGGGGAAAGGTGAATGTGCTTGGAAGCAAAAATAGGACCAAAGTGTGAAATTAGCTAATGCAGCTCCAGCGTGCCTCTGGATTGTTACCCTGCTTCCCTGTGCTGCCTAGAATCTTGGAGTCATGCAATGGTTTGGGTTGGAACAGACCTTAAAGGTAGGGACACCTTCCACTAGAGCAGGTTGCTCCAAGCCCCTGTGTCCAACCTGGCCTTGAACACTGCCAGGGATGGGGCAGCCACAGCTTCTCTGGGCACCCTGTGCCAGCGCCTCAGCACCCTCACAGGGAAGAGCTTCTGCCTCGGATCTCATCTCAATCTCCCCTCTGTCAGTTTAACACCATTCCCCTTTGTCCTATCGCTGCATTCTGGACACAGGACTGCGGGGGGGGTTTCCCCAAAGCGGAGCAGAGAGGAAAAATCTGCTGCTCGCACTCCTTTTGATACCATGGGTCAGTTTTGGACTGATTTATGGGGACAGGAGGAGGACACTGGGTCCGTCTGATTCAGGACTTGACCATAGTGACTTGAAGACACATCACGGTCTGAGCGTGGCTTCGCTGTGCTTTCTCCTCAGGACATCCCCACCGGAGCAGACAGCTGTGTGACCAGCCTCTCGTGTGATTCTCATCGTTCACTCATCGTGGCAGGGCTGGGGGACGGCTCCATCCGCGTCTTCGACAGGAGGATGGCTCTGAGTGAATGGTAACCCCCGTCCTTCCCCGCTCCTCACCCCTCACCTCTTCCTTCCTCACCTTTCCTCCTCCTCCTCCCCTTCACAACATTTCTCTGCTTGTTCCTCAGCCGCGTCATGACGTACCGGGAGCACACAGCCTGGGTGGTGAAGGCATACCTGCAGAAACATCCTGAAGGCAACATCATGAGCGTCAGGTAACAGATTTGACTGTTTGAGCTCTTTTCTCCTCAACACAGATTTGTTTTTCTATTTCAATTCCACCTCTGATATTTCACAAGCTTAGAGGATAAAGCTCTTCAGGTTGGTATTTGCTTCAGTAATTAACTCCTGCTCCAAACGTGGTGGAGGGAAGGCAAGATGAAATGTGAAGCTTCCCTTGGAAGCCTCTTAGTGTGGTTTGAGAGTAAACAAGAAGGCGTCTGCTGAAATCACTGTCACGAGGCGTGTGAGGGAGGAATGGAGTGAACCAGAAACCTGAGCTAGATATAGCATGTCTTATGGTGGTGGTTCTTCATTGCCAGCATCTCCGTGGTGTCATTGGAGAGGGAACATGAGAGGGAAGGTGGAAGGTGCATCTGTTGGGCATATTGCTGTGCAGGATCACTTCTCTGTCTAGCAGTTTTCTACATGAAAATCCATTTTTCCTGCCTGGTAAATAATGTGGAGGGAGCAGCATATACTTACTTGGCCCTTAAAGAACAGCAGAATATAAGTTACTGTCAGAAAGCCAGTGTTTGCACACAGAGAGGCTCCTTCTTGATGACAAACTGAAAATAAACCAGAATTTTCTGGGATTCAGAACATTCCTGAGGCGGGGGATGGGCCAGCACAAATGTATGAAGATTTTCACCACAGGATTATGTGATGCAGCTGCCAGATCTGTCGAGCTCACATATTAGAGTTTTTAATCTTCCTTTCTGTAATCTCCTTCAGCAGTCCCAGGGTCAGGCCCGTATCTGTGGCCAGCCCAGTCTGGAGCTCGTTTTTTCCCTCTCCTCAGTGCCCTTCTCAGCATGTGGTGGTTTGTTCTGGATTGAAGAGACATGAGAAAATGGTGTGCTTCAGAGGACAGGTCGGGTCTCATCCCAGAGGAGCTGGGTTTGTTGAGCAAGTCACCTTGCTCTCAGTTTCTCCCAGTTCACTCTCTTCTTCAGTTGAACGCAAGATCCAAGAAAAACCGGTGTTAGGATATAGTGAGGGGTTGACAAACTTGAAGGTGTTGTGTTGCTTGTGGAGCAGTTCTCTCACCCTCAACCTGAGGTTCTCTGAACCTCTTTCTCCAGACCAGAGGCAGGAGTTAGTAACACAGGACCGGTGGCTCAGGACATTCTCCATTGCCTGGTTCTGGTTGACCATGTCATGTTGGGTTCAACCACTTCGATCTATGTGCTAGTGCCACCACAGCACTTCTCATTAACGAGCAGGTCTGCTCCATCAGGCCAACCCTGCTGCTAGAAAAGGACCTTAAACACCTTCTGAATATTCTGGTTTTGTAGCTTAGCTACTGTTGAACAATAACCGGCAACAAGAAGTCAACTGGGATGTGTTTTCCTGCATAGTCCCCTCATCACAGAACTTCACTTCCATTTTAAAGCTCTTGCATGGTTTTCAGTGCCTTCAGAACCATTTTCAAGTCTTAATAAATGTTCCAAGCTTTAAATGAATTTACCGTCTATTTGATCTCCCTCAAACAGTGTTTCCATCAAGTCTTTAGAATCTAAATCAACCTCAAGTTTAATTTGTCTTGAATTTAATTATGTGGCAGCTGGAGTTGCAGCTCTTGTGATGGAGTAAGTAATTCTGTAGAACAGCCTTTTGAGCAGTATTAGGTATTCCAGAGGTAAAGAAACGGGAGGCAATGAGCTGCTTAATGCTTTTGTTGTTCTGAGCTCTGTGGGGTGATTCACAGTTGTGTGGCCATCAGTGACTTGGGAAAAATAACCCTTTCAAAGCCATGGTGCCAGAAGCCTTCCTGCTGCTGCCAGCAGAGCAAGATCCGTGAGTTAACTTTGGATTTCATTTCCATAAGGCACTTTTCTGTTTGTCTTTCTGTGCACCAGTTGACCAGTCCCTTACAAGGAGCTCACAACAGATGCACTGTAGCAAAACCTTCAGTCCTTGGTCCAGGGCTGTAGGAAACATGCACCCTCTTCACATCAAACAGACGTGATTCTACTAATGTATTTCAGAGAGATGACTTAGCAAAATGAAATCATGTGTGTTTGAAAGGTGCTTGATCTGCTAAGCACAGAATCCTGTCCCTGCCGTCATTGCTTTCCCCTGGTGCAGTCATTAATAGGATTGAACCATCGCCTGAGCGTTTGGTTTGTTACATCTGGCCCACAGAGTACTTTGGACATGAAGACTCGTGCATCTGTGACCAGACATTTGGTGTAATGGATGGAACTGGCAGATCCCATCTGGTTAGAGTTCTCTAATACAATTTCCTACTGTGAAAAGGAGAAGGAATTTGGGCCTGACGTGCAGTTTGGTGTATTGAGTATGACATACCAGTAAAGGCACTCAGCTATGAGCTGTAAGTGATAAAAGTAATAACAGCTCACTCCTGAGGGCAGAGCTGCTTGCACAGCACTTAATGCCTTGTGGATGGTACCAAATCTAAGTGGCATTGGTGGGAATTCAACCGTACTGATGGAGAAGGCAAAGGCTGCATCTTCTCTATCCTGATCTTCCCAATGGAGGTGGTCAGCTCATGGACTGTCGTCTCCTGTGCTTTGGGGGCTGGTTGGGTGCAGCCTGACGCTGTGGCACTCCTGTGTTGTTGCAGTGTGAATGGAGACGTGCGGTTCTTTGACCCCCGGATGCCAGAGTCCATGAAGGTCCTTCAGATCGTCAAAGGGCTGACAGCCCTTGACATTCACCCACAAGCCAACCTCTTTGCCTGGTAAGTTCTGGTTCCATCTCTGCAGACATCGCTCATGGGGTTTGGTTGGGTTTGTTGTTTGGTTTAACCTCACCACACACAGTGCAGCTTCTTTCCCATGTTGGCAGCTCAGGAATTTTATCCCTTGCATGCTCTAGTGAGACCTCTGCACTGGTGCCTTGGAGTGGTGATGTACAGTCTTACCCTCCTGTGCCACGTGTGGGTAACATTGTCGTTACCATGTCCTCAGTGACAGCATGTTCTCTTGATTCCCTTCCAGTGGCTCCATGAACCAGTTCACTGCAATCTACAATGGAAACGGGGAGCTGATCAACAATATCAAATACTACGATGGCTTTATGGGGCAGAGAGTCGGAGCCATCAGCTGCCTGGCTTTCCATCCTCACTGGGTCTGTGTTCCCTCTTCTTGGATTTTGGAATTTGCATTTCTCAGTTCATGTAAATGTTGGCAGAGGGAAGGGTGAGGAGCCTCCTCCAGCACAGAGCTGCTGCCCAGCCTGGTTTCCTGAGGACGTAGCTCTTGCCACAGGAGTTCTCCGAGGGGAGTTTGCCTGGAGCTGCCTGGAGAGGTGCAGTCTCTCACTTCAGCGCACAGAATTTGATGTGCTGATTTATTCCGTGCCTCTTCCCTCACAGACACAGGCTCAGGCGCAGGTCTCTGGGGCTGCTTTGACACCACCTTACATAAGGCTTTAGGAAGACCTGATGCTGTGAGGTAGAGAAATGCATGTCAGGGAGATGAGAGAACTGCAGAAATGAAAGGTGTAAGCTGATAGAGTCCAGAGTGAATGAGAGTAACAAGGAAATTCAGAATATGGCCCAACTGAGGTGGCCGCAGCCCTTGTTAGAGGGAAATCTGGTTGCTGCTTAATTAGAGAGTTTAGAAACCTGCAGATCAGAACACAGATATTTAATGTGTAATGGGAAAGATAAAGGGCCTGGAGCGGAGGAGGAGGAGCTGGGCTGTCCTGTGATGGTTTGGTATTAGCTGGGCAGGGAGAGGGACGGTGTTTTCCTGCCTGGGTTGCGTTTTACATCCTGAAGACGGTAAGGGTGAAGGAAAGCTCCTCTCCTCGGTTTTGAAAGGCTGCTTTGGAAGAAGCTAAGGGGTGATTTTGCTGTCCTGCAGTGTGAGGGATGGAGAAGGACGTGGCTAATCATTTGTGATGTTTTACTCTTTACATATGCACACACAGCCCTGCCCAGCCCGGGTCTCCGTGCTGGGGTTGTGCCGGGGCTCTCACTGCAGGGAATGCTAATTCTCAGCCTGCTCCTAACCGGCATATTTGCAGCCATTTAGAAAAATTATGTTAGCAGTTGGCAACTAATAGTGACATAATTTTCCCCTCTGACTGAAATGGGGCTATAACTCGCGGGGATGAGGTAGGTGCTGGCAGGAACGCTGGCAGGAACGCTGGCAGGAATGCCGTCAGCGCTGCGTCCGCAGATGCACTTCAGAGCCTTTGAGCATCGGGGTGTCGCTGCTGAAACGTGAGCTGTGGTGTGCCTCTCGGTGCTGCAGGACACCGGGACGCTCATCCCCGTGTGCTCTTTCCACAGCCCCACCTGGCCGTCGGGAGCAATGACTACTACATCTCGGTGTACTCGGTGGAGAAGCGGATCAGATAGCGCTGGTGGCAGCGGCGCTGGAGCGAGTCCCAGCGGGCAGGGCCGTGTCTCACCATCATGTACATAGTGAAATTATCGACTTGAATGTTTCGTGTTGGCTGCTGCTGCAACCCGTAACTTGAACGTTTCCTGACTCAGCTACTGATGATTTTGACAAGGGGAAGAGAGACAATCTCCTTTTTTTGTTGCGTTTTTTGTTTGTTTTTGCAGCTATATCCTCTCAAAGCTACAGAAAAGGAACGTTTTATTTTTGTTTCCAGTGGTTGGCTTCTCTGTTAGAAACACGGCTCCTGAGCTTGGAAGGACTGGATGAGGCAATACCCTTGCAAAGGGCTTTCTGCTGTAGTCTTTGTTTCTTTGTTTTGCTGGAGCGTAGATTGCTCTAAGGACTGGAGTCAGGACTCACCTACAGCTCTGTGCATTCGACCAGACCATGGGACCCCTCCAGCTGCTGCCTACCCTCTGCCAAACAGGAATTCCTTGGACAGGGCAGCAAGGCCCGAGCTGTCCATCTGCAGAACAGTGCACACACTCCTGCACTGAGCATCAGCGAGGGAGGTGGGAAAGTGTCTCCTCTGCATGAACTTCATCCCCTCAGCAGTGTCCTCTCCAAAGCAAAGACAGAAGGAGACTTGGTGGCAAGGGGAGGCAGAGAACCTGAGAAAGGGGCTTGAGGAGATGACAGGAGCAGGGCAGGATGCCATCCTGCTGTAAGCTTGCACACGCAGGAGGAAGAGGGAAGAAAGAGACTGAACATCTCTAACATCCCAACACACCTGGAGCAAGTCACTCATTAAGCAGTCTCCACCGGGGCACACAGTGGTGGGGGCTCTGGGGTATCTTGGTCACTGTTGCTTCCACAGTCACTGTCCTCCTGCCCATGGTGAACTCCACAAACACGTTGATGCCCAGGAGCTCTGCCCAGCAGTGAGGGAGCCCCAGGGCTTTTGTTCACTCCAATGGGCTGATACCCAGCAAGATGATGCTCAGGAGGATTTGCACACTTGCTGCTGTGGGTACGCAGCTGCACACGCTGCGTGGATGTGCCTGTGGCTTGTCTGTCCCTGCAGAACTGAGCACGTAACCACACGTGGTCTGAGCACAAGAGAATCACTAACGGGGGAAGACAGCAGGTCATCCTGCTTTGAGCAGATCAGCTTTGTCCCAGCTCCCCAGGGGAGAGCCTGCTCCACCTCCCGCACCTTCCATGTCTAATAATGAATGTTTCTGTCCCTTGAAATCCATGATGGGTCTGGGGAGGGGTGTGTGGAAGGGGTAGGCAAAGCCAAAGGACAGGTTTCTTCCAAGTGCTGCTGAGGTGTGATTCAGCTGGCCAAGAACAACCTGCACTGTGCAGAACGCGCTGCGGCGACAAAGGTTGACCTGCGCAGTCCAGACCTTCCCAGTTTTCCTTCCAGCCGCTGTGTGGGCTCCAGGCAACCTCTGCCAGCGATGAGGCTGACAGTGGAGGAAATGCTGATGAGGGAAGGGCTGAGAAACGTGGTCTCCCTGCGTGGTGGAGGCTTCACCTCTGCCGTGGTGCCTGCAGAGCGTGTCTGGCTCCAGTGAGGGTCCCTGGGCCGCAGTGGAGGAGCCGATGCAGAAGGCTGGGTGCTGTGTCCTTGTCGTGAGCAGGGAGGCCGGAGGCCCCTTCATGGATGGGGATGATGAATCAAAGGCTTTAAACTAAGAAAAACTACCTAAAAGTCCACTTTTAAGTTACCAAAAGTGAATTATGGTCTAATGGAGCTGTGTCTCTTCCCAACCCGCTCCCATGCTGCTCCGGCCTCGGTCCCATCATCTCCTCCCCCCTGCCCATGCCAGGGGCTGATGAGCGCAGAGCCAGAGCGTGGGATCTACACGTAACCCATTAACATACACAGCTTAAAACCCGATAGATTTTTAACTTATATCAGTGTCTTCTGAAAGGAACAGGGACTCCCTGGCGGCGGCAGAGGTGCTGGTGGGAAGCTGGAGCTCCCGGGAGGAGCTGGTGGCCAGGAGGGGGGTTTTTAACTGTCTCGGCCTGTTGAGCTTTCATCTGAGCGTGTGTGTGTTGCGGGCTGTTCTTTCACAGGTCTGACGCAGAGATTTCAATCATGAAGTTTAACCAAGGATCTGCAGAGCATCCTACCTAAAAAGTTCACTTATCTCTATTTATTTTACAAAAATAAAATAATAATAAAAAAAAATATATAAAGAAACCCACACGATTGTAATGTGAGAGTAAAACAATTACCAACAAATAAATGGTTAATAAAAAATAAATGCAGAAACACTTCCCGGTGTGAGGATCGTTTCCTGGGGCACGAGGGGGGAGCTGCGGCCTGAGTTAGATTTTAGGTGATGGGCTCCGTGGTTCTGGGCAGTTCCCCCACAAAGAAGGGGCTGGTTTTAGGGGGGGGTCCTGGGCAGACTTGGGGGGATGATGGGTGGGGAACATGGTTGAGCTCTGGAACAAGATGGGAAGGGAGAGCGGGAATTGCTCTGGACACGGGAGCAGTGCGGCTGCTTCTGCCCTCTCACATTTCCTGCAGCAGCCCCAGCCCCTGTACCCCCATTCCCTATAGTTCCCATCCCCTGTATCCCATTCCTTGTACCCCATTTCCTGTACCCCATTTCCTGTATCCCATTCCTTGTACCCCATTTCCTGTACCCCATTTCCTGTATCCCATTCCTTGTACCCCATTCCCTGTACCCCATTCCCTATAGTTCCCATCCCCTGTATCCCATTCCTTGTACCCCATTTCCTGTACCCCATTCCCTATAGTTCCTCATCCCCTGTATCCCATTCCCTGTACCCCATTCCCTATAGTTCCCATCCCCTGTATCCCATTTCCTGTACCCCATTTCCTGTATCCCATTCCTTGTACCCCATTCCCTGTACCCCATTCCCTATAGTTCCCATCCCCTGTATCCCATTCCTTGTACCCCATTTCCTGTACCCCATTCCCTATAGTTCCTCATCCCCTGTATCCCATTCCCTGTACCCCATTCCCTATAGTTCCCATCCCCTGTATCCCATTTCCTGTACCCCATTTCCTGTATCCCATTCCTTGTACCCCATTCCCTGTACCCCATTCCCTATAGTTCCCATCCCCTGTATCCCATTCCTTGTACCCCATTTCCTGTACCCCATTCCCTATAGTTCCTCATCCCCTGTATCCCATTCCCTGTACCCCATTCCCTATAGTTCCCATCCCCTGTATCCCATTTCCTGTACCCCATTCCCTATAGTTCCCATCCCCTGTATCCCATTCCCTGTACCACATCCCCTGTACCCCCCGTTTCCCCCTGATCCCGGCTTTCCGTCCCGTTCCCATAGCGCCCCCCAGCGGCTCCTGCCCGTCCCTGCACCGCGCTCTCTTTCTCCATCGCGTTGTGCCGGGCCGGGCCCCGCGCGGCCGCCGTTGAGGGGCGGGCTCGGAGCGGGGCCGGGGCGGGGCGCGGAGCGGCGGCGGCGGCGCGGCCATGGGGAACCTCTTCGGGCGGAAGCGGCGGAGCCGCGTCACGGAGCAGGACAAGGCGGTGCTGGTGAGCGCGGCGGGCGGGGAGCGAGGCCGCGGGTCGCGTCGCGCTGGGGGCGGCCCCCGGGACACCGAGCGGGGGGGGGCGGCCGGGCCTGTGTGAGCGGGCCCGGGGCGGGAGCTGTCGGGGCCCGGCTTGTGACCGGGTCCGCCCGCCCCTGCCTGCCTCCTGCAGCAACTGAAGCAGCAGCGGGACAAGCTGAAGCAGTATCAGAAGCGGATAAACCTGAACCTGGAGCGGGAGCGAGCGCTGGCCCGGCAGCTGCTGAAGGACGGCAAGAAAGAGTGAGTGCAGGGGGGGTCACACACACCCCCGGGAGGGGGGACTGCGTCGGGTGTCGATGGGCCGCGGGGCCGGTCGGGGTTGTCCTTTAAGAGACGAAGCTCAAAGCTTTATACTCCAACCCAGGGACAGCCCGTGTTCCACACTGGTGTTAACCCAAGAGCAGCTCTCTGCCTTCACAGCGCGGTGTTGGTGCCTCAGTGGGTGCCGTGGCTGTGTGTATCACAAGCACTTTGTGCAGGGGGTCGCTTTGCATCACCCCAGCACGTACACTTGGTATTTCAGTCAGCAGATTTGTGAATTTGCTCATCCTTATTCCTCCCAGGAGCAGTTCCGAGCTGTCGTTTAACTTGCACGTGGCTTCAGCCTCTTCTGGCTAAAGCACTAAACAAATGCAGTTTGGATGTGATTTTTTTAGGTTGATTTGCTTTCATCTGTGCTTTTTCCTCCTGTTTCCCTTAGAAAAGCCATGCTCTTGCTGAAGAAGAAGCGTTACCAAGAGCAGCTTCTAGATAGAACAGAAAACCAAATCAGCAACTTGGAGCGGATGGTGAGTGAGGAGCCGGGGCTGTGGGTGGTCGGCCCTGTGAGCCCCTGTCCTGGGGTGGGTGTTCCTTCTGCATCTGTGGGATCACATTTTGACTCTCAAGCCCTACTGGGGCTCTGGTCCTCTGTCCTTAGGGCAGATAGCCCTGAAATTCCCTGGAATCATACATACACTGTGACTGTTCCCTAAAGCATGGAGCAGTGAGCGTGCTTTGAATCTCTAGGGCAGGTCACATGTTAAATACGTGTTTTGTAGGTTAGTAAAGCTTTACTCACGGTGTGGAGAGCTGCTGGAGAAACCTCCCCCCGTGCCACGACTGCAGAGATGAGTGTGTTTGTTCTGGGTGGCTGCAGAAGCTGTGGCCTCAGCTTAGGCTGTCAGCTAGAAAATCAGTCTCAGGGCTCTTGGATGTGCTCTTGCAGCTGCCTGTGCTGAGGCTTTGCGTGAGTGTTTCTTACTACTGGTAGAATTTAATCCTCTGTTCTCTAGAGAAAGGGCTCTTGACTGATTTCTCCTTGCAGTTTCTCCGGGTTCTTGGCAGTCTGTATCTGGCCAGCAATGGGAACGTGGCAGCCTCTGACATTACCCCTTCTCCTTTCTGTTTCAGGTCCAGGATATTGAATTCACCCAGATCGAAATGAAGGTCATCGAGGGCCTGAAAATAGGCAACGAATGTCTGCACAAGATGCACCAGGTTGGTGTGACCAGCCTGGCTGAGCAGGCTTTTGCCTTGGACTAGGCAGAGTCCTGCCTCTTTGTAGCCGTCTCCCTGCAGATCTCGCTCACATGTGGATTTTGGTTCTTTTCTTCAGGTTATGTCAATAGAAGAAGTAGAAAGAATAATAGGTGAAACCCAGGATGCTGTGGAGTACCAGAGGGTACGTACTGTGTGCATGAGTAGCTGTGAGCAGAGACTCCCTGCCATACAGAGCTGCAATGAGGGGCAATGTGTTCCCAGCCTTATTTAAGGGGCAGTCAGATTAGGAATAAAACCCCAGTTGCCTGCAGAAAATGTAGCTGTTAGTTTTCCTGAGTACCCCTTCACCCTGTTTTTATGCTGCTCTCCCATGTGCATGCAGCCAGAGAGCTGCTTCCGCTGTGCTGTTGTTGACTGGAGTCTCTCTCTTCTCTTTCATAGCAAATAGATGAGATACTGGCTGGCAGCCTGACAGAGGAGGACGAAGATGCCATTCTAGAAGAATTAAACGCTATTACTCAGGTAGGACTGATGTAACTACTGTAAATCCACATTTTCAGGAAGCTGTTTGTAAGAGGGGAGAAAGTACCTTTTCCCATTCTCAATAGTTTATCTTATTCCACCAGACATCTCAGTCATACCTGTTTATGCCCAATTATTGTGTCATCAGCTAATCACTGCAGGGGAAGTGCCCACCACCAGACATGTGTCATGTGTTGTCTTCCATGTTCTTGCAGGAACAGATGGAGCTTCCAGAAGTTCCTTCTGAGCCACTCCCAGAGCCGCTCCCAGAGAAGATCCCAGGTATGCTTTATGTGCTCTGCAGCTTTGGCTTCTCTTCTTCTCAGTTCTGTGCAATAGTCTGAGACTCTCTCCTGGTGTAAGTATTGTCTCAGCAACTGAAGGAACATAAACCCTCTGGTTTGAAGCCCTGTGGATCCGGGCTGTTCCCCCCTGACAAACCCAGCTGACCCTTTGCATGAAGAGCACCCAAGGCTCTGGTTTCTGTTCACTTGGCATCTGGTCATTCCTCTTCAAGAGTTCCTTTTTGTTACATCTCCTGTTCCTAAGTGCTGGTTCCTGCCCAGGAGATGCCCGGAGACCATTTGCATTCTCTGTTTCTGTAACAAGGTTCTTTTTCTTCCACAGAAGCATCTCCCGTCAAGAACAGGCCAAAGCCAGAGCTGGTGGCAGCGTCTTAACTCCTGCTGCTGGGGATTCCCCCACATACCTTTCACCCAGGACAGTTTGCCATCCCAGCGTGTGCTGGGAACAAGCAATGCCTTGGCAGCACCCCAGCTGTGCTGGGCGGATGTGAAGCAGGATTCCCTGTGCAAGGTGGGGAACCTCAGCTCATCATTGCTCTTGTATCAAGATTATTTTCTAGTGCTTTCTTTTTTTGTAACTCAAACCCTGAAGTCACTCAGCTGCGCTGTCGCAGGATTAAACAGCAACTCCTCAACTTGGGAAGCCAAATGCTTTCTCTAGGACTGATTTCAGTGAAGAACCTGCCTTTGCTCTGGCTGAGTCCTCAGGAGACACCACCCTTGGAGCGATGGAGTGTTTGAAATGGTTGGGCAAGAACGAGCCGCTGCCCTCGGACCCTCCAGACCACGCTGGTGTCTTCTCTGCCCTCAGTCCTTTGCTTTCCCTCTTCTGATTCTGTTTGTGGAAGAGCTGCCGGTGTCTCTTGTGCTCGTGTAGATCCGACTGGCTGGTGCGTGTGAGGCCCAGACAGGGCACGGGCAGCCTGGAGGAAGGCAGCGAGCCTGAGCTTCTGCAGGCTGTGACGCTTCGTGCGATGGGTTGGAAGCGGTTCTGTGTAAAACCAGCTCACGAGTGACGTGTTCTCACTTGAGCAAAGGTCAGAGGATGGCTCAGCAGTGGCTCTGACGCAGGAAAAGCCGGATCTCGGTGCAGGTGACAAGGTGGCCTGTGCTGGGCGTGAGGCAGGGACGCTTGGTAACCATTCCATTGGGATCCCGCTCCGCCTGCGTGCACTCATGGTGCTGAGTGAGACCTTGGGGTGACAGGAATCTGATGAGCCTCTTCAAATCCCAGCAAGGAGTCTTGTGCCTGCGTTGTGAGCCAGGAGCCACCCCTGGCTGGCTCTGCACCATCGACAGAGTTCACCTTTGCAGTGTTCTGCTGGGCTGGGATCGATTCCGCTTCCAGTTGCCAGCTCGTGTTTGATATTTCCTTGCAGGGTCGGAGACAGGAAAGGTCAGGCTGGGATAAACATGAGGCTCGTTCTGTACCAGACATGAAGGTTCTTAGATCATCCTTCCAAAGACTCTTCTCAGTAAGCAGAGGGCAGAGCAGTTCCATCCGTGCTGTGGATGGGCTGGTGCTTCCTGCGGTGCGGCGGGCGCTGGGGTCGGCACGGATGAGGGGTTTGGAATGCTGCCTGGCCATGCAGGTGGTGGGCAGATGTAGCTGTTCTTGGAAGCAAGCTGTATTTGCCAGCCTGCAGATGCTCTTCAGGACACTGTGCATCTTTATTTATTACGTTCTCAAAGCCACAACCCTTAGTCCCTGTTTCTGTGACAGCAGCAGAAGGACCAGCGGGTCCTTGGAGACTTCTGGTGGCTGCCTTTGGGGTTATGTGATCTGGTGCTAGACAATAATAAGTACTCCCAGGGGCTGTGCTGCTCTCTGTGGGGTGATGGGCCAGCAGCAGCTCTGTTCTTGAGTCGTCCTTTCTGTGTCATCTCCGTTATGTTCCAAAGACCAGCCGGGGCATCCTCCTCCTCCCCCCGCGCGCGTGTGGCTTCGAGGCAGTTTGCACCTTGGAGCTGCAGCGTTTCCAGTCCCACCCCCCTCTCAATGTGTCATAGGAAAGCCTTGGGCCCGTGTTTACTGACCAGGGCAGCTTTAGCCAACAAACACCTTTCTCTGGAACGGGCAGAGTGGGTTTAAACTGAGCCTTGGGCCTGAGCTGAGTGCTCTGGTCACCCGGGCAGGGTTTGGAGCAAACCCTCCCCCAGCTCTCACAGCAGAGCCGGGGCTGGGCTGTGTCCTGTTCTGCGCTCCTGGGCTAGTTTCCTGCAGACAGGGCCCTTGCTCTGCTCCGAGCTGCAGCCCGGCTCTCCTGCAACGCGCACTCTTCCCACCAGAGGGAGCCTTGTCTTCAGCCGCACGCTGGGTCTGTACCATTGTTGTGCAACGTTTTTCTTTCAAGGCTCCTTCAGTCGTTGCTGGCCTGGTGTTGACGTGTTTAACTGTGCCCTGTTTAATTTGTAATCCATAGGAGGGAATGCTGGCCTCAACCATGCGCTCCTGAAGGGACCTTTCCTGGGAGCACAGCTCTTGCTGCTACCACTTTGTGTAAAGCCTGTTAAATGGGGTTGGCACATCACCACCTCTGAGGAGGAGGGAGCACACCTCAGCCCGTGTGCTCCAGTTTGCTTTCTCATGAGCATCCTGGCACAAAGACACGAGCCAGCGTCCCTGGGGAAGCTGTTCCAGGTGGGAACAGCTCCAGAGGGAGCAGGGTTAGGGGTGAAGGGGTTAATGCAGCTCCTGGTATTTGTTAATACAGCAAAGAGGCCGCTTACAGAACTAATAGGAAAGTTGGGAGCAGATTGCCAGCGGCTTCCTCCTCTAATCCCTGCACCAACCACATTGTGTGTGTCTCCTTGAGAGGAAGAGCCAGGAGGGGTGGGTGACCTCTGCGTGTGCTCTAACAATAAACTGTTTCTGATGGTTTCACCGATTCCTCTTCCAGGCTCGTGTTTTCACAGTGAATGTTTTGGAGGAGCTGCCTTCCTCCCCCCCCCTTCCCACCCCCTGCTCCTGGGAGAGATGTGGCAGGAAATTTCAGTACAGGCTCCGTGTGTGATAGAGAAACCATCCTGTTTGCCTGGATGGCCCAGGAGGGCTCCTGTGAGACCCCCAGCAATGGTGCCACGTACGGGTGAGCTGGGGAGATAGGTGAGTCTGGACATTACAGAATCATGAAATGGTTTGTGTTGGAAGGGCCCTTAAAGCTCCTCCAGCCCCAACCCCCTGCAGGTTGGTACCGTTCCAAACCCACACGGGTCTGCAGGGTGCCACAGCTCAAGAACACCTTCGTGCTTGCTCCACTGTGGGCACAGGACAAGGCCCCCTGCCCAGGATGTGCTGAGCCACCAGCTGGTGCTTTGCCACCCGCTAGTTCCTCATTAGTTTGGGTTTATGTCTCTCCTGCTGATGGAGGCAGTGGGAGGCCTCCGGGTGTCTCCCACCCGGACCCTTGGTGACAGCTCAGCCCCTGCCAGGGCCAGTGTTCCTGTGTCCCTGGGAACGGCTGTGTTGAGCAGTGTTAATGATTAACACTGCCTCGTACCCGCTCAGCTGTGGCAGCGGGGTGGGAGCCGGCACCCGCAGTGCGAGCTGAGCGTGGAGCTCTTCCAGCTGTGTTGTACTTGGCCAGATGTTTAGTTAAACAGAGGAATGTCCTCCCTTGAAGAAAGTCATTGAGGCAACAATGTGCCAGAGGCACTGCGAGGTTTGTGCCATGGGATGGGCACCGCGTCAATCCTGCCCCTCACAGACACAGCTCGGGTGAAGGTGACAATGAATTCCAGCCCCTGAGCATTTACAGCAGCTGGCGCCGTGTCCCTCCTCCCGGAGCCTCTGTGGTGTTTCCAACCGGATCCAACCACCGTGGCCTTTAACGTGACTTGTGTGGCAGCGGCTGTTCACTGCTCCCCTGCAGAGGAGGTCCCTGTCCTGGGGGGCGCGGGGCTGCCCCTGCCCATGGGCTCTGCCTGCACAGACCCTCCTGCTGCCGATGGGTGGACACATGAGGCTGTGGGGGAAAGGGAATTAGTGCCAGCGTTATGCAAGCGGCGCTGCCTTTAAATAGACTCTTATTCACTGGTGTCCAGGAGGCAGCGGAGTCGTGGCTCATTCCCTTGCTGGGGCTCTGTTCTCTTGCCCTGCAGCCCACCCCGGCGCTGCTCTGCCCGTTGTCTAGGAGCTGGTTTGAGGCCAAGGCCCCCCTGTCGCCCCGGCAGCCTGGGAGCATCTCCCCCCTCACCATTAACTGGCAGCAGCCCTTTCACTGGTGTCTAATTGGATTGTGTAACGTGGGAGGCGGTGGCAGAGCCCTGGCAGTTTCTATGCCAACACAGCTGGATGGCGGCGCTGCCTGGGGAGACGGGGGCTGCCTGTGCCCCCCGACACGGTCCCCAAGGTCTGCAGTGGTGAGGAGCATCGCTGGGCAGAGCTGTCCCTGCATCCCTGCTCGGTGCCCCCTTGGCAGCGGCTCTCACACCCTGCTGGGAACAACCTCGACACGTCCTTTGTCCTCCACCCTCCTCATCAAACACCAAGTCAGGGCCGGGCACTGCTATGGAGAGCTTTGCAGGGGGTTCTTCCATTTCCCTTCCCCTCCTCTTCATCACCCTGCACCCCAAGCTCACCCTGCCCTGCACCCAAGGGCCATGATGCTGCCCGCCCTTGGGGGTCTCACTGGTGGTGGTGGTTTCTTGCACACTCAAAGCCTTTGCAATGCCAACCCCCCTCTGGCTGCACACTCGGAACCAGCCGCTGGCTCCTTCCTTTTCCCTGTTGACATGTTTTAAGTGGCCTGGTGTCACGCTGAGTCACGGGAGCCATGGAAGAGGCTCTGGCAGAGACGAGCCCAAGTTCTGATAGTTCAGCTGTGGGAAAAAAGAGAAGGGAAAAAAAACTCAGCACAATTTCCTAATTGGAGCAGTGCTGGGAACAAAGCAGGTTTGTGAGAGCCGCGGCTCAGCCCGGGAATGTGACCTTTGCCGGCTCTGGGCGCGAGACGGGAGCTCTTGGTGGATGGCGGTGCTTGGTGGTGGCTGAAATGCTTCAGCAGTGACTGCCCTGGCGTAGGGGAGCCGGAATCCCACCCCCCGGGCGGCTGGAAGGAGCCCTGGGAAGTGGGGGTTGCCTCCGGGTCACCCCGTTCTGCTGTTCCCCCCCAGCGCGCGCGGGTTTCCCTGCCCTGCCCTGGAACGCGGCTCCTCAAGCCGCAGACACGCGCGAGGTGTCCCTGCGGGGCTGCGGTGGGACCCGTGCTCCCCGGCCCTTGGCTGCCACCCGGGTGCAGGCAGCGCGGGAGAGCTGGTGCCAGGCTGGAAGGAGCCAGAGCCTGACAGTGTGTGATTAACAAGCAAGAGGAGGAAATGAGCGGAGACCAGCCCCAGGGCCGTGCCCCTGCCTTTGAGACAATGCTCCTGCGCGAGCCCATCCGTGTGGGAAGGCTGGAGATGCCATGTGGGAGCTGGGCGGCCTCAGGACTGGATGGGGAACGGTGGGAATTTGGCATTGTGGGCTTCAGCCGTGAGCCTTGGTGTTTCTGCAGCAGGATGGGAGCTGGATATGGCTGCGACAGCCTTGCTGGGCCCGTCTGGTGTGGCCGTGGAACCAGCAAACGTGACCAAGGGTGGTGTGAGGCTGGGGTCTGGTACCAGAGGGGCTCTGAAAGGAAGAAGTGACACTGGGAAGGGGCGGGAGGTGGCAGTGGGACCTGATCCTGTCCCTTCAGCCTCCTCCCTGTGAGCCGCTCCTCTCTATGGGGGGAGGCAGCACCCAAAGGTCCCTCCAGCACCCACTGCCCTTGTGCAATGCATCGGCTGGTGGCACTGCCCCATGTGCTTCCCCAAGTTCAGCAACGTGATGCAAAATCCCATCATGGTGATTATGCGGATCACATAAACTATTCCTGTTACTCAGAAGGATCCTCAGAGAGCTCCTGAGCGAGCAGTGGTTCAGCATTACTCACTCCTGGAAGCAGGGGCTGGGGCAATGAGGAGCGAGAGGGGCTCTGGGCTGCTCAGCAGCATGGAGGAACCACCGAGCCCAGCGGGTTTGGGGGCTCCTCCATGTCCTCTCCCACTCCAGTGTGGCTTAGCAGAGGTTGGGTTCTGCTGTTTGCTTTGAAGCCCAGATTCCTCCCTTCTAAGCCTCCCTAGTCCCTGAGCACAGCCGGGGACCCCTCCGGCTCTCCTGCAGCCGGCTCCAGCCTCACATCCCCTCCTCCAGCATCTCCCATGCACTCGGTGCCTCCGCTCCCTCCATCTTCCCCGTCCCCAGCGCAGCTCTCGGCATCCGCAGCTCTTTGTTCTCCCACCCACTCCCGTTTCCTCCGTCATTCCAGCTCCTCCCTGCGCTCGCTCTCCCCAGGAGCCTCCCAGGAGAGCCCCAGCTGCTCCAGGCTGGATCCCGCCTGGATCCCGGCTTTCCTGGCCTGCGTCACCCTGCCCGAGCGTGCTGGCTCTGCCATGTCCCATCACTGGGGGTCTGCAGGGGGCACGGAGCAGGTCCCTGTCCCCCCAGCCAGGAGGTGGGAGCCGGGGCTGCTTGGTCCATGCTCTGGGAATGCTGCTGCTTTGCCAGCTTTATTTTACCCACACAGGTAGGCTCCAGCTTTGACCTGGGCAGTGGGAGCATCCCAGACACCAACCGACAAAACAGCACCTTCTGCATCCCGCTCCCTCAGAGGATGCAGGAGTTGGGGGTCCTGGGGTCCGTTCCCAGCCCATGCTCCCACCCTGGGGCCACCACTTGTTCTATTGCCATTAATGACCCCAGTCATGAGACCTGATCCCAGTCGTAGTGCCTGGCCCAGGCTCCATGTGGCCGACCTGGAAAGGCCGGGATGCAGATCCGCTTCCTGATGCTCCCTCACTGTAAGCAGGGCCATGTGCTCTGATGCAGAACACAACACAGACACAGGGCTGCTCCACCACATCAGTGAGCAAAACAATTCCAGGTGTACAAATACCTGGAAACAGCACCTTGTGCTGCTGGGAGTCTTGTTCAGATGCTGCTTCCAATGGGATTAGGGAAAACCTGCCCGGGTTACTGCACTGTGCCTCAGTTTCCTCCTTTGTGAATCCATCCTGACCCACTTTGCAAGCACAGTGAGTCCTCAGCAGAGGGTGAGGCAGAGGCTGGAAGTCGCTGTCACTGCGTCCCAGCCCCTGTGCTGGATTCCAGCCCTGCAGCTCCCCCAGTACAATGAGAGCCTGGATTGTTCATCCTGCGCTAATCCCCAGTAAATGGCTTTACTTGATTTCCTGTTTGTGCTTGGGGGGTTTAACGGGCTGGGAGCTGCTGGCACACGCAGGGAAGCTCCATTTCAGCGGCAACTTTTAAGTCCTGACCCTGTAAATCAGAAGGTGTAAACTCGTGTGTGCCTTGAGGCAGCACATGGAGCAGCACACTCAACGTTGCACACTCGAGGGACATGGTGACGGAGGGACCATCTCTCACCAGTATGAACCATGACGAGCACCCATGGGCGACGACTGCACTGCCATGGGAAGAGCAAAGCCATGTTTGGGTAAGTGGCTCTGGGACCTGGGTGTTGGTGTTGGGGGTTTTGATGCCCCAGATCCCACAGAGGTTAATGGGGTGCTCCAAAGAAAAAGCAGGGACAGCCGGGTGTTGGGAAGCATTCCCACGAGCCAGGGAGGCCAGGGCTGGAGCTGAGCAAGGTGATGGGGAAGAGATGCCCTGCACTTGGGGCTGGGTCAGTTTTGCTCCAACCTGTCAGGCTGATCCCCCCCAGACGTCAGAAACATCACATTTAGGTGTGATTAAATCACATTTGTGAAACAAGCGGCTCCCGGCACAGGCTGGAGAGGGCTCTGCTGCGGCTCTGGTGGGGAAACCATCTGCCCCAGCCAGAGAGCATGGAAATGTCCTGGTAATCTCATTAACGAGTTGACACTTGCAGGTACGACCAGCCCTGAGCCACACGGGGTCACAGGAGGTGCTGCATTTATCCTTCCCTTTCCGTATGCTCCGAAACAGAGGCGAAGAGACTGTTTGTGCCCCCACGTTGGACAAGCAGGTGAGTTAGAGATGGAGGCAGCTTCTTCAACCTGGTCCAGCCCCCACAAAGACACCCTGTTCCCTGCTCTGACACCATCCACCTTTCTTCGAGGTGCCAAGGACCCAGTAGCGACCGCCCGGAGCCGTTCCTGAGGGCAGCTCACCCACCAGTGCCGCTCGGGGGGCGGCAGGAGCGGGGGCTCTGCCTCTGTTTCCTCCTCTCCCTATCGGTGACACTCCTCTCTGTACCCACTGGTGACACATCACATTCAAAGGCACGAGGGACCAGCACCACCTCTCCCCTATGTCACAGGAGGCTTTCCCTGACGACAAGGCAGCTCCCATTGACCCCACACAGCGCTTTCCCCTCCCCGGGCAGCAATGCTGCCCTGCAGCCACCTCCCTCCCGGCGCAGCCACCGCACCCAGTGCCAAGGCCTTTCGGTGAACCCGTGGCCAAAGCCCTGCATCCCGGGGGGGCTGTTGGCCATCACAGTCCCTCCTTGTGCCGCTGCCCTTGGCCACCGCTGCCCTTGGCCACCGCTGCCCTTGGCCATCGCTGCTTTGGGGTGCGTGACCCGGCCAGGAGCGCGTCCGTGCTGGTTATGAAGAAGGAACCTGCTGAACGCTCACCAACAGCAGTTTCCTCCCCACACCTGCAGCCGAGCGCGTTGTTGCATAAGTTGGTGTTGCCACAGCAACTTCGCTCCACCCGGGGCTGGAGGTGGCCGGTGCCGCGTGTGTCGGTGGTGCCGTCACCCCGGGGAGGGACCCCGCGTTTGCCAAGGGGAGGGATTGCTCCGGGGATGGGGATGGTGCCAGGGCTGCTGCGTGCTTATCCCACTCGTGTTACAGCCCCGACATGGTGGGTTTCCACATTGCACCCACTGGGTTTTGCTCCTCCGCAGTGGAAGGGCGCTGCCTTCGGAAAGGGAGCAGGAGAAGCACCAGGATGTGCCACAGGGATTTAGGCAACCCGTGAGGGACTCTGCTCCATGGTTACCCTGGGCACGCTCCAGCTGCTGCGAGCCCTGGGGAGTGAATCACCCTGACAAAAGAGAGCTGCAACCAAGGGGAAAAAAGCAATCAAAGCAAACGCTACGGCACAAGGCAAGGGCAGGTTTTTCCTGCCCCAGATTCCCAGGGTGCTCCGGGCGGCTGCGGGGCGGCAGCTCTGCCCTGGGCTGCGGCACAGGGCACAGGCAGCACAGCATGGGGTATAGGGAGGGCATGGGATGGGGAATGGGATGCAGAATGGGATATGGGGTAAGGGACGGGGTATATGATAGGGAATGGGATGGGGAATGGGGAATAGGATGAGGAATGGGATAAGGGATGGGGTGTGGGATGGGCACAGCGGGTACAGCACGGGCAGTACGAACCAGCCCCAGGCAGCTGTTCCCTGTCACAAATGGCAGTCCCAGGTGGCTGTTCCATTGTCACAAATCAAGAGTCTGTGACATGGGAAAAGCCAGGAGCAATGATAACTTGTTAAATCTGCCTCTGAACGTGAGGATAAATCACTGGCTGCTTCCAACCAAAGACTCACTTTGGGAGCAGGCGGGTAGGAGGGAGAAAGCTTTTCAGCGCTCAGATTTCCTGGGGATAAGGAGAAGCAGAGGATGGGAAGAAAGTGGAGCAGCTGCCTGAGAGCAGGCCTGGATGTGCGAGATTCTCTGAGGGTCGTCCCCAAAGGCCTCTTTTATTACGAGAAATTACAAATCCTTTTATCTTCCTCACCAGAGGAACAGCTTGTTGGAGTCGCTGGGCTGTCACTCTGCAATTAGATGCAAGAACCCCCCACATCCCTGACGTAGCGAAGAACTTACATAACGTAACTAAAAATAAGGGTGATGGAGATGTGGATAGAGGCACTCTCCTGATCTGAAATCCTTTGCCGGCTCTGGAAAGCCGGTGAGGACCCGGTGTCCAGCCGAGGGAGCAGTGTCCTGCCAGGGCTGCCTGCTTGGGATGGGGTGGGATGGAGAGGGGAAGGGGCACTGCGAGGTCCTTGTATTGATACAGGCAGCCAGGCATCCCTCCTGGGAACGTCGTCTGTGGTGGCCTCATTCCCAGGTCCCCCCCTGAGGTGATGTCCCACTGCTACTTCTCTTTCTCAGCCCCCTGGAAAGGGTTAACCAGCAAAATGAGAAAAACCCTTCTCAGGGGTTGTAAATTCTTTCCTGTCCTTTGGAGTGTGAAATGTCTGAAGGGGTAGAAGCCAAAATGGGACCCAAATGCAGCGAGAGCGAGCGGTTGCCTTCGGTGCCCCCCCTGCTCCTCACTGGGGCTGGGATGGAGAGCGGCAGGCGGGAAGGGGAATGGAGGCGGGAGGTTTGGGACCAAGGTATCGACTGTTCTCAGAATTGATGGAGGAGATGATGGGAAAAAGCACACTCAGCTGCTTAACTGTTTCACCACTTCTCGTGGAGAGGAAGGCTTGGCCCACGGGCCAGGATGAGGCAGCCGGTGGCCGTTTGTGCCTGCTGCCATCCAGATGTTCCTCCTCTTTACAGTCCTTGTAGCCACAGATCACCCCACGGTGAGCGGTGGCCATGGTGGGGAGGGGTGTGAGGCAGCGGGACATTGGGCACAGTCCTGCTCCTTGTGCCCTGGGACTTGTGCTAAAGCTGCTGAGGGATGGGGAGGATGAAGGACCGGGATCCACAGCTTCACCATCCCGCAGCCAGGAGGGCTCCAAGGGCCTCCCAGGGGAATGCCGGTGCTGTGGGGTGATGAGTGTGAGCTCAGCTCTCGGAGCTGGCCAGGCAGTGGGACAGTGTGGGGACAGTGAGGGGCAGGCGGGCAGGGGCTGCCTGTCCTCCTGCCTGTGCTGGTCTCTCCTGGGCCGCAGACAAGCACCACATGTGCAGCACCGGTCTGGCCGCGCACCGTGGTGATGGTTCATCCCACCTCTGCTCTCCTGGCCTTCCCAGCCGCTGTCCTCTGTCTTTCCCCTTATAAAACCAACACCCTGTAACCCCCGGCTGCTCTTCCCCATCCCGTAGCTGGGGATGGAGCACAGCACCGGCCGGTGGCGTACGCCGAGGCTGTACTGGGTGGCAGCTCGGGGACATCGGGTACAGCAGGAAATACAGGACAGGTAAAGCAGTGGTGCAGTGGGGAATACTGGGGCCATAGGCTGGGGTACAGCAGGGCTGTGGGATAGAATATGTGGCATGGGATGGGGAATGGGGTGTGGGATGGGGTACAGGACGGGGAATTGTGTATAGCAAGGACATGGAATGGGGAATGGGGTAGAGGATGGGGTTTGGGATGTGGAATGGGGTATAGGGAGGGCATGGGATGGGGAATGGGACGTGGGATGGGGACTATGGTATAGGGAGGGATGGGGAATGGGGTATGGGATGGGGAATGGCATATAGGGAGGGCACGGGACGGGGAATGGGCTATGGGATCGGGTGCAGGATGAGGAGTGGGGTACGGGATGGGGAATTGGGTGGGAAATGGGGTGTGGGATGGGTCACAGCGGGGCGCAGCAGGCGGGCTGGAGGAGCGCGCCCAGCCCGGTGCCCCCCTCCCGCCCCTCACCGCGGAGCCCGGCCCGGCTCGGGGCGGCTCCTCCCCGCGGGGCGGGCCGGGGCGGTGGCGGCCGCCGGGAGCTGATAAAAGGCGTCGCGGGCGGCGCTCGGTGCCGCTCCCGCTCCGCCGCCCGATCAGCTCCGCGCCGCTGCTGCCGCCGCTGCCGCCGCCCATGGTGCTGCCCGGCCCGCCCGGCATGTCCCGCTCCGAGGAGGTGCACCGCCTCACCGAGAATGTCTACAAGGTGAGCCCGGCCCCGCCGCCTCTTCCCGGGGGGTTTGTGTTTGTTCCCCCTCGCATCGTTCCCGTTCCCCGCCGGGAGGAGCCGCCGTCGGGGCGGGAGCGGCTGCGAGAGGGACCCGGAGCTCCGGGACGGGAGGACCGCGCTGGTGGGACTGGGGTTATCCCAGTTAATTCATCCCACCACCATCCCAAACCGCCCTGACCCAGGGGAGCCAGGCACAGCCCGGAGCGGTCGGAGCCTCTCCCGTGTCCTGGCCATAGCTGGAGTTTGGGAAATCTCGGTTTTTCTTTTTCTGCTTTGCTCCCAGTGTCATTAAAACACAAAATATGTGCTTTAATTTTCCCTGTGAGGGAAGTGGTTTCTGCCCCGCTGGCTCCTGTGACCGGGGCTAATAAAACCTTTCTAGCCTAACGTGTAATGCAGGATGTCGTTTGTTAAACTGGAAAGCTCGCATTATTTCCTGCGTTTTAAGTGGTGGGATGGAGTTACCTGGGAGCATTAAGCAGGAAAAAAGCATCTGATAGAGGAATTAAGTACAAATAATCCAAGGTAGTGAAGTTCTGAAGTCTTGGTTTGGGGATCATGGGGCAGAGCAGCCATAGGCAGAGCTAATGGCACCCCACATCTTGGGTGCTCTGGGTGTGGAGCAGGTCTGAATGGAGCTTTGTGGCTGCGGGGACACAGGGCAAGAGCTGCTGGAGCTCATCCCTGAGCTGAGCAATGGTTGGTCTGGGGACAGTTGCCTGGAACGGTTTCAGTTGGTGACTCAATGTTTGAGGTGTGTTGTCCTCGAAGAACTGTGCTAATAACAGGTTTGTGGAGCAGGTCACAATTTCCCTGGGTGCAGCCCTGCCAGGAGCGCACGGGGTGGTTTGTGCCATCGCAAGGACAGTGTTTAAATGAAGCTCATTTCCTCCAGGAACTGAGGGGTGGAGAGTGAATGGTGGCTGGGCTTTTCTCTTGCCTCTGACCATCAGATTTGTCATTCCTTCACCGTCTGAGCTCCAGGTCTAGGAACGGGGCAGAGCACTTATGGCCCAGAGCAAGCGGCCCTGCTGGCTGGTCTGACCACAGAGCAGAGGGTGCATGGGGCCTCATGGCTCCAGGAGCCAAAGATGGACAAAGAGGAGTCCAAAGGTCTCCATCAGTTACTGAATGCTTTAATTTCTCAGTGTTTTAATGGGAGCAGTCAGGGTGTAGGGAGTGAGGATGTGCTGGAGGCAGATATGATGGTTTAACCCAACATCTGTGCTGGGAGCTGGAGGAGGATGGTCCTGACTGTTTCCTGCAGTGGATGAGGAGCCTTTTCTCCTTGCCTCCAGATAACAATGCTTTTCTTGGCCTCTGGAGATGTGTGGCAGGGGGTGCATGCAGGAACCTGGTGTTTGCCTGGTTCTTTGAGGACTTCTACAACCTCCTGGAGCCCAGTGTGAGGGCTGGAGGCTCAGTGACTGCGTGGACTCTCTGGAGCTCCATTAAGCTTTGAGGTCTCCAAAGCCACCCTCAGTGCTCCACATTCCCATTGCCCAAGTACTTTTGGGTTTGTCCCATGTTTTTCTAGCCTGGACACTGCTGTGGTCAGGAGGCGACAGCCCCGAGGAAGGGGATGATGCTGGGGTGGTTTGGCCATTGCCTTCTCGCAGCCACTGCACCCAAGCTGCAGGGTGAGCGTCTGCCCCACACGTTGCTTCCCACCACCACTGTCATCCTGCCGAGGCTCCAGGAGGTCGAGCCGTTCCCCGCAAGGTCTGGAGCAGGAGGAGGCAGCCCCACGCCAGGCACCCGTTCCTGCACAGGCTTTCCCGGGGCGTTCTGCTCAGGAAGCCCATTGTAATGGTTTTCCAGCACCAGCGCTCGCCCTCGGAGTGACGGTGCTAATGAGCTGGTGGAGGAGCTGTCAGCCTCCCCCTCGCCGATGCTGCCACTACACGCAGCTGCCCACACATGTGTAGTGATTGCAGAGGGAGACGGAGGCTGCTGGCACCTTCCGCCAACGTAATCCCACCCTCCCTGGCGCTGATTTCACTCGCGGGGACCCGGTTGTAGCGGTTCTGCTGTGGGCAGGGGGTGAAGCCTCCCTGGCTGCAGGCAGGTCAGTGGATGGGCAGCAATCTGGCCACCCCGGGCTGCTCCCGTCTCTGCTCATCTCTTGCATAGGATGGTGTATTTGCTGGCAATTCTTCCTTCCCGTGAAGACAAATCCATCTCACTTATGACAGATTAGATTATTGCCGTTTCCACGCTCACCTCCATTTCATTCTAAAGCCGTTTCTTCTTGTGGAAGATGGTTTTGCAATGGTGTGTGAATAGCTCCACGTTTGAAGAGGTGTTTGCTTAAAACCACCCCGAACTCGAAGCCTAATTGTCTTGCACAAATGCAGGCAGAATTCCTGATAGTCATTTGCTGCGTATCAGCTGTAATAAATGTTATTGCTGACATAACGGCCTCTTGCTTCATTATCTCCAGGCAGAGGGAAAGGGGAGAGATTCTTGCTGAAGTGAATCAGAAGGAAAATTGTGGGGGTTTGGTGTGTTGGCAGTGGAGGGACCTGCTGTGACAGGAGGAAAGAGCTGGCCCATGGACCCACCCCTGAATTCCATGCACTTTGGGGGTGATGTGGGACTGCTCCATCCCCTCTGCATGTGTTTCGGTTTGGGAGAGCGGTTTCTGACCTCTGCTGAGGTGGTGCATCTACAGGTTGTTGAAACTTGTGGATTGAAGTGATACGAAGCAGGTAGCTCCTGACTTGCTATCCTGGATTGCTTCCCGTGCTCCTGGCTCCTACTGATGAGTGATGCTGCTCCTGATGCTTCACCTCCAGTGCTGTCTTGTGTTGAGCCTGCTCGTGGCTAAGGTTTCACTCCCGTGCTGCTCGTGTTGCACGGTGTAGGCCAGCCCTTCATGCTCTGACACAACAGCTCTTAGAAACTGAATGCCTTTAAATGGAGACCATGTTTTCTTCCCCAGTTCCCTTGCTCCTGTGTTCCTCTCCAGTTAAGATTGTGCTGAGCCCTGGTGGTGCTGCCTGGCTTTGGGGCAGGACCTTGTGAGAGCCCTTGCTGGAGGATGCAGCTCAGCCATTCCCCTGGCTTGGTTTGAGCTTTGGGAGTGCTTGGGGAGGGAGGGATGCAGCAGGGCAGCCATCAGCAGCTCGGTGGGGTTGTGGAAGGCTGCTGTTATGTGTTGTGGTACCGAGGTACCAGGAATGTCACCTGGATGGGATGTTCCCGGCGGCAGAGCTGGGAGGTGTGTGTGTTGTAAGCAATTGGGATCAGCACCCAGTGAGGCTCCTCTCCCTCCCTCCCAGCAGAAACTTGGCTCTTAAAGCTGCATTCTAAGAGCAGAGGGCAGGAGGAGTGGATGGAGGCAGCGCTGGGCTTGGTTTGGGCATTAAATATTAACACAGAAATAATGGAGGTGTTCCCAGAGCAGGGCTGACCCATTTAGAAACAAACCTTCCTTAGGGCTGCGCTGCTTTTGCAGCCTGGCTGTGGGGTAGTGCAGAGTCCCACAGTGCTGGCCTTCTGATGGCACTTGTTGTGGTCACATAACGTCCTGCTGTCACCCAGGGGTGTCAGGCTGAGCCCAGGCCACCCATGCCACTGTACAGCATCAGTCCTGCAAGGAGCCATCACACCTTGCTGCTGCACAGGGACATCAAAAGTGTTAGGAGAACACTGAAGCTGCCTTTAGGCTCAAAGTCCATCACTTGTGTTCACTGAGGTGTCTGGAACATCCCCAGTGAGCTTGGGATGGCTGGAAGAGGAGCCCAGGGCACAGCATACGGCGCACACTCATGGTGATGCTCATCCCTTGGTCAAATCCAGAAGCCTCCTCGCCTCGATCCCTGCTTGTCCATCCCTTTGCTGTGTTGCTGTGTGGAGCAGAGGCTGGACATGGGGTCTGGCTGTAATTAAGGCACCATAATCAGTGCACGTTGCTGACAGCCTGGCGCAGCCATGCAGCGGCGCAGAGCCCTGGCACCAGGATACCACAGCCGGCACCAGCAGGAGCATCTCCCGCCCCAGCACAACAAAGGGACGCCTGCTTTTTGTTTTACTCTGTATTTGTTTTTACGAGCTCCCTGGGAGGCTGCAGGGATGGACCTGGGGAGAACCTGCTTTTAAATACTTCTAAAAGCCCTTAAGGAGGTGCTTTTCCTTTCTGTGGGTCTTTCCTATGGAGCAGAAACCTGACACAACCTGAACCAGCTCAATTTCCAGCTTGTTCTCAGGGAGGGCTTAAACTTTTACTGATGGGCTGATGATTACAGCCTCAGAGCAGCCAGTAGATCCTTGCTGTAGCCTGGAGTGTGCTCAGAGGAGAGAGGTGGGGACCTTGTTTTCCGTTGCTTCTTCTCCCCCCACCCCTAATTCTGCAGGACCTTGTGCTTTGCATTAGTTTCATTTTTGGCAGCTGACTAAAGCTGTGCCAATCCTGGGGAGCTGAGTGGTATTACCCGGGGAATTTAGTGCACTGGAACAAAGCAAAAGCTCTTTCAACCTTTAGCTGCCAGGGGTTTTTTTTCGCCTGTGTTTTTTCTAAACTCTGCCCAGGCGGCGCGTGGAAGGCAAACAACTTGTGGGTGGTGCTGATGGAGCAGAATTGGAGGGAGAACGAGATTTGTTGCCATTACTCATGTTCTGCTGCACATCACCTTTGCTGTGGTGCCCTGCAAACCTGGCTTCACCTCGCTGGCTTATGGGGAGCTGTGCTGAACCCCCCCAACACCTCTGCCCTGCCCATGGTGCATCCATTGGCCGTGCAACAGGAGCATCGCAGGAGCAGCGATGGCACTTTGCTTCAAGTGGTGCTTGTGGAGCATATTTGTGACATAAAGATGTTTATTTTTCACTATTTTTCCTTAGTAGCCGGTGGCTTTTCAGCTTCTCACCTGGAGGGGATGATGTGAAGGTGTGTTGGGTCTGGAGCCACCTTCCCTTCCCACCCTGGGAGTGAGAAGGCGGCTTGAAAAGCTCTATTTTTATCTGTGTAGTGAAGAGCCCTTTGCAGTGCCCTCGTCCTGCTGCGCTGTTTGTGTTGGAGGCCCCAGACAATGTCTTCAAAACATTCACTTTCAGCAAACTTCCTCTTAAGGTTTTGTACATGGTATTTGGCCAGCAGCAAGTTGCCTCCCTCTGCTTCAGCTGAGCAACAGGACCCCTTCTGGGGCCTTTTCCTCTTTATTTATTGCTTTAAGGCAGGTTGGACGGGGCTTGGAGCAACCTGCTCTAGTGGAACATGTCCCTGCCCAAACCGTTCTGTGCTTCTGTGATTAAAAGGGCTTTTGTTGGTTGGTGGCGAGCAGGGTCCTTCCCTGAGCGGTGCTGGCAGCTGCTGAAGCCAAATCGTGCTTTGGTTCCCTCCAGTTTGGGGAGGATGCTCTGAATGTGGAAGGGGTTTTCCTTGAATCCATTCCAGTGATGCTCACCAGGGCTCCTGCTCTGCGGACGATGCTTCCGCTGCAGATCCTATCCCATCATTTATTCACTAAGCTTCATGCTTCAGGGAGATGTGTTTATATCAGCACTGCTGCAGAAATGACTTGATATCTACATGTGTACATACAGATACATAAACACTTATTGCACTTAACCCAGCAAACTGCTTAAAAATCACTTCCCCACAGAAATCCTGCCAATATTCCTTCCGCATAAACGTTACCCAGCCTCACACTGCTCAGCCTGAGCTCGAGCGTGGTGCAGGCTGTAGCCATGGCTCTGCTCGTGGTGGGGATGCATCTGTGTCCCTGTTCCTGCCATGGCTACCAGGGATGTGTCCATGTCCCCATTCCCACCATGGACACTGGGGCTGTGTCTGTGTCCCCATCCCCACCAGGAATGTGTCCCCGTCCCCACCATGGGCAGCGATCCCATCCCTCCAGCCACTTTGTGGTATAACACAGGTAGACTTTTGACCAGAGTTAAAGGTGACATGGGAAGCATGGAGCAATCCTCATCGGTGTTAATTAACTCCTGTGCAATTGTCTTCTACAATGAGGGCAGACAACTCGCTACGTGGCTTGTTGCTACAGGTTCATTTTCTCCTCCTGAGCTGAGCATGTTCACTGAGCTGCTCCGTGCTGCCCAAAAGCAGCTTCCACATGCGCCTTGTTGCTTGACCTGCAGCCCCAATTAGCAGTGAAGCTTCTCATTAGCCTCATGCTTTCCTGTCACATTGCTGCAACCATCTTCTGCCCTTTGCAGGGTTGTGTATGGTGCTGTGGGATGGACCTGAAAGCACCAAGAGCTGATGGGATGGTGGCTTTTGGGGCATCGCAGCCCATTGCTCCTCAGAGTATTAAAAGGATTTCTCCTCCTGCTAACAAACACCAGCAGCTCGGTGATGCTCCCACCTCAGCGCTGGTCTCTGAGCTGTGTTCTACACAGGTTCCTGCTCACAGAAATGAGAAAATGGCTGTTTTGAGCCGGGGAAGGCGCTGGCTGAGCCTTGCACACATGCACCCACGGGCGGAAAATTAGACTGTCACAGTCTCCAAAGGCCAGGCAGCAGGAACTCAGGATAAAAATGCCTCAGGCAGAAAATGAGCTTTATAGTGTTTGGCCGGCTTCAGAAGAGGTGACAGATGCTTAATCAGCTTATTTGCTGTAAGTGTCTGTCTCTCGTCTTCCCTCCCCTTCCCGGGATGGGATGCTGCCAGCAGCGTGGCGTGGGGGGGTGCAGAGCCCTCGCTTCCCAGGGGGAATGCTGGTGCATCCCTGCTTGGGTGTGTGGGGATATTTAGGCATTAAACTTCATTTCCTGGTGGTGCCCTTGGCGAGGGGCTGTCTCCGAGATGGGGCAGGGACTGGGGCTGCTCTGCTGCAGCCGGGCTTGGGCCGGAGGTCAGATTCCCAGGAATAGAATGGAGATTTTGTTGTCTCTCCCAGAGCTCGCCTGGGAATCGGTGTCTGGTTTGAGAGATGCTATCGGTGCCGGGGATTGAATGGCTCTGGCAGGGGAGGGTCTGGAGCTGCCCTGCCAAGCGCACAAAGAGCCGTTCTTTTTCGTGAGCCGATTATTCCTTCCCCCCATGTTTCCATAAGGACCTTAAAGCGAGGGAGGAGAAGCTGTCAGACTGCTGCTGGTGTTCACCAACACCCTCATTTATGCCTTTATCTGCAGGTGGAAAGTGACACCAAGTGCTTTGAGACCGAGGTGTAATTCCTAGCATGTGGCTTCAGCCGTGGCTGGCACCAGCTCGGTGGGATGTTGGTGGTGGCTTTGTTCTGTTTTCAGCTCCTTGGTGGCTATTTCAGCCCCTTCTGCTTGTCCACAATAGACCAAGCCACTGCTGCTGCTCTCTGAGGCCATCCCAGGAGCGGGACATCACCATCCATCATCTCCCAGAACTCAGGTCAACATCGTGGTTGGTCTGAGCACCGTTACCTGCTGTCTCAAACAGCCACTGACCAGATATGACAAATATAACCATAATAACAACCATAATTTGCTGGTTTGGGGCATTCATTTATCTCTTACAGTGAAGCACCTGCAAAAGGCATCTTGTGCCGGGGCACTTGTGCAGAGCCACCACCTTATTGACCCTCTGCGTCGTGGCTTTCAAAACCCAGCCTTGGTCTTCCTCAATTGAGCTGTGGGATGAAGGGAGGATACTTTGGGCATCTTCCCTGGCTGCTGCATCTGGGCAGTGCCAGGGGCACCTTCTGGAGCTGCTGTGGGGGAAGAGCACTCTGGAGTTGATTGTCCTTGGTGAGAGGTGAAGGTGCCTCCAGTCACGCTCCCAAGGGGCACGGCTTGAAGTGGCAGCACGGGCCATTGCGTTCAGCTGACGTCCTGGCGGTGCTCAACAGGTCTTATCATTGTGTTTGCTTTAGCTTCAGGCTGCTTTTGCACTGCCCTGAACCTGTACTTTTGACTTACCGTGAATGAGAAGATATTTTTCCTTCCAGCCTATAGGACCATTGCTTTTGTGCATTGTTTTGTGCAACATAAGGTTGGATGGTGCTTTGAGCAACCTGCTCTAGTGGAAGGTGTCCCTGCCCATGGCAGGGGATTGGAACTAAACGAGCTTTAAGGTCCCTTCCAACCCAAACCATTCCATGATTCAATAATTGTTTGCAGTACATGGGTGTATTAAGGCTTCTTGGTGTAAACCAACATCCTCTTGCAGACATCGAGAACCTTGGGTCGAGCTGCTGTGAGGGCTGTGGGAGGATTTTCTGCTGGGTTTGCATTTCTGAGCATGGAGGTCAGTGTGGCAGCCCCAGGGGAGCACGGAGCTGCTCTGTTCAGCTCCTGCTGATTCTGCTCATCCCTCATGATGTTCTTCTTTTTTTCCTTTAGACGATTATGGAGCAGTTCAATCCCAGCCTCAGGAATTTCATTTCTATGGGGAAGACCTACGAAAAAGCCTTAGCAAGTAAGTGAAACTGTGCTGCTGATGCATTTATTGCTGGAATGCTGTGGGCTGCAAAGCTGGAAGGGAGGAAAGCTGGGAAGCTCCCTTGGGATGCCATTTGTTCTCAAGGGGAGTGAGAGGAGAAAGCTGGGGAGATGGTTCTTGGTCCTCAACACAAAGCTCACATTGTTAGGGCGTGCAGGACATGAATGTGCCGTGGGGCCACAGGTGTGGAAAGGATTCAAGTGATAAAATGTTGGGTGATGACTGGATAACAAATACATCTGCAACCAGATTATCTTTAAATGTTACTTTCAATACTTAGAATTAAGATTTTAGGTTCTGTTTAAAGATGTGTTATTGGAGTGTTCAAATTGCCCAGGCAAACACATTGGAAAAGAAGGGAGAAAAACCGAAGAGTATTGGTGGCGGCTCTTGATTGGGAATACAGGGCCCTATTGGGAGCCATTGGGGAGGTGTGGATTGAAATGCTCAAAAGTAAAATATGAATTGATGAAAACCAAAATTGGGCTCATTTGACTTATTTTAGTATAGTGCCTGGGCCCTCCTCAGCTTTGTTCTAGGGAGGTTTAAAGCAAGTTTTGTTTGACCCCGAGGCAGCTGCTCACTTTTGGGGATGCTCTGCTCGCCTCAGAGCCGCACTGCACGTCTCCTGGATTTTAGCTTTAATTGGCTCAGTGCAAATGCCCCTTAGGGAAGAGGCTGTCATCAACTGGAGCCAGTGAAAAAAAATATTTTGATGTCTAATGTTTGCAATACGACCTTTGGGAAGGATCGGTGCCTTCCTGCTCTCTGCCTGGAGCAGGTTTTAGTTCCCACGAGTCAAATGAGGTTCCTGGATGTTACGGTCAGAATCCTCTTCAGAAGCAGCCCTCCTGCTGGTCCCAGGTACAGGCACTCCCCTGCATGTTGCTTTCTTGCCAGCTCCCAGCACTGGTTTTAATTAGGTTTTAATGGATCAACTGGCCGTGACGTGGGAAGTGCCTGTCCATCCCAGTCCACTGCTCAGGGCTGTGGACTCTGATCCCCAGGGATGGGGCGCTTAACAAACCCTTGCAGCAGCAGCAGCATTGCCCAGCTCTTCTAATGATGCTGACGAAGCAGGTTCATGGTTTGGGTGTGCTCCTGCCTGCTGGGTCTGCAGCCGGGTGCAGGCAGGGGCTGAAGGGGGAAAGTTGCACTTGGGACTGTAGTTTTTATTTGTCCTTCTGAAATGTTATACTGATAATGCAGCTTTTAATCACCCGGGTGGTGGAGTCGATTTGTAACGTGCTGTGTTTTCACAGCCGAGCTCGGGCGGGCTGTAACTGCAGCGTGTTGTGGGTAACCAGAGCGATCCCTTGTTTGCTGTTTCCCTCATATCCTTGCTGTGAATGTGCTTTGAAGCCCCAGATCTTCCTGTAATTTCTGAAATTGTCTTTGGTCATCCATTACTTTGGATCTCTGAGCTTGGGGGGGCATCTGAAGGAAGTGTCTTAATGGGTAAATCACACTGGAAGAGGCTTCAGCACATAATTTGACAGCATTGAGCTCAAGCTGTACAACATGTTCTGGTGATTAGAGGAAACCCCCTGCTTATCTGATTAAAGTGGAGAGTGTAGCTGGAATGTCAACAAACAAGACTGAACTATAATGAAAAGTCTGTGATATTCAATTATTCCACAGTGATTTTTTTTTCTGAGCAGCATTAAGCAGGCTGATGGTTACACTGGAATGAGAACCACCTAGAGCCTGCACCTACCTTTTCCCCCCTCCTAAATAGCCCTGTACACTTGCTGCTCCAGCTTTCTTCTTTCTTCAAACTCATTTCTTTTCTGATTTAGTCCCTCCCTGTGGGGTTAAGCCCTTTGAAGTAATGTTTATTTTAGTGTCTAGCATCTATTTGGTGTCACAGAAGCTATAATAGCCATTAAGGAGAATATAACCTGCATTTTTTGATGCTTTTAGGTATGACATACGCAGCAAAAGGATACTTTGATGCTCTGGTTAAGATGGGAGAGTTGGCCAGTGAAAGCCAAGGATCTAAAGAACTGGGTAAGTCACCAATTTACTGCTAAATGGAGCCACAATCCGGAGCAGGCTCTGAGCACAGGGATGGAACCAGATTTTTGCTCTTGATGGGGATAGCAAGCTCAGTGCGGAGCTGATCGTGCCGCATGTGAATGGTAAAAGCGTCTCTGTATTTAATGTAGCTTAAAACAAAAAAAGCCTGCTATTCTTAGTGCAGGATTTTGGGGCACTGTCAGCTTGTGGTGTTTGCAAAGAGGAAGCGTTTGCAGAGAGCGGCTTTGCTAGCGTTTGTCTTGCTTTGCAAGGCAGCTTTGCTGCTCTGGGGGCTGAGGCAGCCCCTTCCCCTCTGGGGGTGACACAGGGGACCGGGCAGGTTGGCTGTCCTGAGGAGTGTTCCTCCTGGTCTTTGCCCAGTCGATCCGAGTTGCAACACACATCACAAGCTGCGATGCTCGGTGCCTCCTTTCCCTTTCCTCCCTTTACTCCTCTGGTAAGTCCTTTGGGAGCTGCTTTTCCAGTCTTCCCATCACTCAGACACAGCTCCTGTGCTCTCCCCCTCGCTGCTGTTTTGCTGTGCAGATGTGGATCAAGGTGGCTCCTCTCCCAGCTCCTTCCAGGGATGCTGCAGCGGTTTTTTAAGGCTCTGTGGGGCTGAGATGGGTTCTGGTCTCGTTGCCTATGCAGTCCCAGGTGAATTCCTCCTCCCAGTCCCTGCTGCAGGTCTGGCTCACCAGGTCACTGTCCTAGGAGACAGCAAACTGCTCATCAATGCGAGCTCTCTGAGGCAGTCAGTTAACAGCAGAGGTTGAGCTGAAATGACTGACGGAGCAGTCGGTGAACAGCCCCTTGCAGGAGCCAGGGTTCGGTTTTCCTGTGCTGTGCTTGGTGTCAGGCACTGGTTACCCCAGCCACAGCTCGCTGCCTGCGCCTGGATTGTGATAGGGGAGCAGTAAGTGTCTATGGAAACCGATTCTATCGCTTGGATTAGAGCTGCCTATAGCAGTCTGCTTCTCTTTAATAAATAAAACAAGAGCCTTGTGTGCAGTGCAGGCAGAGACTGAGATTGTAAGGGCTGTGCAGACCTTACTAAGGGCTTCCTCAGCTGCCTCTTTGGGGTGGAAAGCTGCAGCAGCTCTGTCCTTTTGGAAGTGAAAGCTTGAAAGACCTTATCAGAGGTGGCTCAGCCAGGCAGGAGCATGGGGATCACAAACCTCCCTCCCCTTCAGAGCAGCTCCAGGCTCTGCTCACACTTAAACCTGTCTTTGGTGGTCCTGGTTCCTCACCTGAGGATGGTGGTTTGACAGCAGCCATCCTTAGTGCCCTCCCTCAGTCTCCCGATGTGCATTCAGTGTGTAGCTTTAGTATTCTGGGGTTGGTTTGTGTTTCCACTCTTGGTGTGGGCACATCCAAAGGGGAATCCTGGCAGCTCCTGCTCAGCCCAGAGCCGTGAGCGGCTGCTCCTCAGACCTCTCGCTTTGTTGATCCTGCTGGTATTTATTGTGGCAGCTGCTCCATGCAGAAGAAAGTGGAGATAAAATTCCTGGCTGTGGTTTTGTGGAGCTGATAACCAGGGACCAGCCCCTTCTGTGGCGTGTAAACAGGGGCTAAGAAATGGCTGAGGTCAGAGCTTTGCTCGCCAAAGGTACAGCTCTTCCTGGGAACACCTTTACCTTATCGGTGCCTGTGCTGGGATTGCCGATAGTGCCGGAAAGGAGCGCTGGGGTCTGGGTTATTTCATTCCCTGTGAGAGGCAGCAGCAAATGGGGATGTTCGTAGCTGCCATTTGCATTAATGTTGTGCCCTTGCTGTTCTCTCCCTGTGATGGTGGTTTTCTCCGTGAGCAGCAGGACAGGGAAAGCTGCTCCAAGGCACCAGGCAGGGCTCTGGGATGCTCTGGTTGGGACCACAGCTTGTGTCTGTTTCCAGCCTCCATGGAAAAGAATCTGAGATGTTAGTTTCCCTTCCTAACCCTTTCTTTTCTGAATGTGGATGCTTTTCTGATGTCATTTCTGGGGCAGGACATGTCAAAAGAGCATTAAAACCACTGCAAAACCCCTGTGTAAAATGTGGTAAGGGTAGCCACATCTTTTCATTTGCTCTGCTGCCTGTGCTGCAGTGATGCTGCCTGTGCTGGGGTGGCCATGGGGGCTCTGCACCCCCTGGGTGACCCAGCACAGCCAAGGACCAGGAGCTCCGGGCAGGTTTGCACCCCCCCCTGCCCCGAGGAGGCTGCCCTGTGCCAGGAGAGCTGCTGTGGTTCTCCTGGTGCTCCAACCCAGCCGTGTTTTCCTGCCATCATCTCTCCAATCGTACTTGTGACTCCAAAGAACTGCTCTTCAAGCTGGGTGCTGGAGAACTGCCCGTCCCTGGCTGGGTGCTGCCGTGCCAGTTCTCCAGCATGGCGACCCAGCGTGGCTTGTTCTGCTTCGTGCTGGCTTCTTTAAAATCATACTGCTCTGGTAGTGATGCCGCACATTTATCTTGCTGAAAGTGCTGACCCTGGCAGAGTTGTCTCCAGGCTCAGGTCCCTGCTCAGAGCTTCACATTTCTTATAAATTCTCCAGCAGATTTTCCGTGTGTAGACGGGATAATCCCAAGTGGTCATGGAAAACCCAGCGATAATAAAGCTCTTGAGCTGTAATCGGCTCTGCGGCTTGAGTTTTGGGTGCAGGCGTCTGGTGGGGTCGTGCCTCTGTCTGAACCCCACTGCTGAGGTTTGGGATGCTCAAGCTCTTGGTTTTTAATTGAAGTGGTGCTCTGATGGGTACAGGGTGTAGCTGTCAGTTGTCCCCACACAGAAGTTTGCCCTGATAGAGTTTCTCTGTGTAATTCCCTGCTCTGCTCTTGGGCTGTTGACCAGTTTCTGGCGCTTGGAGGACAGACCCATGCTCGCGGTTCCTCTTTTGAGAGAGGTTCCTTATGCTGTTCTGGGTAGCTGCTGC
The DNA here is from genome assembly GCF_004027225.2 of Strigops habroptila. Classification (NCBI taxonomy): domain Eukaryota; kingdom Metazoa; phylum Chordata; class Aves; order Psittaciformes; family Psittacidae; genus Strigops; species Strigops habroptila. The sequence goes on along the minus strand of NC_044290.2, from coordinate 11,861,836 downwards.
AGTGTCTTTTGGGAAGCTGATGTGAAGAGCATGAACACTGTGTCTGATCAGCGAGGGTTTGCTCCAGGCTTGATCCGGGAATGGTTCGTAGACACTTCCAAGGAGCTCCAGTCTCATGTGTGCAGCTGCTCGGGTGACTTTGGCCGTTGTCTGGCTCCTGCTTGGGTCCCTTGGATGCTGCTCAAAAATGTTGTTTCTTTTGTCCCACTTGAAAACTGGGTCATGGCAAAGTCATGGGAAGGGGTTTTCTCCTCCAGGGAAGCACGTGCCTGTGAGCAGAGCCAGAGGCACCGGGATGCTGAGGCTGAGCAGCACCTGCAGGAAGCTCCTTCAGGGCTGGAGGTGGATTTTGCTCAGCAGCTGGTTTTCTCCAAGGTCCCTGTGAATTAGTGAAGGCTGCTCTGACTAAAGCTCAGTGCTGTGAAAGGGCAGGACGTGCAGTAATTAGTCAACCATTGTTGAGCTGAAATGAGCCTCTGGTAGATCGTGGCTTTCTTCTGACGCACAATTTGCACAATAAAATCAGGACCAGTGGAACCTTCATGATCCTGGAGCTGTTTGTCAGTGAAGCATGCTGGGCTTCAAGAGGTTTTAAACCATCTCCATACAGCTTTGAAACCACTGATGAGCATCATGGAGGGATGCGGGGTAGAGCTGTATCCACTGGACATGCTGTACACAGAAAGGGGGTCTGTGGCTGGAGCTGGGCACAGAGCATGGTCCTGTCCATGATGCTGCTGTAGAGCATGGAATGGGCTTGCTAAGGGTGCAGAAACACAAGGGAAAAGCCTCTTAAAAGCTGCTGCCTGTTTCAGAAAGGGACTCTGCTGCTGTCTGTGTTGCCTTCTCACTGCCTTCACATCTGATTACAAGCAGACTGCCATAAGCAGTGGGCTTGTTCTCACCAACCTGTGCTTGGGAAAGCAATGGTGGAGGGTTGTGAAATGAGCATCTGCGAGGAGCATGTTGCCTGGCTGGAGTTCCTGACGTGTAGCAGCTGTGTGTAATGTTTGGGTTTCACCTCCAGTGGTGGCATCTTCCAGGGATGCCTACCTGCTGCGTGCCCGGGACAAGCTCCTGTGGGATGCTCCATCCTCTCGGGAGGGATGGAGGGGCCATGTGTGTGTCCCAGGGCTGGTTTCTGCCATCCACTGGCAATGCTGTGAGCTTGGCAGGTTTTAGGAAGGAGCACAGCTCATTGTGTGGCCAGCCCTGGGTCCTGGAGGTTTTTGTTTCCCCTTCTGGGACTGCTGGTGTGCAGATGGATCAGTTCCCATGGGTCTGAGCCGGGTGGCTCCAGGCTGGTGAAGGTGAGCTCTGTGTAAACGTGTCCTCCTGTGCTAAGTAATCCTGTGCCACCAATACAGCAGCAGGGACTCATTGGTCTGTACATCATGATCCAGATACATGGTCTGTTCACATCCAGAGGTGGCTGTCGGGAACCGCAGGGAACCACAGGTCACCCAGGTCTCTAATCTGTCCCTGCTAAAGGTGTCAGTGGCAACTGCTCAGCCCGAGGGAGCCAATTACTGCGAATGTGTCTTTGAACTTGCCCCAGTCAGGGCGCCTTGGGAAGCCTTCTGCTTTTTTCTTTATCTTGTCTCTCAATAAATACATAGTAAATGTCTCAAGCTTTGCCAGGCTGGGCTGGAGCAGCGGCTGCGAGCAGAGCTCACCATGATAGTGCTGATGAGTTGCTGATATAATATCAGCAAATCGGTACCGTCCTCTGGGACTGTGGTAAGTGAAACCCTTCTGAAGAGGAAGCGAATGAATCAGCATGGAGAAGCTGATTGTTTCCCCACACTCGGATCCTTCCCACTGCACACGCACGGATCGTCCCCAGTGTCAGCGCTGGTGCAGCCAGAGCCGCCTTGTTGGGATGAGGTGCTGGGATGGGGAGTGCTGCTCCCCGTGGCTGGAGGGCTCGTCTGTGGCACGTGCTGTGTCTATGAGCTGGGATTGAGATCCTTTAATGTGTGGGAAGAGGAAAGATTGCAGAAGCGTTCAGGAGCATGTTTCTGCCTTGAATCTGGCTTGATCAGGTCTGCAGCACGTGATGTGACGTGTGAGCAGCTATTGCCTGTCTGTTTGCAGGATGGGGAGGCAGCGGTGGGGATGTGCCCAACCTGTGGCTGGGGTGAGCAGCCACACTTGCTGCTGGTGGAAAATGGGAGGTGTGAAACTGGGTGCACAGGGTGCTCAAAGGGGAACTGGTAACTGCTGGGCTGAGAGCATGGCTCTGCTGTGCCCAGGGGGGCGGGTTTCACCCTGAAGCAATGCTTTATTTACTAAAACATGCACAAGGTTGATGCTCTTCACCCTACTCCCCCCATAAAAAACCCCAAAGCAGTGGAGCTCTCCTGTCCAGCAAAGTCTGAGAGAAGGCATTTGGTTGCCTTTTTTGAGCAGCATCTGGTGCAGGGACCTCCTGGCCCCTTCTCCTCCAAGCATCCAGTGTTTTCACATCTCTGCCTGCCCTGGGAATGTGCTGGCACATCCCTCCCCGGGTTCAAGTGCTTGCTTGGCATCAAAGGATTCAGCTAACAGCATTTAACCAGCCATTGCAAAGCAGATTAATTTTTTTTCCCTCTTGAGCTTCTGGAGCTCAAACAATTTGCCCCTGTTATTGTCTATTGGTTTTTCTCATTAAGGAGCTAATATTCCTTTTCTGGAGCTTGGTTACTTCCTTGACAGCACCATCACCTTTCCTGGCCTCCCTTAAAAATAAGCCCAGCACAATGTGAAATAGTGGGGGAGCTGAGCCCCTGGGCTCTGTTTCATGCTCTGTATTTGGGATCTGGACCTGAATCTCCAGACCGAGTGATCTGATGGTGAGCGATGCTGACAGTGCTGCATCCCTCATCTTGCAGGAGCAAGGAGCAGTGCCGGGGAGGCTGTGGTGCTGTTTTGCTTGTCTAAGCACCGCCGGTGCCGGTGGCAGCAGGAGCTAGTGGCTTTGCCAGGGAGTTGGTCCCCTGGCCACCGGCTCCACTGCCCTTGCAGGACAGGCTGGGCTGCTTCAGCCCTGCACAAGCATCAACATGTTCCAGTTCAGAGCAGTTTGGCTCCGCTGCTGATGCAGTGTTTGGTGTTTCTATTCAAAATAGCTGCTATCTAGATGGAGAGGAGGGGAAATCTTGATGCTCTGAAAAGTCAGAGCAAAACCCTGTGAGATGGGTTCCTACTGCTCTGCCTTCTGGAGGGGCAGCTGGCTCCTGCGTGGTGCCAATAGCGATGGGAGGGATGTGGAACAACCTGTTTGCCTGTTCCTGGGTGTGGTAGGGAAGGGCCCACAATAGCCCCTACAGTTCTCCCAGGGCGATACTGTGAGTCAGACGTAAATAGCAGCTCCTCCTTCCCTGTGTGTGCTTGGCAGCCTGCAGGAAGGTGTGTGAGCTGGGTAAGGGCGGGTGAAACCCCGGCTCTGCTGTCCGGGCTTCCTTCTGCCTCTGGGCTTAGGTGAGACGTTAACCTTGGGTTTCTTGACCTATAGGATGTGCATTTTGGCTGCGAGGCTGGTGTGGCACTCACACCCTGTGCACAATGCACACTGTGACCCAAGCCCTTGCCCTGTTCTCTGCCCTGCTGCACTGTGGTAATCACTGTGTTTAACTTACAAATACCACTGGTAGGTGATGCAAAGTGCCCGTGGTGTGGGTGACTGCTGCTGCTGGGGTGTGTGCTGTGGTCCTGGCCCTGCCATCACGTCCTGCCAGTGCCACACAGTACCTACCATAACCATGATGCTGCCAGCCCTCCTGTGAGCTGGGGCCGGATTTAAGCTTCCACCTACCCTGGTATCTGTTAGTCACAGTTTAACTTCTGCCCTGCTGCACACTGGGTTAGTCAGATGTTTTAGGGTGAAATGTCTGTTAATGTCTAATAAGATTTTTAGCAGTGCTCTCGGGTATCGGGGTGTTGGAGGTGCTAAACGTGAATTCACACAGTGCCACAGCTATGATTTAGGGGATTTAGTTCAAATCCTGCTGCTCCACATGGGCTCCCGGTGATGGCAGAGCACGGGGAGCCTGGAGCGATCCCTATGGAGCCGGCTGGGCTGTCTCAGTCCGGGAGAGACTCCAGCGGAAGCTCCTGTGCTGCTGGGCAGGCATCCAGCCGCCTTCCTGCACCGCGCTGGCTGCAGCGCCGTGCTCACCTTGAGCTGCTCTTGGTGCTGGGCTGTGCTGGACCACCAGTGATGGCACAGCAAACTGGCCGTGGTGAGCACGGCAGCATCCCCTTGGCCAGGCTGGGACATGGAGCACTCGTGGCAGGGATGCTGTGCTGGGTGGGAAAGACTCCTCACTGCTGCTGGCTTTGATGTGGGGCTGAAACACCCCGTGCTCACCGTGATAAGAGCCATGGGGGTGGTGATGGAGGAGAAAGTCTAAACAAAGATGAGTATCTGTTGAGAGACACACCACGCACCTCCCTGGCTGCTGGGAACAGCTTAATTCCCTGGGTGAGGAATGTGGTGGGGGAAGAACCCTGTTGTTCTGGTGCAGGAGGTTGGATTTGGGGATAGGTGTATCATTGCTGAGCACTCTGGTTCCTGCTCCCCGGTGGGTTGGGAACTCAGAAATCCCTCAGCCAGCCCTGCGCTGGCTTTCCCAGCTGGGATTTCCACTCTGGCCAAACGGGAAGCGAAAGGGAGAGGGGGTGGTGTGAGCTTTGGGAATAACAAGCCAGCCACCCTTGCCTTGATAGACTTGAAACCGGAATCTCAGCCAAGCGCCGGCGTTGCGTCATCGCCTCCTTGCAGTGGGAATTTGTGCACTTCCCATGATTGAGCTGTCGCAGCCCGACCGGAGAGCAGCTTCCTGGCGGTGCTGCGGTGGTGACCCCTTGCCCGGACCTCCCCCTTGGTGTGTGCAGCTCTTCACCACAAGCGTGTGAGCACCGGGGCTGCTCTGCTTCATCAGCACCTTGTGAGGCGCCTGCAGGAGTCACAGCAGGTCCGTGGCTGTGGAACTTCGGGCACATGGTGTCCTGGTGAAGGAGCAGAGCTGCAGCCATGCCTGGTCACCTTTTGCTTTGTGGGATCATGGAATGGTTTGTGTTGGAAAGGACCTTAAAGCTCATCCAGTTCCAACCCCCTGCCACAGGCAGGGACACCTTCCACTAGAGCAGGTTGCTCCAAGCCCCTGTGTCCAACCTGGCCTTGAACACTGCCAGGGATGGGGCAGCCACAGCTTCTCTGGGCACCCTGTGCCAGCGCCTCAGCTCCCTCACAGGGAAGAGCTTCTGCCTTATATCTTTGTGCATTGCTGGGCACAGGGTGGCCCTGGTGACAGCACTGGGTGAGCACCTACCAGTGCCATAACTGGTTCTGTGGCTGCATCAGAGGGGACTGATGCCTGCCAAGGACAAAAAGGGATCAGATTTTAATGTTTGCAGAAGGTTTTGACACATGATGTATGGTGCAAAGTACAATTTGCTCCAGCCACAAGAGCAAAGAAACGTTGGGCCAGGTTCTTCCTGATCAGCCAGTGGTGTTGACACTTGGATGGCGCATGGCCAGTGTGTACCAGGGATGGGCTGACCAAGCCCAGTGTCCACCATCTGGTTTTGTGTAGGCTGAGGATCCCAATGGTTCCTTTGCACTGGCTGCTGAGACAGGAACAGCTCAGACACAGCTCATGGCTTTTAGTTCACAACCAGCTCCACGCAGGCTGGTTCCCTCCTGGGAAGCCTCAAGCTGCCATGCTTGGAAGTAAGAGCTTCCTAACTCTTCCTAACAAAGAGCTGATGGAGCTCAGCTCTCCCCGAGAGCTTGCTCTGATCTGGAGATGGTGCCTTTAGTCGTGCAGCAGCGCTGGCTCCAGTCCTACTAGTTCCTGTGTGTGTCTGGCTCCAGCCACGGGGTTTTTGCTGAGGCAGGACACGGCCCTTCCTCCCAGGAAGAGCGCAGTGGGTGTGTGACTCCATCACTGCCGCGCTGGACAAGGAGAATCGAAGGAAGAGGCGAGGCAGAGCTGGGATCCCTCGGCTGTTTGTGGGGCTGACCCGCGGCTCTGCCCTCGCTGCACGGCTCAGCCCTGAGGTCGAACAGGTCCAGTGGTTTTGAGGCAAATATCAACCGAGTTCTGTTTGCAGTTCCGTGTCTTGTGACCTGGACCGAGTCCCAGGGCTGTCCATCAGCTGCTCAGGAGAGGGATGTGGGTGCTCCCTGCTTGGCTTGGGGCTGTGAGCGCAGCCAGAGAGTGGCAGGCAAAGCTCCTGGCTCTAACGGTGCTGTTTAAGTTCCCCCCTATTGTTAGTGCAGCATTTCTTGACTCTGCTTGATCCTTTCAATATCTGGACAGTCAGGTTGAGATGAGGGACCTTTCTTGGTCCCATTGTTTCTGTCTCTTTGGTCACATCCCTTCAGCTGGGATAAGGGCTGGCATGGGTAGAGGTGACCGTAGCTGGGGTGGCCAATGGCCACAGCACCCTGGGTGCTGGCATCCCACTGCTGCTTGCCCTTGTTTCCCTTCATGCTACACAAGGTGTATGTGTTAGTCCAAGTGTCTCAGGTGAACACCTCGCCTACAGCTCCTGAATATGGGCACTGGGGCTACTTCAGGAGCATGCATGGGTTCGTCTGCGGTCCCCTCCATGCTAACAGGGTGCTGCCTGCCCCAGCCCAGGAGTGTCCCCCAGAGCTCGGTGCCTCAACCCCCCTCCCTGCATCTTGTCTTTGCAGGAGATGTGCTCTTCCAGATGGCAGAGGTCCACCGGCAGATCCAGAACCAGCTGGAGGAGATGGTGAGTCTGGGCATGCCGGGGTTTCCTCTCCTGGCCACGGGCTCTGCCAGTGCTGCAGCCAACCGAAATGGGTTTCCATGTACTGTCTGGGTGACACCAGCCCCTTGAAGTGGATTTGCTGAACTGCAGAGGGTCTGCTCTGCTTGTGCATCCACTCCTGCCCTGCTGGGTCCCTCTCTGAGTGCCTGTCCCTTGATGCCTCTGCTGTCATACAGACCCTCTCCCCTGCCTGCCCAGTGCTCCCCGGGCAGGGTTTGTCAGCCCTCCCCAAGGAACCGTGTCTTTTCTTTCTGCCTGCAGCTCAAGTCCTTCCACAACGAGCTCCTGACGCAGCTGGAGCAGAAGGTGGAGCTGGACTCCCGGTACCTGAGTGTGAGTTATGGACTTGTGTAGCCTGGCATTGGTTTGGGCATCACTGTGTCTCCCCTTCCTGCTGCCCAGCTCCCCACTCAAGGATGGTTGTGCCCAGACACTGCTCATGCCCCTGCTTACAGATAGGTCCTGGCCATCACACACAGAACAGTGTTTCCCCCAGTGTCACCCTTGCAGCCCCTGTTTGCTGTCTGGGCCATGGGGAACCTGTTTCTCCAAAAGGCTGGGGGGGTCCTGCTTGCTTCTGCCAACCCTTGGCAGCAGGAGCTGCGCCCAAGGCAGGGGTTTGGCTTCAGCTGCTCAGAGCTTTCTCCTGTCACATCCAGGCTGCGCTGAAAAAGTACCAGACAGAGCAAAGGAGCAAAGGGGACTCACTCGACAAGTGCCAGGCAGAGCTGAAGAAGCTTCGGAAGAAGAGCCAAGGCAGCAAAAACCCCCAGAAGTACTCTGACAAGGAGCTGCAGGTAGGACCCTGGGCATGGGGGGACATGAGCATCTCATCCTTGGGCCAGGCAGCAGGTGCTGGGTACCACGTGCTAGAGGTGGCCAGGTTCTTGCAAGCGTTCAGATACGGGCTCACTGTTCTCTCCAGAGGAGCGGGGGCAGCAGCATTAGGAGCGTGGTGTGGTGTGGGAGGTGTGGATAGGGAGGAGGTGGCAGCCCGTGATGGAGCGCGTTGGTCTCGTGGCTGCCCCGGGGGAGGACGGAGCAGGGGGAGGCTGACGGCAGACGTTGTGCCGGGCGGTGCGGTGGTGACGAACCTGCTCGATCCACCACTCCCGGTGCTCTTTAGCCTTCCTTAATGAATGAACCCCACAAGATCACTGATTTCTGTGGTGCCAGATCCACCTTCCTCTGGGTGGTGTTTGCTTCAGTATGTGCCGGGGCGGCAGCGTGTGCCGGGGCGGCCGCGGTGAATCACCACGGTGTGATCGCGGTGTGGGCTCCTTCGCCGACCACGTGCCGGTGGCTGATCAGGTTGTGGCTGCGCGGGGCCGGGGTCCCTCACGGCACATGCGTGCGTGGTTGGGCTGCAGGGTGGGCGCGTTTCGGTGGTTGGGGTGTTGGGATTTCCTGTAGGGATGGACTTGGGGTCAGGATATTGATGAAGAGGATCCAGGGCGCATCCCTGGCTGGTGCTGGCACCATGAGCGGGATGTGCCAAGGCGCTGCAGCACTCGGGTTACTGATGTGTTCACAGCAGGAGTTTGTCTTCTGAGGTCTCCAACCTTTAGTTCGAGCTTCGCCTGGAATGTGGGAATCTTAAATAATTGATGCACCTACGTGCAAACCTGCTCTGGCTGAAAGCACGGGTGCTGCTACTTGAGTTAAAGCCACCGAATGATTGCAGCACAAGTAGGACCTTGAAAAGGGGACAATGAACCCTGAAGCCAGAAATCCCTACCCCTGTCTGTGAGGCATGAGAGCATACATTGTGCTGGGACCTGTTACTTTGGATGCCATAGACCAGTAACGTGTCAGTGATCTGTGCCTGCTGAAGGGGATCTAGATGTTGGTGGCATTTCCCTCATGGGGGCTGTGTACAGGGTGGCATTTAAAGCCATCAGCAGATAGTTACCACAAAGGTTGTGCTGGGGAAGTGACATTAATTGCACTAAAACTTGGGGAATCAGTCATTGTCTTGGTAGTGTGAATCAGAGCAAGCACTGGAGGAGAACAACGCACCCGCCGTCACCCACCCCGGCTCGGCGTGCAGCTCCCGCAGTGAGACACGATGTGTTGCATGGAGCTCGTGGTTGTTCACAGCCCCGGGGCTGCGCTGAGCTGAGCAGGAACTGTTGGTGTGGCACAGGTTGGTGTCCTGCCCCGTTGGTGGGAGCTGAGCAGCTCGAACCGCCCCTAAGCAGCATCGTCTCCACCAGCCCTTGCTCTGAATTCCTGCTGAGCAGGAAAAGCCCTGCGAGGCTCAGCGTGGGGAGCGCGGGGATCAGACCTTTGTTATCCCCAAACTGTGAAAGCTGCTGATAGGGACAACAGAGCGAAACTGCTGCCAGAGCCACCCCTCTCCTGCCAAACCCCTCCCCGGGCTGCTGCCATGCCGGGATCCCCAACCCACACCCAGAGTCAGAGGAGGAGAAAATCCACCCCATTGATCGGCTTTATACAGTGGGAGAGGAGCGGTGGCTTGATCCTCCTGCTGGGATGTGGTGGGGATGGGATAGTCCTGTTAGCATGGGAGCTTTCGGCAGGGAAACAGGATCAGGCTTTCATTCTCTTAATCTTTCAGCAGTAAGTATTTAGGAAGCGCTTATCTCTCAAACAGCCTTATGATGGCTTTTGAGCTTAAAGAGCTATGAGACTGTTCCACTGCTTGCTGCTATTTTTTTCCCAACCTAGATCAAAACACGAAGTTAAATTGCTGAATTCAGCCAAGAGGGCAGTTTTCCCTCTCTTCTTTGCTGCTTCAGTGCTGGTATTCCCTTTCGACAGGAAAAAGAGGGGATTTGGGGCCACCCTTGATGCTGTTCTTACCTTTATGAGGGCATCAGAGAGCAGGGGGGATTGCTGCAAGGATGGGTCCAGCCCAGAGCTACGTTGGTGTTGGAGAGAGCTTTGTGTGGGGCTTAGTGAAACCAGGTTTAGTGAACCAGGAGCACCTGCAGAGCTGCTGGGGTTGCACTGAAGGGCTTTGCCCCTCAGAATCCTTTCTCACGTGGTTCAGTTTGTTTAGCTGGCCCTGCAGCTGGCTTGTAAAACCCCGGCAGCCTCCAAGGAGGCTGCTGAACGCACCTCGTGATGCTTGCGGGAAGCTGAAGACTTCATCAGGCTGGTGCCTGGGGACCACAGACTGATGAGCAGCAACTGGATGGAGCTCTCCTAATGGGCTGTTGCAGATGACTTGTCTCGTAATGGGGGGAAGCTGCTGTGGATGGAAGCGTCCTGGTAGCTGCATCAGTCATCATCTTCCATAAAGCAATAACATCTTATTCTGCTTTTGAAGACTCATCCACTTAAGCTACTGTAGCAGGCGGCAGCCAGGAGTCTGATGCTCTGTCATCATCCCTCTCTGTATTTAATGCTACGGGAAGCAGAATTGCTCCTTTCTGCCTTTTTACCACTTGTTAAGTGACCACATCTCGTCATCACCTGTGAGTGAGATGGGTGGGTGAGATGAGCATGGTGGGAGAGGCAGAGCTGTCCAGAGCTCCAGGATGTGGTTTCTGTAACATCACCTCACTCTGCTGAGGTGAGAGGTTTGTTCAGGCTCTGGTTTGCTGGGTGGCAGAGGGCAGCCCTCACCTGAGCCAGGTACCGGTGTGGTTTGGCTCCATGCTCTGCTAGATTGATCAGAAAGCCCAGCAAATCAGCCCAAACCTCTCACCTGTGGCTTTTCAGTTTAGATTAGCCCCCTTTATAAAGCAGAAATAAACGCTGATATTCAGCAGGCACTGCACATAACTGATTATCTTGTGGCTGATGGGCAGTAGCTTTGGGAACATGGAGGTTGAGGAGGTCTGCTCAGGATCAGGCAGCAGCCTGATGGTGCTCATGGACACTTGCAGGAGGTGTCTCCTGAGCTGCATCAGCTACTCGTTGCATGGTGAGAGCTGATCCAGGGTTGTCTGTGAGTCCCGCATCATCTGGCCACTGTCTCCTGTGCTCGTTTTGTGGAGTTTAATAGGTGAGGATGGGATTAAAATGGTTGAGGATGTAAAACACCTTGTGGTTTGCTGTAAAGACAACTCGTGTAGCTTAAAAGCAGCTCAGAGTGCAATTAGGCTGCAGGAGTGATTTTCCATCTCCAAAGCTTTGTCTGTCATGGTCAAAAGAGATGCTGTGGTTGTGGGTTGTTAGTGCTGAATGTCGCAATAAAGCCAGGCTTTTTGTTCCTTATGAATCAGTCCTGAGCTTTTGTTAAACACGAGGAATGAAAGCTGAGACACCAAACTGCCTCCAGTGTCTCATCTTAGTTATGTAGTTACTGGGGGGTTTTTTGACCTGTGTTGAGAACTGGGAGAATAAAGTAATCCCATTCACTTTGCGTCTTTTATGGAGAAGAATGAAAACAATATTAAGATGAAACAATCGGCAGGGAAGCTAAACTGCTGTAATTTCATTAAACGCTGCTTGTGATCAAGCTATGAAATCAAGGTCACGATGGGTTTAGGACCTTGATTGAATCAGCAGCTCAACAATGAAGTTATGTTGGTTCAAACTATTTATCAAATCATATTAGCTCTATGAACAATTGGATTTCTCCATCAGCCTGAGACAAAGCTGGCTGTAATTCATCCTAAATAGCGAAGCTGAAGGTGGCTGTTTGTGGTGAAAGGCTGTGCCTGACCCGGGCAAAAGGGGTTTTGGCACGTCCATGCCGGTTGAGCAGCCGCATTGGTAACTCCAGGGGGGCAGAGGGAGCTCCCTGCTCCTCCCAACCCTGCACGACCTGGGTCTTGGGCTGCGGACACTGAGCTCAGCTGCTGCCCAGATTTGTCTTTGTCCACACCTGCTCCTGTGGGAATATTTTAAGCATTAAATACCACTGTGCCAAATAACTTGGGGGATTTATAGGCTTTTGTAATTGAAACCTCATTTGATATTCCCATCAGGAGAAATAATTTTAGGTAGAGGTCAAGCAGCTCTAACTGATAAGGAGCTTGCACAAACCAGGTTACGAGGGCTTCTGTGAAAGTCAAATAGGGAAGAACTGTGTAAAAGCTCGGTGTCTCCAGGTAACTCTGAGTTAGGATGTGTGTCCAAACCCTGCAAATGTAGTCGGGGGTGCAGGGAGGGGAAATCTTAAACTTCTCTGGGCTGAAATGCCTCAAATGCCTCTTCTGGAAGCTGGTCTGCAGATCCCTGTGCCTGTTTGGGTCAGGGCCGTGTCTGAGGAGCATTTTGGTACCCAGCCTTGTTCATTGCTGATCAGGGTGTCCCTGTATTGAGGAACAGCTTAAGCAGCTGATCCTGAAACCCCCGCACAGCCGGCTGGGAGAGCGCTTGCCTGCTGTTTTGCTCTGTTTTATGTAATATCACATGTGTGCGTGGATGGCACTTTGCAGGAACAGTGCAGGAAGGCTGAGGCTGATGTCCTGATGAGCAGATGTGTGAGACAGGCAGCGTAACGAGGGGAGACAGCCCTTCCCGGGGGAGCAAAGGCAGGCTGGCATCCTTGGAGCAGGGCAGCTCTCGGGCTGTGCTCCCTGGGAGCTGCTCTGTATGGTTTCACCTTTGATATCCGTCAGTGCAGCAGCATCCCGGGGAGGGGTTAGGCTGCGGGATGGAGCTGGAGCGGTGCAGGCTGGTGGGCACCGCGGTGCTGGCCCTGAAAGGCCTTCCCTGGCTGGAGATGTTGGTTGGGTCTGGTACTTTATTTGCCTTACTACGAGAGGTTTGGTCTCCTTCCCGGCTATGCTCTGCTGGGAAGAGCCACTAGTATCCCAGGGCTTGAATCCATCACTGGACATTGCTGTGTCCAGCTAAACAAACCAACCAACTTGCCTCTCCATCTGTAACACACTTGGGTGATGATGGAGGCTGGAGTGTGCCAGGAGGCGACAGTATCTCCCCTCAGGCTGCTCCAGGGTCCACCAGCTTCCAAACAAGGAGTAAATTCTGGGAATAAGGAGAAGCTGTCTCCTTCCACGGGAGCCACTGGGGCTGAGGATCCCCAGGCTTCTTGTCTTCCTCAATTTGGCTATATGTTGTGCTAGGGTTTCAGCTGTTTTTCCTTGAGACTACTTAACAGCTTAGATTCTTTTTCTCTGTTAATCAGCCTAACTTCTTTCTTATTTTATCCTAGGACTTTCCAGTTATTCTTCCTTGTGGTTCCCTAAATAAATCCTCCCTTCTTTTGGTGTTTACTCCTTCCAACTCCTTCCAGCCTGCCACAACGGACTGGCATAGCCCACAAAGTGCTCTCCCTTCCCCTTTTTCCTTTGTGTCCTTCCTCTGACCTGTCCCTCCATGGGACCTGAGCTGTGTTTGGGGCTGGTGCAGAGACACAGTCCCCTTCCTGCTCTGCATCTCCTCATGCTGGCAGGAAGCATGCCCACCATGTGCTCCCCTGCAGTGTTACTGCCTGTCTGGTCTCAAAACTCATTGCCGTGCCCACTGTGCTGGCTGGTGACCCCTGGAAGGTGGCCTTGCTGCCTGCTGCTGTTTCCCTCTTGTTCCTGTGGCTGGTCCTTCGCTCAACCTGTGTTACTGGCTGTGGCAAATGCATCTCATGGTTGGTAAATACCTGTAATGATGATTTCCACAGTAGTGTTCATGGTGATTGGCATTGCCCTTGGCTCCTCTTCCTGACTCGTTTGCACGTTCCTAGATTGGGTAGAACAGTTTGAACTAATTTGTTTCTGGTAGGATGGGTGGTTTTTAAAGGCTTGACTGAAGCTCAGGGATGATGTTACCGTTTCACCTGCACTAACTACACCGATTGCTGTGTGTGCTTGAAAAGAACTCGGGTCTTGACATTTCTCAGATGCTTTTCCATCCTCACACACCTCTAGCTGTCAGCTTTGGAGTGGCGGTGAGAGGATGTCAGTGTAAGCAGCAGGGCCTTTGTGTGCCCTGGCTTTTCTGTGCCGGGGGTGACAGCGGCTGTTTGAGCTGGGGACTTTGCAGCATCTTGTTTCCTCTTTCATTTTCCTTGTCCCTAATGTACTGTCTGACCCGTTAGGTAACTTGATCTGGTTTCAGCATGGTCATTGCCTGGCTTTGGGGGGGACTCAGCGTGGCCAAGCTTTGCTCCAGCATCACTCATCACCGCAGCCAGGAGGGTTGAGCCAGTGGGTCCCTGGCTGAGCCACCACCACCGGAGCTCCCTGGGCGCTGGGACCAGGCTCCTGCCCTGGGATTGCAGCTTCCCCAGGCCAGGCAGGAGCCGTCACTCTGCCAGCAGCAGATCCTGAGCCGCGGCAGCATCTTAAACCAAGCCCCTTGCCCGGCGCTGCCGCACACTGACATTGCTAATTAGGTCAGCGGCTCCCGGTGCACTGGAAGTGATGTGTTCGGGGGGGCACGGGGGAGTTATTTGAGGTTTCTCCAGCCTAGAAACCCAGAAAAAGGTTTCTGGAGCTGTTGGGTGGCTCCGGCACGTGCTCCGGCTTCTGGCACGGCCGTGGCCACTGCGAGCACAGCCCTGGCTGGCTCCTGCCCCCTCAGGTGCTCAGGTCACAAATGGGGCTTCATTTCCTCCTTTAAACTGGGGATTTTATTTAGATGATGCTGAAAATCTGCGTTTGAAGTTAGTTGACAGCCTAAACCAAGGTCTGGATTTACAGGCAGTGCTTGAGCAGTACATGCTTGTTGGTGAGGGCTTGGAGAGGATGCTGCTGAGCCACGGAACCTGAAGACACCAGCAGGGAGGCACCTTCCCCTGGCCCTTACACTGCTTGTCAGGTCAAGCCAAGCTGAGAAATATGGGGTTTTGGGGGTTCAAAATGCAGGATGGCTGCAGATCCCCCCATTCCAGGGAGAAATGAGACCTGAGCAGCAGCAGTGATCCCAATTGGCACCGGGCTGCAGGTAAAGCGCTTCTCACCGGTTAAAGGCAGTGCTTCTGCTTAGCATAGAGTAGTGAGATCTTATACTGTGCTCTGTGTGTTACACTTTTTTTCCTGTGCATCTGGCATATTTAGCCAGGTTTTTATTTAAATTGCCTTTCTGTGCATTATTTGAAAGCCCATTGTCATTTTGAGCAGATCCAAAATGAAAGCTGTCTCGTGAACGAGGAGTGTGGCTCGCCATTTTGTAGTGTAATAACATGTAAACCAGGCTTGAATAAATCAATGGCACATCAAGCGTATTTCCATAAAGTATATAAAGTGCTGAGAATACTAAGTTTAGAGCACAGGCTCTCTGCTTGCAATTGGCATGTTCTAACTGGCTGCAGCCATTAAGACAAGCTTTTCTGTAGTGAAATAATTAAAAGTATACTAGCAAAACAAGATTGAAATCAGGGATGTAAATAAGGCTTTAATTTGCATATGTAAATCATGGTTAAAAACCTAACATTGCTAAGATGAGGAAGAATTTCTCCTGTGTTGCAGTGTATGGTGTGCTCAGGATGAGAGCTGAGCCTTGCCCCCCCACTGTACCTGGGCCACTGCTGTGTCTGCTCAGGGGGTTGTTATCCTAAATCATGGTGGGATGGTCCTTGTGCTACTGAGCTCAATTAGCTGGAGGTGGACTCATTTCACTCCTCACCTTCTTGTTCTTGATGGCCCACTTAGGAAATTAAGCAGGATGAGTTTAGGGTGTCTGGGTCCACATGGCTTCCGCACTCCTGTTTCAGGTGCTGTCAGGGTTGCACTTTCCTTCCAGAAATGGGGCTCTGCAGGAGGGAGAGCATCATCCCACCACTTCCTTCTGGAGAGAAGGGAAGGGGACTTTTTCAGGAGCTACATGTAGTGCAGGCATGTGGGGACAGTGGGGTTTGGTCCATCCCAAGGGCTGTGATGGAGGGGTTGGGGCGCTGGACCCTGTGGG
Source organism: Strigops habroptila (assembly GCF_004027225.2). NCBI lineage: Eukaryota > Metazoa > Chordata > Aves > Psittaciformes > Psittacidae > Strigops > Strigops habroptila. The sequence goes on along the minus strand of NC_044290.2, from coordinate 11,846,260 downwards.
AGCTGGAGCTCTCCAGGCTGGCGCTGGAGCACCCATCCCTCCTGGCTCCCATCACCACTGCTGACGCCTCTGGGCTCTGTCCTTGTGCTGTTCCCGGGGCTAATAATACCCAGGAGGAGGCGGTGTGCTGGGTCCTGAGCCCACTCCAGGGAATGATGCTTTCCCTGCTCGCATCCTCCCACAGCCGCCTGCTCCCACCCGCCGGCATGTGCCCGGGGCTGCTGCCGCCTCTTCGCTGCACCATGCTGGCCCTGGTGCCTCTGTGCCTGCTGCCTCTCCCAGTGCCCTCCCCTGTATCCCTGCCAGTCCCCATCCAGCTCAGCTCTCCCCGCGGCTTCACTTAAGGGTGATGCAAATACCTCCATTATTTCTGCTTCTGCACCCAGTGCTGCCAGCTCAGTCACCTTACTTCATTTCTGTTCCTAAATGCAGGTGTTTGCGCTGGATTTTCTCATTTGGGGAAAAAAATTCCCCTTAAAACAGGGTTCTTGGTCACAAACTGGGGTTTTACCCATTTCTCAGTGGCTCCCTTCTCCCCACCCATGTTGGTGTATGTGGGGAGACCCAAAACCCGCTGGGGCCAGCACAAGCTTTGCATGGGGTTTGCTCTCAGGAGGATGCTCTGAGCAAGGTGGGAGCAGTAGAAGGTCCAGCTCTGAAATAAGCCCCCTTTGAAGTCTGGGATGTCACTTAATCTCGCTGATTTTGTTGAGGTTTGGTCCAATTTATGTGCCTGCTAATAAATATTGTAACATGCTAAAAATAACTGTTAAACATGAAGAACTAAAGCTGCTTTGGGCCCTGAATTTCCAGTTAATTCCCTTCTCGGAGAAACTCAGACTTCCTGAAACAGGTTTAGCAGTGCCTGGGCTGCATGGATGGTTGTGACTTGTCAGTGTGGTGCTGCTGTCCTGGGAAGAGCTGGTGGCAAGGAGTGTTGGAGGGCAGGACAGCAATGGGTGAGGGAGATGCTCCTCTTAGAGGCTCAGTGGCTGCTCTCACAGTGCTACAAGGGTGGAAGCTCCTTGCAGAGGAGCTGGACACATCCCAAGAGGATTGAGAGAGGAGAAAGAGGCTGAGTCAGGGAGCTAGGGACATTTCATGCCCTCTGTGCTCAGGGATGGTGATGGTGTAGCCAAACAGCAGCCCTGCGGTCCCAGGCGTTGCTCTGAAGCCCTCCCATGTGCCACATTTGCACCGCCCGGGTCAGCCTTGGTGGCTGAGTTACCCCATCCCAGACCCATGTGCTGCCTCCATGCTCCATACGGCACTGGCAAAGCCTCTGTGGCACAGCCGTGCTGGCAGAAGCCACGTCGGTGGAGCCGGAGCATGTGCCAGCAGAGGAGCCTCCCGCTGCTGCAGGTGCTGGCAGGGGCCCAGTGTCTGCGCAGCCCTGGGATGCAGCATCAAGGAACGGCTGCTCTGGTGTCCCTGTGCTGCTTGTGCCCAGGCACGGAGGCGTTGTGCCAGAATGCAGCCCTGCCCTGGCACCGTCCTGGTGTCCCCAGCACTGCTCACCGTGTGGCTGACTGGCAACAGTCAGTTCAGTGTTGGTGATGGTTGTGTGTGTTGGTGATGGTTGTGTGTGTTGGTGATGGTTGTGTGTTGCAGGGGTTCAGTGCTGTCCCGCTGTGGTCCCCAGCTCTCAGCAGCACAGTCCTGCCCATCCTCACAGGCAGCGATGGGCAGCCAGCAGCGATTCGGCACAGCCACCAGCAGCAGAGGAGGTGCTGGGGGTGTTCAGCCTGCGCTGGGTGTCACGGTGCTTTGTGCACTGCAGGGATGAGTGTGGGGCTGTGGTGTCTGTTGCCAGCCCCGGGTGATCAGGGCACTCCCCTGTGCCGGTGCCAGTGCCTGGGCACAGCTCCGGGGCCTGTTTGGTGAGCAGGCGGCTGCTCCCGGTACAGCTCGTCCCGGCACCCGCGCGGCTCCCAGCCCACGTGCTGAGTCAGCGCCTCTGCGTGGGGGGGCTCTGGTGAGTAAAGGCGGGTTGGAGGCACACGTGTGTGTGTCCTGTGCAGGGGGGGCCCTGTGAGCACCCTGCCTGCTGCCCCATCACCACACCGCTGACCTCTCTCCAGGGGATGCTGCTGCACTGGCACAGGTTGCAACCTGTGGCAGGGGTTTGGAACTGGATGAGCTTTAAGTCTCCTTCCAACCCAAAGCATTCTGTGATCCCCTACCCTGCCCGCAGAGGGGAAAAGTATCAAAACAGTGAAGGCAGCCACCTTTCTGCTTCTCTTTCTGTTGTAGTACATCGAAGCCATCAGCAACAAACAAGGTGAGCTGGAAAACTACGTCTCTGATGGCTACAAGACAGCTCTCACAGAAGAGAGGAGACGGTTCTGCTTCCTGGTGGAAAAACAATGTGCGGTAGCCAAGAGCGCGATCACCTACCATGCCAAGGTGAGTCAGTCCCACTGGAGATGCGAGTCTGGTGCTGTGCTCCTGCGGCTGCTGGGCTGCAGGTCCCAGATGGATGCTCCTGTTGCCTATAGAGCTGTTGCCTATAGAACAGGCTGTGATATCATGAAAGCTGCAGCTGGTGCAGCCCTTGCAGCTCAGGGGACAGAAGGGGAGGAATATACCAGTGGGTGACTCATGAATAAGGTGCTCTGGAGACACGTGTGCTCTGGACTGGGAGATGCAGGGCTGCACCCTGAGCTGCCCTTCCTCATCAGAACAAAGGGGCACATCTCCCATGGGTGCTGCTCTGCATCTTAAAAGCAGATTCTGGCTGCAGGAGGTAGATGAGGCTGACACCAGTTTGCTCGAGTGCTGATGGTGGGTCCTGGCAGTGTGTCCTGCCATTTGGCTCACCCCAGCAGTGCCAGTCCCTCCGTCGTACAACTTCACCTATGCAGGAGAAGCTGTGGTAGGTGAATGGGGCTGAGTTCACCCCTTCTGCATGTTATGGTCACTGAGGTGTGAGGGCTCTGTCCTGGCAGGTTTCTCCTACCTGCTCATCGTTCCGGACAGGGGGGTTGGAACTAGCTGATCTTTAAGGTCTCTTCAAACCCAAACTGTTCTGTGATTCTATGACTTGTAAAAGCAGAAATGTAAAGCAGCAACATTCCTGCTTAGAGTCGGGCAGTGCTCTCTGCCTGCTCAACCTGTGCCTTACCCCCCGGCCTTACCAAGGTGGGGATTAAACCAGAGATCATACTGCTCCAAATCCCCTCCTTCCTGTTCCTGGCATCCCACGTCTCCTGGGCCAGGGGCTGGAGCTGCTGCCAGCCAGCCTGGGGAGCAGTGGCTCCCTGCACTGAGCCGGAGCAGAATCCATGCGGATGAGGGCTGGGAACGCCAGTGCTGCTCCCGCAGCCTCGTGCTCCCGTTGTTCTGGTTGTTCCCCACCGCCACCCCCCGTTGCTCACAGCATCCATCTGTCACCACCGCGCTTGGCACCGCGGAGCAGGAGTTTGGATTAGTCAGTGCTCTCCTCGTGCTGCGCTGCGGGCTGGATCCATGCTTGGCATATGTGAACCCCTCCTGTGGAGCAGGAGGGGGGAACATTCCCCCTGGGAATGGGGGGATCAGCAGGCATGAGGGTGCAGGCACCCGCAGTGTGGATACAGCATGGTGAACCCCAAAACTTCCTGCAGCAGCAGCACGTGGAGGGTGATGGTGCCGGGGGGACGTTGCGGGTGGCTCACCCAGAGCACGGTGGGTGTATGTGTGAGGTGGGCACCCGGCCCTGCTCCAGCCTGGCACTGGCTCCACTGCTGCAGCTCTAGGGGATACTGGCAGCAGCCACAGGCTGGGCAATGGGGCTGTGCTTTGGCTGGAGGCTGGTATTGGGGAAACATTCTGGGACCTTGACATGGCTTTCTGATCCGTGGGGACCAAGTTGTCTCCTGATGAGACTGGTTGAGATGTCAGTCAGAGGTGTCAGGTCTGCCCCAGGGCAGGGAACAGCAGGCTTCAGCTGCAGCATCCGGGGCCGGAGGTTGTCAGAGCCATGTAGCCCAAAACAAGAAGCTCATTCCTTGGGACATGGGTGACAGCACAGAGCATGGGCTGAGCCCTGCCAAGCCTTCGGGCAGGTTTATATCCCTGCTCGGTCCATTGGTGCTGTTCCATAAGGAGCCCAGTGGCTGAGAGCTGCCCCATGCAGGGTATGTCGGAATAAGCTGGGGAGATGAATTACCTTTTTCCTTCCCTCCTTTCCATTTTTCATGCCATCTTCCTGGCTCAGCTGCTGGCAGAGCTTGGAAGTGATAAGTCCCTGTGTTATCGCACCCGTGCATGCACAGAGGAGCTGATCAGTCTCGTGGCCAGGATCAGACCAGCTCCAGATCCACATGGTGCTGCCTGGGAACAGGGCAGAGCTGAGCTGAGGGGTTTCTGCACCCCTGTGCCCTCACACCTTGTTTCTGTGTTGCAGGGGAAGGAGATGCTGACACAGAAGCTGCCACTGTGGCAACAGTCCTGCTCGGATCCCAACAAGATCCCGGACCGTGCTATCCAACTGATGCAGCAGATGGCTGCCAGCAGCAATGGCACCATTATGCCCAGCCCTCTGTCTACATCCAAATCCAACCTCATCATCTCTGACCCCATCCCTGGTGCCAAACCTCTCCCTGTCCCCCCGGAGCTGGCACCTTTTGTAGGAGTAAGTATCTCCGTGGTGGAAGCTGTGCTGCCCTTCTGAGCAAAGCTGGAGGGACGAGCCTGGGCCAGTGTCACCGTTGTCCTCAGCAAGTTGCCTCTTGATGGACTGCCATTGATACACAGGGATGGGCAGCTACATGCATGTGCCACCCTGGGATGCAGGAAGGAGCCCAGCATGGGAATGGGCAGCCTGTCCCATCCTATCCCACCTGGGTTGCTGAGCTCCGGAGGGGCAGGGGTCCTGGGGGGGAATTGGGGAACCCACAAGCTGGACTCGCCTGGCCAGGCTGGTTCCAGAGCTGTGGGGCTGAACCGAGGTACCCCAGTAAGCATTGAGAGTGACCCATGGGATGAAAAGATCCCTCAGAAAAGAGTCCCCCCCAATGCGGAGGCATAAGCTGAGCTCAAGAGGGATTTATTAGGTGCAGGGCACCTTGGAGCAGTAAAACAGCATAGAGGTGACCCCATTGCTCCCCCAGAGCAGTTTGTCTCAGGTGGGGAGCTCAACCCAGCAGGTTGCTGTGAACCACCTCCCCTGGAGCTGTGTCCTGCTGCAGGAGCTGTGGTGGGATGCCTTAATGAAGATATTCCTCATCTTCCCCCCCTCCTCTCCTCTCTCCGTAGCGCATGTCGGCGCAGGAGGCCATGCCGGTGATGAACGGAGTCTCAGGCCCAGACAGTGACGGGTACAACCACTGGTCTGAGATGAAGCCAGCACAGCCCAAATCTTTATCTCCTCCCCAGCCTCAGAAGCAGCTGAGTGACTCTTACTCCAACACACTCCCAGTTCGCAAAAACGTGCCACCGAAAAACAGCTACGCCTCAGGTGAGGCTCCATCCATGCTCCATGGTGGTGCTGGGGATGCTGGTGGTGCTGGGGCAGAGACCAGCAGCATCCCACCAGCATCGTGCTGCTCGTGCATCTGAACCTGGGGGTTAGGAAGTGAGCAGAGCTGGGCTCTGCTGTGGGTTTTCCAGGAGGAAAGCCTTGAGGAATGCTGCACAGGGAGCTGCTCCCTTTGCCATGGCTGGTGGGTGATGCCAAGAGCAGTGGCTTTATCCTGCCTGGGCTGACGGTGGCAAAGTGAGTCACACTGAAGGTTATATTGGCACATGAGTTAAGATAAGCAGGGTTAGGGACCTGTCCTGGCAGGGCTGTCCTGCCTGGCTCTGCCTGGGTACGGCCGCGGGGTGGAGGACTTTGGGGTGCTCATTGGTCTCTGTCTCCCACCAGCTGAAAACAAGACACTGCCACGCTCCAGCTCCATGGCCGCAGGGCTCGAGAGGAACGGCAGGACGAGGGTGCAGGCCATTTTCTCTCATGCTGCGGGAGATAACAGCACCCTCCTGAGCTTCAAGGAGGGTGACCTCATCACGCTGCTGGTGCCCGAGGCCCGGGATGGCTGGCACTATGGGGAGAGCGAGAAAACAAAGCTGTGAGTGCTGGGGCTGTCCTTGTGAGCTGCTGCACCCCAGGAGCAGCCTCTTCTGGATCCTCCGTGTGTAAACGTGGGTTTGGCTTCATCCCTGCCTTTGCCTTGCAGGAGGGGCTGGTTTCCTTTCTCCTACACACGGGTCCTTGACAATGACGGCAGTGAGCGGGTCCACACGAGGTAGGAGCATCGTGTTGGGTGGGTGCCTCCACCACTCCCAGGGCAGGCTTGTGGGCTTGGGATGGAGATGAATGAAGAGGGACTTATTACAAGGGCATGTAGTGATAGAACAAGGGGGACTAGTTTTAAACTGGTAGAGCAGAGATTAAGATGAGACATCAGGAAGAAATTCTTCACAATGAGGGTGCTGAGGCGCTGGCACAGGGTGCCCAGAGAAGCTGTGGCTGCCCCATCCCTGGCAGTGTTCAAGGCCAGGTTGGACACAGGGGCTTGGAGCAACCTGCTCTAGTGGAAGGTGTCCCTGCCATGGCAGGGGGTTGGAACTGGATGAGTTTTAAGGTCCATTCAACCCAAAACAGTCTGGGATTCTATGAATAGTCCATCTTCCCCAGACATAATGCATGTTGTCAGGAATAACTCCCAGCACAGGCAGGTAGTAGCTGTCTCAAGTGGTCTTTGGCCATGGGGTCCCCCACTGCGGGTGGACGGGCAGCCTGGGGGTCTCAGCATGGGTTCTGCTGGTGCTGATGCCTCTGCTTTGGTTCCCCCCACCCAGCCTGCAGCAAGGGAAGAGCAGCAGCACCGGCAACCTGCTGGACAAGGACGACATCGCCATCCCGCCACCGGACTACGGCATGGCCTCCCAAGCCTTCCCAGCACAAGGTGCCAACACCTTCAAGCAGAGGCCATACAGCGTGGCCGTGCCTGCCTTCTCCCAGGTGAGCCCACGGGGCAATGGGGGCTTCTTCCACTTTGGGGGGGGGACACTTTATAAAGGGGAGATGCTTGAGCAAATCCCTGGGCGTTAGTCCCTGCTGGAGCCCGGCCCGGGTGTCCGGAGCTTCTCCATCCCACTGGTGGTTTTAAAGCAGGATGAAATGTGTTAAAGCGTGTTCTCAGTCCGCAGAGGGCTGCTCTCCAACCTCTGTTCGTTGTTTGTAGGACTACCTAATGCCCTATGGTTGTGCAATTAAAGACTATTCCAGTGGCCTCTGCCAACCACCCTCCGCTCACTACAAGCCTTACACTAGGTCGACAGCAGTAAGTCCGAACACACGCAATGTTTCCCTTGGGATTTACGGGCAGTTGGCTGTTTTTGCCTGGCGATCCATGTGCCTTGCCTGGGGCCACGTCTCCTGCTGAGCATCTCTCCTGGGGAGATGGGACAGGGGATGCAGGGATGCAGTGGGAGAGGAGAGCAATGAATGGGAAGGACCAGCCAGTTTGGGTCACCTGGGCAGAACGGGCAAGGCACAGGGAGCAAATGGCACAAAATGCCACCGTAAACCCCCAAAGGACAACACTTGCTGACTCCATGGGAGCCTCCCACCAGAAACAGGCTGCTCACAGGCAGCTGGAAGCGTTTTCTCTGGCACAGGCCAAGCCAAGCCGGTGATGGTCCTGTGGGGATGCTGGGGTGAGCGCATAGGACTGGGGCAGACCCTGGCCAGGGATCTGTTGGTGTCTAAAATGAGCTCAGGGCTTCTGAGATAATGAGATGGGAGGATGCACGTGTGGATGAGATCAGCTTTACCCAGGAGTCACTGATGTAGTGGGGCTTCCCCACCAGAACAATGAGGATGAGACACGTTGGCTTCCCCAGAGCACTTTGCACATACCAGCAGATGGGGAGAGGATGAGGAGGGGGAGAGGTGTCCATGCAGCACTCAACCCTTCAGCAGGATGCTCTGGAGAGCCAGCAGATCCAGTGGGATCTGGTCCTCTCTGCAGCCCCACTTCTTGATGTTTGCTGGGGTTTCTCAGCAGGATTTGCTGCTGGATTTGGGGTTTTGTGATTGGGAGCATTCGTGGGACCATGGGAATATGGGTCGCTGATCCATGGTGTATGGCCAGTGACTCCTGCTACTTCCTGGGGTGGTCCCATGTTTGGCCTGGAGAACAGAGCTGCTCCATAGTCATCCCAGGGCAAGGCCTTACCCAAGTAGTGATGTCCTCAAGGTACATCCTGCATCAGGGTACATCTGCTCCTCAGACCAGTGCAGTCCTTCCCTGCTGTACAGGCTGTTCAGTACCAGCTGAAGGAGAAAATGGTCCAAAACCCTGTGGGTTTCTGGTGGGAGTTAATACAGACAAACACCTTCCACAGAGCATTTCACTGGTGACTTGTTCAATCCCTTTTCAAGTCTCTCACACGTCGAAAGCAACTGGAGCTCTGCACCACGGTGGGGCTGGGCAGAGCAGACCAGGGCTCTCCTGCCTGTTGCTTTCCCTTGGCTTGCCAGATAAAGTCCTGCTCTGAAGAGAGTGGTGCCACTTTACTCCTCGATGCCTAAATCCCATTCGAATCATCTCCATCTCTCCCTTTCCACTCCAAATGCATTGGCCCTGGGTCCTGATGCACTTTGGTCTGTTGGTGTGACCCTCTGGTGGCACCTGAACGGGCTCAGCCCCACCTTCCTCACCCCTCACTGTGCTTCCTCCCTCCTCTCTGCAGGGTCTCGATGACTACGGGACGAGGTCCGTCAGCAGGTAAGACCTCACCTTCCTGTTGCATTACCTGAAAGTGAACTGTTGGTGTTGGCTCTGGGTGAAGCTGTTGAGCCATGTCCCCGTGGGGGTCCCTGCATGGGCTCCCCAGGAGACAGGCTGTGGTGGGGATGAGGCTGTGTGGAGGAGGACGTGGTGCAGGTCTTGTCTGAGCATGGAGAGACCCAATGTCTCCAGGGGAAGGCAGGTCCTGGGGCAGCCCCTGTGTCCCTGACCTCGCACCCTGCATGGGCTTGTGCTCAGAGAGAGTCGCATCTCCCCGACCTCCTCTGATAGCGAGGCCATGGAGCGCGCACACTGTTGGGGTCATTCCCCAGCACCTTCTCCCACCCAGCAGCTCCTCCATCCCCATTCCCTCTGCCTTGCAGCCCTGTCTCCATCTTGGGGATACCCCCAAGCACAAGGGCTGTGACACAGCAGTGATGGGCAGGGGCCGAGCTCTCTGCCCTGCTCCGGTGCCGGTCCCCATGGCACTGAATCGTGGAGCTGGGCTCCCGGGCACGGTGCTGCCTCGCGGTGCGTGCCGTGGTCCCGGCCCCTCTGGCAGTCTCCTGTGCTTTGTTCCGCAGCGGCAGTGGCAGTTTGGTATCAACGGTGTGAGGACACCTTGGCTAGCGGCTGCTTGGAAGAGCTTTCTGCTTCTTTCCCCCTTCTTTTTGTTTTTCTTTCCCCTTCATTTCTCTTTCTCTACTTCCTTTGGATTTTAAACTCTTGTGATCTTCAAGGAAACCATGGTGCTTCTCCACCCCTCCCCGGTGTTCACAGTGCCCTTGTTTCTGAAGCCTTTTTCCGAGCAGAAACTGCCGACGGGGCTGCGCTCACTTTGCAGCAGCCCGGATGCAGTTGACACGTTAGTGGGACCCGGTTTTTTGTACCCCCGTGTGACCGTTAGCGATGCACTATCACCCCTCCTCCGGGGCTGCCAGCGCCTCGCACGAGCCTGGACACAACCTCCCACACTGGAACAAATATGCATGGCCCCTGGTGTCCGTACTGTTACTGAGCATCCGGGATGCCCGCGCCCGGGATGCTGTTCCCAGCCTCATCCGCTTCCACCCAAGCACCCACTGTGGCAGCTTTGGGAGAAGGGGATAGCGCAGAGCCCCCCGCCCCGGCGAAAGGGCTGCTTTAGGGCTGGGGTCCCGCCGGCCGTGGGGTGCAGCCGGCAGCCCCCCTGGAAGGGTTATTCCTGGTTGTTTTATAAATATATATATATATTTTTTGTAGCAAGGTATTGTTACCTCACGTCAGCGCTGGGGCTGGTGCGGGGCCGCATCCCTACACCCGGCTTAGCCGGGGGGGGGTGGTTGGCAGCACCCGGGGGTCTCCCCTCGGCACTTGGGGTGCGGAGCCCTTCCCGTGGCCGTCTCCACTGCAAAGCTGTCCACGCTTTCTTTTTCTGATGTGATTTTTACAACCTGTCACATTGCCTGTTTACTGGGACATTGCTGGCAATAGACACACACACACACACACGGACACGGCTTTGTTTTCTATACTCGCCTATGGGCAGACTGTAACAAGACCCTCTTGCATCGATGTCCTTTTGCTAAAGATTTTTATCACAGGATATTTCATGCTGAATGACTAAATGTAGAAGGGGGGGGGTAAAACCCCACCCCAGCCTAGTGAAGCCTGTATGGAGATTGTAAAGTGCTGAAAACCCTTTTTTAAAAGCCAGAGAGAGAAATGTGCCCTGTACTGAGTTCTTGTTTGAATAAAAGTTTTATTTATTGCATTGAGCTGGGCCTCGGTGTCTTTTTCGGCTGCCGTGCCTGTGTGCTGCCCATCGCATCGCCCGCTGCACGTTGCCATGCCTATTTTTGTGTTCCCCTCTCCATGCCCGTGGCATTCGGTGGCTGGGGGACACCCGGGTGCCGCCTGCCCGCGCTCAGCCCCGAGGCTTTAAACAGCTTTTTGCTGAGCGGGAGCAGCTAAAACTGTTTAAGGGCTGGGTCCCTCCCCCGTGTGCATCTCGAGGGGAGGATGATGATGATGCTGATGCTGCGCTTGTCGCATGCCGAGGCTGCGGCTGCGCTTTCCCGGCGGTGGGAAAGCAACGATGCCGATGCAGGGGGAAGGAAGCTGCCCCCCTCCCTTCCGTAGCCCCCACCATGCCTGGCCTCTCCTCCCCGCAGGTGGCTCCTGGCTGGCTGTGCCCTTCCTTCCCCTCCTCGCAGCACCAGCAGCTCCATAAACACCACTTTTCCTCCTTTTTCTTCTTCTTCCTCCTGCTTCCTCTGTCCGGAGGCACTGTGTGTGGTGCAGCCGCCGGACCACAGCCCGGTGCCTCTCCTTAACCAACACCTTCTGTTCCCACCAAGGGGTCGGAGCGCATCCCAGTGTCCTCCAACCTGCCTTCTCTTTCCCTTGCAGCCCCGATGTTGAAGTGGCCAGGTTTTGAGGTGGCCCTGCCCCGTAGTTAGTAAGTTGATGGTCTCGGGGGGCCGAGCCCTGGGTGTGCTGGCGCTGGGCAGCGGGTGACGGCCGCGGGGCTGCGCGGGGATGGTACCACCGCTCTGCTTCCCCCCTGCACCCGGCTGAGCGCATCCCTCCCTCGGTCACCGCTTGTCCCGGTGGCGGGAGCTCCCGGTGTAACCGCGCTGCAGCTGCACGGCTCCTCGCACCGCCGCCACGCTGGGCAGCCCGCTGGGGCCACGCTTCCCTTGGGAATGCTGAGCTGCTGCTTCCCTGCTCCCCATAACAAGCCTCTTTGGTTGTAGGTGTCCAGCGACCACTGTCCCACCAGCGCCCAGTCGCTGCATCGCTGTACCCAGCCCTGGAGCACATCCACACTAATGTCAAGTTCTTTGAGCAGCTTCTTTTGCTTGTAGACTACCTTTAGGACGTGTCTCAGGAGCCTCCTCATCCCGGCCATGGCCCCAGGGCAGGGATGGAGGAGTTTCCCCAGGAGCCAGGACACACCTCGCTGGCACTGCAGAGCCCAGGAGAGCCCCTTCCCTGTTTCTCTTTGATCCATGAGCTGGTTTTCCTGCCGGAGCTGTGGGCTCCCATCCCAAGGGCTCTTCTCTGCCAGAACAAAAACAGTTAAATAACAATCCCTGGTGACTCATCAAAGCAACCTTTCCTCTCCCTCCAGTCCTGAGAATCTATTTTGGCATCCTGGGGGGAAAGTGATCTAAGAAGCTGCATTAATTAGGTGGGAAATTAATTACCCTATTTTTAAGCAGAAGCCATTTCTCTTCTAAGGAAAGCAAAAGCGGATTTGGAGAGGTGAGGGATGGGAGGGGAGCAGGGCTGGGGGAGGCAGTAAGTGCCTTTCAGGGGGGTGGCTGGGGCTGTCCCCAGTGTCCCAAAGCTGCATGGCTCCAGGTGGAGGTAGCTGGTAACCACGTCTGCTCCTAACATGGCTTAACCCTGTGGTCATGTTTGTCTCGCTGACACTTACCTGCACCCATGTCTGGGAATGGCAGGGCTGTGACCGGCCGGTGACCCAGAGGTGGCTCTGCTGTGGTTCATGGCCATTGTCTCCGTTGCAGAAAGGAAAAGGCTTGTGCAGCTCGCTGGGGGCAGAGGAAGGGCTGTCTGCCTGCAGGCACAAGGGCAGGGGGATGTGGGAGGGCAGGGGGATGCAGGGATGCTCTGCGGCTCTCTTGGCTGCTGTGCTGGTGCATGTTTGGACCTGATGTGGGTACCCCATAGCTGCCTGCACCCCTGAGGGGACAGAGGGGACCTCCTGAGGCAGGTAAGGGTGCTCCCTGTGTCACAGCAGCTCTTGTCCCCTGTCCCGGCCACAGGATCTGTGCATGCCAGGGCTGTGGCAGCAATGAGCTGGCCCTGGAAAGCGCTGCCACTACCCAAGGTAGGTAAAAGCCTGGCTGGTCACTGGGCTGGTGTGCCTGGAGCTGGGCTGTGCTCAGTCCCATGGCCCTGCTGAGCTCCTCCAGCACATCCAGCTTGTTTCTTGGATACTGAACTTCCACAAAGGGTTCCCAGCCAGCACAGCCCAAATCCTCTGCATGGAGCTGGGTGTTCTGCTCTTGGCCAGGGGTCCCCACGTGTTCCACAGCAGACACGGAGCCATAATCCTCTGTCTGCTCCACCGTAGCAGCACAGGGCTGCTCTCATGTGTGGGAATGATTCAAGCACAGTCTGGGGGGCTGGAACAGCTTCTCCAGCCCACACCCCCCCGCTTGGCAGCCCCAGCTTTAGTCCTGCTGGAGAGCAAGGTAGGAGAACACACCGCATGCAGTAGCACTTGGCAGCTCGTGTCTTACATCCACCGTGGCTTTAACAGGGAGAGAAGCAGAGGAGCTGGGAGCAGCTCAGCCTGGGGGCTCACAGGGCAGAGCATTTCCAGCTTCACCCCTTCCCAAATGCTGCTGAACCCAGGCAGATGGAGGGGTGGCTCCGGGATCTCTGACGGCTTCAGGCTGAGCCTCAAGGGGTGCCTGGCGCAGCCTCTGCACCGAGCACAGCAAAAGCTTTTTGGGGTGTCTCCACGTCGCCGCTCGCTGTGCCCGTGCCTGACCTCACAGGCCCCGCTGCCGCCCTCCCTCCTGCTAAACTGCTTCCTCTCTCTCTGCAGAAACCCTTTTGCCAACGTCCAGCTGAAGCCAACGGTGACGAACGACCGCTCGGCTCCACTCATCAGCTGATGTGCAGCGCTGGTGCCCGCTGTGCCACGTGGCACCCGCCGCCTCCTCCTCGCCACTGCATGTCCGCCTGCCAGGACTTCATCTTTAGGCGGAATTTATTTACTCCTGCTGCTTTGGAAGCCAAAGGCTCCAGCTAGTGCCCTAGTTCTTGCTTCTCTAGACCCAGCTTATTCCCCTTGGTGGCAGAGGGTTAAACCGCTGCCCGTAGCCTGTCCTTTGCTGCACAGTGGCAGTGTGTCCCACAGTCAGGTTTGCTTCTCGGCTTAGCAGCAGCTCACCAGGTTGGGAGAACAGCCTCAGCTGGAAAAGAGCTCCCCAGAGGTGAGCTGTGCTTCGGAGCAGCAATGGCTTTGGGGAGACGGTCTCTGTGCTCCCCCCTGCCCGGCCGGAGGGACCCCTGGTACAGGCAGGATAGCCAGGACACCCTGTGCAAGCCAAAGGGGTGGTGGGGGCCGTAGGCAGCTCCTGTGAGACCTCGGCTCCGAGGCTGGGAGGTGGTGGGACACTGGCACCATAGCCCCCGCCAGGACGGGGACGGCTCCGGTCTGTGTGTATAGTCGGGAATTACGGTACTGCTGTAAAACATAAGCTAGGAAAAATGATCCTTTTTGGGGTGAGGGCTCTGTTTAAGCGTGCCTTGGGGTGCCTGGATGCCCAGCGGGCGAAGGGGCACCCTGCTCCCCGCAGACAGGCTCTCCCATCCAGACCTCTTGCTTGGCTGTTTGCTCTTCCTCTATTACTAGGGCTGCATGAGAGAGAGAGATAGATGTAGATTAAAAAAAAAGAAATATACATATATATACACACACTTGTTAAGCTTATTGCAGGGATGTGCGCCCACGAGCAAGCTGCCTCCTGGGCCGATCCCACAGCTCCCGGCTGCTGCTCGCCCCGAGCCAGCATGGGGTCCACATCCTCACTATGGAAACGGGGAGAAAAGGGTTTTCCAGGCAGGAACCGTGTCTCCTGTGGGCGAGCGGTTGAATGCTGGGCAGAGCCCGCGGAGGTTTTGCCTTTTCCGTTGTATTTGTTGTATTTGCACTTTCTACTCGTGAGTGCACCGGGTGCTCTGCTGGGCACCGGGCATGCGGGTTCTGCCAGTGGGTCTCCATGCAGGCAGGGCTCTTGCCCACTCAGATGTGATGGCTCGTGGCTGCTGTGTCCCCTCCGGTGGCTCTTGCTGCAGGAAGGTGGCTGCACAGGAGCTGGTTCAGTGGTCCATGTGCTGCTGCTTCATCTCCCGGGGCTGGAGCAGATGGATGGGGACCACACGGGGCAGGAGCGAGGGGCTGGGGAGCAAGGCAGCGGGTTGGGGGGGTCACAGACCTGGAAGGGGATGCCTGGGGTCCCCTCAGCCATTGGCCCAGTGTTGTCCTCTTCCAGCCCCCCCAGGACCCCTGTGCAGCCCCCCCAGGCTCCAGCCAGCCCCCGGGGCTCCGCTGCACCTCCTGGCATGGTGACACCTGCAAGATGTAACCTGAAATAATTTTGTATGAGAAAAATATATAATTTATGAACAATAAAATCCCCCCCGTCCCTCCCACCCCCCCTCTCACCCCCGGTGTTCCCCTTGGCTGGAGGCATCCGCCTGGTCCTGGAGCATCCTTGGTCTCTATCCCGAGCCACCCTGGTCCCAGCCCGGGGCTGATGCGCCCGCATGTGGGCAATGATCTGGGCAGGAAACGGCTTAAGATATTTTAAAAACTTTATTATTGGCCCGATGCTATTTGACACACATGCTGGGAGCTGTATGGAAATCAGCACTGATAAAAAATACAGCGATTATGACCCGTATTGATAAAATAGACAATGTAATAATAGCCTTTCTATTAAAAACAACTCTCCAAGACACAGCTCTGTCCTCATGCTGCCCTCCAGAGGCAGGGACCTGCGGCGCCATAGACCAAACCCGGGGGCTGGGGGGGACACCAGGAGCAGCAGCCCATCACCTTGGGCGCAAGGGGAGACGGGGGGGAAACTGGGGAAGGGGGTGAACAACCCCCCCTGCAATGCTGAGTAAGCCTCTGCAATGCAGGATGCAGGCGGGAGGCAGAGGAGGGGACAGGGTTGGGGAGCAGCAGGATGGGTGCTGCAGGAAGGGGGTACCCTTAGGTGTACCACTGCTGACGGGTGATACCAGCCAGTGTGGGGATATCAGCCCCCTTATGCTGCAAAGCATAAGGGAAAGGCTTGAAAGAATTGGGGGCGGGTACAGGCCAGGTTGGAGCTTAAATACAACACTTAAATAAAGCAGGAATTGCCATCAGTGACCGGCTGCCGTGGGAGAAGCAACCAGCAGCAGGGGGGTACGGGGCAGGCACGGCTGCCCTGGGTGTTGGGGGTGAATCTGTGGGCCCCCCCACATTGCAGCTGTCCCCTGGGGGACAACAGCTTCATGATGGGGACACAGCTCCAGGCTGGGCTGGGTGGGAGAGGGGAGTCAGTGGGGTAACATCTGTGCCCGGCACCAGGCTGGGCACCCAGCGGCAGCACGGTGCCAGAGCTGTGCCAAGGCAGCACCGTGCCCTGGCATGGAGGGAACCCCAGCACCAGCCCCACAGCACATGTGGGTGCATGTGTGCGTCTGTGCACGTGTGTCTGTGCATGAGCACGGGTGCCCTCGCCCCATGTACATGGGGTGCCAGGAGCCAGCGGGGGCTGCGGGACATGGGGCTGGGGGGGGGGGGGGGGCCATTTCTCACCTCAGGGTTTGGTCTATAGACCCCAAAGGAACCAGCCCTGATTTCAAGGTTTCGCTCAGCTCCGCTTACTTCCATTATTTCCTTCTGGAAGCTGGAATTGCACAATGATCCTAAGCCTCAAATGAATTAAAAAAATAACAAAGAAGGAAACTAGAACGAAGAACCACGAGTGCCCCCCCCACCCCCCGACTCGTTACGTTTCTTTGGCAGCAATAACTTAAAATCGCATCAATGTGGGTTCATCAACAGCAAGTTTTGTTTTGAGGGTGCGTTTCGGTGGTTGGGGGGGGTATCCTTTTCTTTAAATACAAAAATAGTGGGGTCAGTGGGTCCTCGGGATCCCAGGACCCCCCCTACCAGCCCTCCCCATGCTGCTCTCCACCACAGTGGGGCAGGGGTCCTGCCAGACCTTGGGGTCTAGGACCGCTCCCCAAAAAGCAAGGGGGGAAGCTCCCCAGCCCCCTGAGACCCCCCAAGCCATTGCCCGTGCTTGGTGCAGCAGCACCAGAACGGGAATGGGTGCACTCAGGGTGACATCGAGCAGCAGCAGCTGGTGGCCCCTTGCTCAGGAACACTGTGGGGCAGCCGTGGGGCAGCCAAACCGCCGTGAGGTGCAAGACCAAGGGGATGGCACAGGGGGTGCGGGGACAAACACCACCTCAGGAGCACACATGGGTGAGAAGCCAAGGGGGGACTGCACTGGGGGGGGGACACTCCGCAAATGTTAGCAAGGTCAGGGCACTACCCTTTAAATGCTATAATTTATATATATATATATGTCTATATATATATATATGTGTCTATCTATACACGCACACGCAGCCACCCGCACCCGCACGCGCGGCCGTCACCCACCGCCTGGCCCCGGGCCGGCCCCGCTCCTGCTCGCAGCAGCAAAGGAGCTCCTTCCGAGAAAATCTGCCTAAAAAAGTCCGGAGCGTGGCCCCCGCTCCCGGCCCCGCCGTGCTCTGCCACCCCCTGCCAGTGCCGGTGCCAGTGCCGGTGCCGGCGTCCCGGCTGGCTCACTCCCGGTCACCATCTTCGCTGCTGCCTGCAATGAGTGAGAGGTGGTGTGAGTGGGACCCAATGGTCCATGGGACACCCGGCCCTTCGGAAGGGATGACCACGGGGCACAGGGTGTCCCACATGCTCCCGGTTCCCACCATGGTATCCGTACCACTGGGGGTGTCAAGGGGGGGCCTGGACTCACCTCCTATGGAGTCCATGTCCGAGTCGGAGACGTGGGTGATGGAGAACCGAGACACCGGAGCAGGCGAGACCGTGAACCGGGAGAACTGGATGGGCAGCACCTGCTTCTGCGCCGGCACCAGCGCGGGCAGCGCGGGCACAGCCGGGTCGGGCTCCGCCGGCGGCCCCGTCAGCGAGGCCATCAGCGACGGCTTCACCGGCATGAGCGGGAAGTCGTCATCCCACTCGAAGCCACCGCCTGTGACACGGATCAAGGGGGCTGAGCCCACTGTGGGGTCACCCCAGCCTGGCCCACTGCAATCCCCCCTCATTGCCCCCCAGTCTCTTACTCTCCTCCGAGGCATTGCCATCCGAGGAGTCATCCGAGGCTCCGAGCCGGTCTGCCGGGCTGGGGGGGCTGCTGCTGTCGGGGGGCTGCCCCAAAGGCTGGGGGGCCTCCGGGAAGCTCTGCTCAGCCAGCTCCCTCGTGGGGCTTTCCTGTGCAACGGGAGACAGGCGGGAGGGGACCCTGGGGATGGCTCCCACCACCGGTCCCCATGCATGAGGACAGCATCTGAAACAACGCACCCAGCTCTGCCCACCCCATGGCCACCTACCTGGTCGAAGAGGTAGATGGTAACGTCATCATAGAAGGAGACAGCCTTCTTCTTGCGCTCCAGGTCCTCGCAGAAGGCCTCGGAGAGCAGGCTGGGCATCTTGAGGAGGCTGCGCAGGTTCCTGCCACTCTGGCTCTCGGCCACCACGATGGGCACGGCCGCCGGCTCCTCCTCACTCTCCTCGCTCTGCTCCTGGATGTTGTAGCAGCGCAGCTCCTCATCCGACTCATCGCTGTCCTCCGTGTCCTCCTCATCCTCCTCCGGCTCATCGCGGCGCTCGGGGGCCGCCGGACACAGCTCCCGGGGGGATTTCAGTGGGGACAGGCCGGGGGGTGACTCGTCCCCTGGTCGCAGTGTGGTGGGACCCCCTGGCGCATCACCCGCCCCAGTCCCCTCGGGGGGCAGCCCCAGATCCCCAAGCCCCGGTGTGGGGGGCACTGTCTGTTCATCCCCAACCTTGGCTCCCCCAGGTCCAGGGACGCCCTCGGGCACACGGGTCCCTCCGATGGGCACCGGCTCCCCAGGGCTCACTGGCACCGGGGTCAAGAGGAAAGTCTTGTGTGGCACAGAGCTGCTGGGGCGCAGGGAGCTGCCCGGCACCAGCCCCGTGCCAGCGGGATGCTGCTCAGTGCCAGGCGCCTGCCCCGTGGGGCTGGCCAGGGAGCTCCCAGCCTCTGCCCCACGCCAGTCCCCCACCAAACCCGCCACCACTGGCGTGTCCGCTGCCACCACAGCACGAGGCGCTGCTGGGGGGCTGCCAGGTGCCCCCGGAGGGTGCAGCGGGTCCTCTCCCGGCACAGGCGCTCGCCCTAGGTCCTGCACAGGGGATCGGGGACTCTCGTCTGCCTCCGGGGTCCGGGACCCATCGCTGTCCTCCTCATCCTTGGGGCCGCGCTCAGCCTCAGCATCGTAGTCGGAGAAGTATGCCGAATCGCGGTAGGGGTTCTTCTCGGCCAGGCTGTGCAGCTCGGCCCCGAGGGACGTGGGGAGCCTCGTTTCGGTGGCCGGACCCTCGCCCTCGCCCCCCGGCAGCCCCGGCGCTGCCTTCCCCAGCTGGCTGAAGGGCTCCGGCTCTCGCGGCTCATGGGGCTCCTTGAGGACAAACTCGGGGGACTCGTTGTTCTCGGTGTCGTAGCCGCTGTCGAGGGCCTTGGTCTGGCCGGCGGGCGCGAAGGCAGCGGTGGGGCTGCACACCTCGCAGGAGCTGCCGGTGGACGGGATGTCCAGCGACTCCAGGGAGTCCGGCGTCCCCACTTGCTTCTGCAGGGATTTGAACGCCGGGGCCGCCTCCGCCCGCTCTATGTAGTCCCCGGAGAAGTCGGTGAAGACGCCCGAGGTCAGCTCCGTCGTGTCCTCATCACTGCCTTCGTCCACACTGGGGAAGCTGGCGCTCGAGAAGGTCTTGTCCGGTGTCCGGTCGGCGTCGCCCGCGGCACACCCGCTGCCCTCAGCGGCAGCCTCCATGGGCACCAGCGCAGGCGCCTCGGAAGCCTCGGGCGCGGGCTGGGAGCCATCTATGCCAGGCTCCACGGGGGGGCCGGGGTTCGGGGTGCTGGTGCCAGCCATGGCGGCGGCCTCCTCCAGCCCCGGTGCAGGCGCGGCGTGGGGCAGCGGGCTGCGGGTTGGGCTGCTCCCCTCCGCGCTCTCATCCGGGTGGGCATCGTGCTGGGCCCCTGCTGTGGCGGCGGGGGCCGTGGCGGGGCCCCACGGCGTGGCGGGGCTGCCAGCCAGCGCTGCTGCTTGCGGGCGGCCCGAGGTTGATGAGTCACGGCCGTGCCAGGCCTGACGCCGCGGGGAGGGTGAGCAGCACGGGGAGGAGGAGCCGCCGGCCATACCGGGGGGCTGATCCTGCCACGGGCGGCGGAAGTCATGTCCTGGCGG
Organism: Strigops habroptila; assembly: GCF_004027225.2. Classification (NCBI taxonomy): domain Eukaryota; kingdom Metazoa; phylum Chordata; class Aves; order Psittaciformes; family Psittacidae; genus Strigops; species Strigops habroptila. The sequence continues at coordinate 11,826,518 of NC_044290.2, read as the reverse complement.
AGACCCCCCGAGCTGTCCACGTGGCACCGTGCCCAGCGGCTTGGCCATCAGCCCGCGGAAGGTGATCATGCGGCGGTAGCACCAGCTGTCTCCGGCCGGCAGCTCGTGGCCCGCGGGGCTCCCGCTGCCGATGTTGTTGTTGGAGGAGCTGTTGGAGGCCCAGGGGTGCCGCTGGGACGGGGGGCTGGCACCCTGCGCCTGGGGGGGGCTCGGGGGGCTGTCCTCACCCAGCTCCACCATCACGCAGTCCGGACGCGCCCCGCTCTGCCCCGGCACGCACCCGCCCGGCGGGTCCACCTGCAGCTCCCCGTGCCCCTGGGGGCTGTAGGCGCAGGTCACCGATGGCGAGACCCCCAAGGGATCGGTGAAGATGCCGGGCTGGAAGCCGGGCACGGGCCAGTCCTGGCTGCCCGGCTGGGGGGGCTCCTCCTCCAGCAGGTACCCCTCGGCCCCATGGCTGGGGGACGGCTCGTAGCCCCGCGGCTCCTTACCGGGGCAGGGGTAGGGGTAGTACTCGGCGCACTCCCAGGAGCCATCGCCCGCCGGCGCGTGGCCCAGCAGCGGCTCCATGCTGAGGGACACCGTGGGGCTGCTGTCGGAGTCGTAGGTGCTGCCGCTGCGGGTGCCCTGTGCTCTCCAGCAGGACGGGGGGCGCAGGGGGCCGCGCTCGCCTGCGGGGCTGTAGGTGCACATGGCGTAGTCCAGCTCGGCGCTGCCGTCCCCGGGGCCCTCGATGCGGATGTAGTACTCGCTGCCCAGCGAGGGGCTGTGTGCGCCCAGGATGGGCACCACGCCGGGCGCCGGCAGGCCGGGGCAGCCCGGTGGCTTGCACTCGTAGCACGAGGGGGAGACCCCCAGGCTCAGGCGCCCCATTGTCGTGGCCGGGTAGTAGAGGTCGTGGTAGCGAGCGGCGCTGCTGGGGCTCAGGGACCCCAGGGGCGCCTGGAAGTGCTCGGTCTTGGTGTGCTCCCACTTGTACTCGAAATTGAGGCCGTGGCTGGTCTCCATGACGGTGAGGATGTCGTCCCCATCCGAGGGGAAGCCGTCGGCCGAGAACTGCTCCAGCAGCGGGAAGGAGGAGAGCTCGGGGCCGTGGTGGCTGGCGCTGGCGCTGCCGTTGGGCTTCATGGAGTTCCAGCGCTTCTCGAACTCCTCCTCTGCTTCCGTTGCCCCTTTGGCACAGAGGTAGGAGAGCAGGAGATGGACCTCCTCTGCCGTCGGGCGCTGCTCCGGCTGCAGCCAGCAGAACTGCATCACCTCGTACCTGCCACAGCGAGGGGCCAGGGTCAGCCCCGGACCCCCACCTGCCCGGGGACGGGGAGAGGGAAGGGGCAGGATGCGGCCTCACCAGCGCTCCGACAGCGAGAGCTTCAGCTGGGGCTTGGGCAGCTTCAGCTGCTGCTCCTTGATGGCGTAGGCAAGCACTTGCCGGTCAGAGTAGTGGTCGTAGGGCTGGCTGCCCAGCTCAAACAGCTCCCAGATGGTGACCCCCAGCGACCTGCGGGCAGGGCGGGATGCTGGGGACACCGAGAGACCCCCACACCGCTCCCAGATGGTGGCCCCAAAACCCACCCGCCCCTGATGCACCCCGCATCCCTTGTGCCCGCCGCCTCCCTCTGCCCCCCCAGGCCCTGCTCACCAGACGTTGCTGGCCTTGGTCTGGTCCACGATGAGCAGGTTGCCGTGCACCTCGTCGATGAGCTCGGGTGCGATCCAGCGCAGCGGCACCCACAGCTGGTCGGCCGTCACGAAGTAGTCGTCCTGCCAAGTATGCAGGGTCAGTACGAGAAGAGAACGTCAAACCTACGCGTTAAGGGACCGGCCACACCGCGGCAAGAGTTGCCCCCAACCCCGCCACCCCCTGCCCTCCCCAGCCACCCATCGTCAGCCACCCCAAGTGCCTGATCCCCCCTGGTACATGCTGTGCTCCCTCTGCCCCATCCTTGCTCCTCCTGGCACCCACCTCTCCTTTCTGCCACCCGTCACGTCCTTCCTCCCCTCTGCCTGCTCCCCCTCATCTTCGTGTGTGTGGATGTGTGCTGGGTCCCGGCACGCAGCCCCCAGCCCCTTCCTTCCCCAAACCAGCCTTACTTTGTACTTGCAGTGCGAGAGCCCGTAGTCTCCGATCTTGACGGTCAGGTCTGCAGTGAGCAGGCAGTTCCGCAGGGCCAGGTCGCTGCCAAGCAAACCCCGGTGCTGTCACCGCTGCCATGGGGGACAGGGGGGTGCCCACTGCCCGGGGACCCCACCAGTGTGCTGGTAGTGGCAGCAGGATGGGTGTGCAGTGGTGGGATTCACCGCCCAACCCTGGGTGTGCCGATAACCAGCCACCAAATGCACAGCAGGAATGCCTGCGCAGCTCCAGCTGCGCCTCCGTCCATCCGTCCATCCATCCATCACGCGCTGAGCCAAGCAGAAAGCGGGTGTCCCCGGGCAAAGTGAGCCCTGGCACGGAGCCGGGCTCCCGGCGGCACACATGAGATCCCCAGTGCGGCACCAGTGCGGCAAGATCCATGGAAGCGGGGATGCCCACAGGGAAGCCCCTCTCACGCACAGCCGGGGACCCCCCGTCCCCCTCAACCACAGCACTGGGCACCCTCGTGGGGACCCACCCGCAGAGCCTGGCTGGGTGGGGAAGGTCCGGTGGTCCCTGATGTCAGTGCACCCCCTCCTCAACAAAATCACTGATGCTGGAGTCTCCATCTGCAACTCACTCAGCACCAGGATATTGTTGGGCAGGAGGAGCAGCGGTGGGGCGGGAATGCCAGTGCCCTGGGTACCCCACAGGTCCGGACCCTCTGATTCCTCCCAGGAAGGGGGGCACCAGGCCAGCCTACCTGTGGATGTAGTTGTTCCTGTGCAGGTGCAGGACACCACAGGCCACCTCGCATGCCATCCTCTGCAGGGTCAGCAGGTCTGGGGTCATGGCTTCAGCCCCCCGGCAGCTCCGCAGGTACCCCTTCAGGTCACCCTGCAAAGCAGAGCCACTGTCACCATCACTGTCACCATCCCACTGCGGGCTCAGCAGGGCACAGCGATGCCATGCACCCTGCCTGCAGCCTTGCAATACCCCTTGGTACATCATGTCCCACAGTAGCATCCTGGGGAGTGGGATGGGACATGGGGGACACATGGGACTCACCAGCGGGCAGAACTCCATCACCAGCAGGTACGGGGTGACCTCAGCGCACTGGGCCAGGCACTGCAGCAGGTTGGTGTGCTGGAGGGCCCTGTGTGGGGCAGAGCAACGGGAACACATCAGCGTTATGCCAGCAGGGATGTGGGGACAGCGGCAGCCCCCAGGGAACCATCTCCCTGCCTCCTCATACTCAGGACCAGCGCGGGGGCTGCCGGGAGCGCCGGGAGCGGGTACCAGCATGTCCCAGCGCCCCGGAACACACCACAAAGGGACATTTGTTCAGCTCTGCAGGGCAGGGAGCAGCTCCCCCCACCCGCCCAGTCCCGCTCTGCCCATGACCTCACCGCAGCCCCCACACCGCAGCCAACAGCCCTTGTCCTGCCGCAATGAGCCCCAGGCAGAGGTGATGGGGCTGGGGCAGAGCTGTGCTGCCCAAAGAGCTCGGCCAGGCACCTCCATGGGGCAGCCACGGCTCTGCTCAGCAACGTAACATGGCATGGGGGGGACCAGGCACCGTCCAACAGCAGCAGCACCACGGAGGGACCCCAGATGTACCTGTAGGGCTGCGCTTCCTCCAGGAACTGCATCTGGTCCTGCACGCTGGCGCTCGCCTTCAGCTCCTTCACCACCACCTGCGTGCTGCTGATGCCCGAGTTCACCTCGCCCAGGAACACCTGAGGCGACGGACAGGCTCGTCCCATCCATCCTCACCCCGAACCCCGTCCTGCGGAGCCGGGGTGTCCCGGGGCACCCTGCCCCTGCCGCTCACCTTGCCGAACCAGCCGTGCCCGATCTCCTTCAGGTAGAGCAGGCTCTGCCGCCCCAGGTCCGCCGACTTGAGGAGCTGCACTGTAACGGAGCACATCCAGCTGCCCGCGCGCCCTGTGCCCTGCGCCCGCCCGCCCGGCATCATGCATTACCCGCCGGTGCCCGCCGAGCGCTGCCGTCCCCACCGTGCCACCCGGTGCCAGGCCCTGCACCGCCCCGGGCTGCTCCGGAGCGGCCATCCCCAGGCACCCCACAGCCAGAGCATCCTCCTGTCCAGGCATCACCCCACAGCCGCTGGGGAATGCGGGGTACCGGTGTCCCCACATCGGGTGGCAGCCGCAAGCTGGCTCCTTGCCCCTTCTCCTCCTCTGGGATGAGGGAGAGCAAAGCCGAGCCCAGCCGGAGCTCTGGCATTTAGCCCCTTCCCGGCTCCCCCCCCAGTGCAGGTCCTGCCCCTCGGGCACCCATGCCAAGGGCAGGCAGCAATGGGGCTATTGTTGGGCTCCACCACACTGCTGCCATTCTCCGGGCAGGGGTGTGACACTGGGAGGGAGGGGACCATGGCCAGGCACCCCCCACATTCCTCTCCCACTCGTGGGCTTGTTTACACGAGACTGGGACTCACGAGTGTCACAATTCAGGGCCCCAATGTTCCCCATCCCACCGCGGTGGGATACGTCCTGGCTCCCTAATCTGGTGCCATGCATGGGGCTGGGGACAAGCCACCAGGGACCCTTGCGCAGAGGGACAGGGCCAACGCTCCCCAGGGACCTCAGCTGCAAGTCCCCTACCCAAGAGATGCTCCTGCTCCACTGAAGCCATCCCTCCTTAGAGGGGATACCCACCTCACCCCACCACCAGTGATGGGGGACCCCCAACCGCAGCACAGGGGGGTCCTGCCCCAAGCCCGGCTTACCTGAGCGCCCCGGCTGCTTGGCCATGGGCAGGGAGACCTTGGTGAGGGGCAGGACGTAGACCTCGGGGCCATGCTGGGGGGCGGGCGAGCCCTGGGCCGAGAGCTCCGTCACGTAGTCGTCCCCCTCGGCGTTCTCAAACTCCTGGGCCGGGGGGTGCGCAGGGGGGCACACACCGAGCAGAGACAACTGACCCTGTGGGTTCCCCACTGCCGCAGCCTGTCCTGTGCACCCCTCCACCCGCCACCAAGCACCCCGACACCCGACTCACCCCCTCCAGCACACAGCCCTGCCTGCACCCCGATGGCACACCCGCCATGGGGCAGGCACCCACCGCCCCATCGCATTACCTGGCTGCGCCACCCAGCCAGCCGCCAGCACCTGAGAGCCGCCTGGGCGAGCAGGTAGGTGATGGTGAGCATCTCGCCCTGCCCAGCCCTGCCTCATGGTGCTGCCAACCTCTCCGGCACCGCAGTGTGCCATGCACCACAGTGCACCGTGCACCAGCCCCTATATAACCAGTGCGGGGGCACGAGGGGCTCATTGTTCCCCTCCAGCACAGCGAGGTGCTGCAGCTGGTGTGGGACAGTTACACAAGGGCCCCAGCATGTCCCCCCCCGGCTGACCCCCTCCCGCCCGGGCGCCATGAGCCTCCACAAAAATCCCAGCAATTAGGGAAAAACCGTTTCTTCGGCACATTCTGTGCCTGTGAGGTCAGGGAGCCTCCACCCCCGGGGCGTGCGGGTGGGACCACGCAGCCCTTAACCATGCCGTGGCCTGGCCCTGCATGGAGCACGGAGCATGCACGGGTCAGGATATGGACTGCAGAGATGCTGAGCCCCATAGATGCTCAGCACTGCGGACTGGGGAGCCCCGCTGGATCAGGGTATGAACCCCAGGGATGCTGAGCCACACAGGTCCAGGCTGTGCAGAGCAGGGAGCCCAGATGCATCAAGATACAAATCCAAGTGATGCTGAGCTACACAGATCCAGGCTCTGCAGAGTGGGGAACCTAGTTGGGTCACGAAACGACCCCCAAGTGATGCTGAGCCCCAAAGCATACAGGCTCTGTGCAGAGTGGGGATTCTGGCTGGGTCAGGGTATGGTCCACAGTGATACTGAGCCCTGGCAGCACTCTGCAGGCAAGAGGGTGCTGAGGCAGCAGAGCCAGGACACATCCTGCACCGGCACTGGGGCTGGCCCTGACAGCAGCACTGAGAGCGTTTGGGCACCTCCATCCTTCACTGGGCTCCCAGGAGAAGCCACCCCTGGTCCCGGAGCAAGCCTGGCCTGGGGACACCCATGACCCCCATGTAGCCATGTCCCCAGCTCACCTTGAAGCCAATGTCCCCCTTCTTGCAGCACAGGCAGGCCAACATGAGGAAGATGAAGGTGAAGAGCCCCGAGAAGGAAACAGCCACCACGGCCAGTGAGGAGGACCAGGAGAGCTCGCTAAGGGGGGTGCCGTCTGCAGGGACAGGGAAGGAGAGGGGACCAGGGAGCAATGAGGTTGTGCCAGGGGGTCCTGTGGGGGTCACAGGATGTTTTGGGGCACATCAGGAGTCACAAGGGTATCAGGGCTCCCAGCACCACTGTTCCCCCTTTGCTGGCTCGGTTTGGAGCCAGAGCTGAGAGGGACAGAGCATGGTCCCTATGGATGCAGGGCAGCAATGACACCCCATGGAAAGGAGCTGCACTGGCTCGGGGGTACCAGGCATCCCTGGGTTTGGCTTTGCCCTCCAGTGGGTATGGCCACAGCAGCAGAGCCGGGCAAGGCGGCATCCCAAGCTGGGATGGATGCTGTACCTGTGGGAGCAGAAGGGTGGGAAGCTGGTCCCCAGCGCCCAGGCAGAGCAGCTCCTGCCCCATCCCATCCATGGAGTTCAGAGATGAGATCCGCCACGGGAAGGGTCTGTTGGAGACCCCCTGGCATGGGACAGACCCTGCTCCCACTGACACCAACAGCTCTGCCCCTGCCCTGCACCACCCCTCATACAAGCACCACCAGGCAAGCCACAGCTCCTGCCCTGAGCCCCACTCCAGCTCCATGGGGCATGTGGATGGGGACGCGGCTGCTCCGGCCGCTCGCCGCATCCTCCAGGCACCAGCACACCCCAAATCCTGCACCCACCACCCCACACCAGCCCTCGCCATGTCCCTTTGGGTGGCAGTGACGGTGGTGGCAGCCGCAGCCCTGCTGCCCGTCCCCACCAGGCCCCGCCGCGGCTGCAGCTGCCACATTACTATTCTGCCCAGAGCCTGCCCAAACAACCGGCGTGATTGTGGTGGGAGGAAGCCGGTGGCCACGGTGCTGCCAATGGAGCCTGCACCTCCGGGGTCCCGCACGCAGCCCCACAGCACCCAGCATGGTGCCATCCCCACAGGACATCACGGCTGGGACGGGTCCCCTGCCACAACCCACTGCACGGCTCAGCCAAACCTCCTGCCCAAATCCCCATCCAGCGCCACGGTCGCTCCCCAGCCCCTCGGGGATGCTCATGGCGCACACACGGCTCCCGCGCAAGGACCATGGGGCATCACCCCATCACCAACCACGCTGCCCCTCTGCCACTGCCGTCACCGTGCTGCCAGCACCTGTGTGTCCTTGGAACAGCACCTGAAGGGCACAGAGGTCTTAGGAAGGTCCTGGTGGGAGCCGGCAGCTCACAGCTGCTCCCATGCACTGCCCAGCACCGCACAGCAGGGGCACGGAACACCCTGGGTGCAGGCACGGCGATGAGCGGACACACTGGCTCCGTGTGCTTTGGCACAGCTCAGACCACACCAAACTCTTTGCTGATGCTCGCAAAGGAGCTCAAGAGCCATCTTCTAAGGCTCATGGATGCAGAGCCGAACCTGGGAGGAGCGGGGGGTGGCGTTCCCCCTCCTTTCAGCCGGTTTCCATGGTGAACACACTTTGTACCGAGAACGTCACCATTTTCCCTGGATAGTGGGACAGCAAAAGAGAAAATGACTCACTGAAAAGAGCCTTTTGAACATCGACAGGGAACAGAGCACGGCGACAGCTTTTCCAACAGGGACCGTCGGTTGAGCCGCCCCTCAGCTGCAGCTCAGGAACCGAAGCAAATGAACCGCTCTCCAAACCAAGGGGCCGGTGAGGTCAGGCTGGTCCTGCCTCAGTTTCCCCACCTGCACAACCACAACTGGGAGCCATGAGCAGCCCAGGCTGGACAGGGTGTCACACCAGCACAGGAGCACCACTATCACCATGACCTATCATCACCATCCATCTGCCCGAGCAAGTGCTGCCCTTCCCCTAACCTCGGCACAGGCGTTTGGTGTGGGATGGGAAGTGTGACATCATTTCAGAGGCCAAATGCTCCCAAAACCAGGCCGAATGCACCTGCAGCAGCGGCTGCAAAAACACTGGGGCACAGGGAGCAGGGTGGCTGCATGCCGTGTGAAGCACCCCAGGGCTCTTAACAGAAGCCAGGGGCCCCACTGCATCCTGCATCCCATCCTGAGGCTCTGCCCCCTGCCCTCCCACCAGGAGCAGGATCCCCTGGCACTGACACCATGCCCTCCTTTGGCCCTGGCTCTTGGCACCACCACAAACCCCTGCCCCAGCCATGGGGGTTGCGTGGGGCTCTTCCAGACACAGTTCCAGCCTCATCATGGGGATGGGGTCAGGCTGAGAACTGCCAGCTCAGCACATGCTCCAGCCTGGCCAGCAGGAACTGCTGCATCACCCAGGAAGCCCCCAGCACCCAGAACCAAACCCGCAGCAGGGCTGGGATGCACTAGTGGCAACACCAACCCGTCACCCCGGCCAGCCCTGCAGGGTTTGGTAGCACCCATGAGGCCACAGCTCCTGCCCCAGGGGCATCTGCCCCAGCCACGCATCCAGCCCTGGAAAACAGGAGCAGAACGGTAACAGAGAGAGACCAGGGATGCCGGATGCAGCGGGATGCAGCGGGATGCAGCGGGACGCAGCGGGATGCAGCGGGATGCAGCGGGATGCGCGCTGCCCTCCCACCCCATGGAGCTGGCAGAGCGCTGCCTGCACCCAGCCCAGGTCGCAGCCCCAAATGCCGGTTCCAAACAGGGATGGAAGGTCGCTCTGGGAACCCGGGCGTGGTGGGGTCCCAGCCCCGCAGCACGGCGCTGCCAACCCCCGTGTGCCGGCAGCGGAGCGGGGCCCGCCGCGGTGCCTTTGCTGACTCACGTTCGCCGGGCGGTCGCGGCCGCCTCGCCGGCCATGGCACGCTGCGCTGGGCCGCTCTGCGGGCTGGGGCGATGCTGCGGCCGCCGCTCGTTGTTCCCGGCGGACAACGGAGCCCGGCTCGGCTGACGTGTGCGGAAGGGACGAGCCGGGGCTCCCGCAGAGCCCGGCGGCAGCTCAGCGCTGCCGGCCCCGGGGCCAGGCGCGGGCAGGGAGCTCCCGGCTCCTGCACACCCACCGGGCACCGGCTGCCCAGCACCTCCCAGCCGGGCACAGCACACACGAGAGCTCCAGGGCGGAGAGCTGCAGGGCACAGGGCTCAGCACAGCCTGGCTCCCTGCTCCTGCCCAGCCTCTCACTGCAGGACCTGCTGCAACCCGCTGTCCTGTGCCTCAGTTTCCCCATCTGTAATTCACACAGCGTGGATGCCCCCGGGACTACCGAGGGCCAGCACGGCGGGGTGAGGGCTTGCAGGGCTGTCAGGAACAATGGATGCTCCATTGCCTTGGAACCATGGTCTGCACATCTCCCCCTGCCCCTTCATCACCCCACCACAGCTCCCACCCCACCCCATGAACCTGACAGTTCTGCACCCTGCGATGCAGCCTCCTGGGCCAGGCTGCAGCACCCTGCAGCAGGTGCCCAGCTGGGAGAAGCTGGATTTGGGCAGAGAACAGGGCAGGATTCAAGCAGGGAGCAGGGCAGGATTTGGGCAGGATTCAGGCAGAGAGCAGGGCAGGATTTGGGCAGGATTCAGGCAGGGAGCAGGGCAGGATTTGGGCAGGATTCAGGCAGAGAGCAGGGCAGGATTTGGGCAGGATTCGGGCAGGAAGCACGGCAGGATTTGGGCAGGATTCAGGCAGAGAGTAGGGCAGGATTTGGGCAGGATTCAGGCAGAGAGCAGGGCAGGATTTGGGCAGGATTCAGGCAGAGAGCAGGGCTGGATTTGGGCAGGATTCAGGCAGAGAGCAGGGCAGGATTTGGGCAGGATTCAGGCAGGGAGCAGGGCAGGATTTGGGCAGGGAGCAGGGCAGGATTTGGGCAGAGAGCAGGGCTGGATTTGGGCAGGATTTGAGCAGGGAGCAGGGCTGGATCTGGGCAGGATTTGAGCAGGGAGCAGGGCTGGATTTGGGCAGGATTTGAGCAGGGAGCAGGGCTGGATTTGGGCAGGATTCGGGCAGGGAGCAGGGCTGGATCCAAACACACAGGACCCATCAGCAGCTCCAGCCATGGGCTCAGTTCTCCCAGCACAGACACAGCTCTGGTAACGTGTTAATCCCAAATCCATGGGCGGCTTCCAGGAAAGCAATTTTACACCCCACAGGACGAGCGCTCTGCTCACCCACACGCATCCAGGCGGCAAGAAACCATCCGCTGCCATTTAGCACGGAAACACAAGACTGCACCTCACAGCCTGTCTGCAGCTCCAGAGGGAAACTGAGGCACCGGGAAGCAGCGGGATGGCCCCGGCTGCTGCACACGGAGCCCATCCACAAGAAGGGTCGGAGCTGGCACTACCCACCAGTGCCACTCAGCACAGAGCTGGTACCCAGAGCATCCTCAACCAAGACACCACAAGAGCCACACGTCTTCTCACAGCGTTCAACCAAAAGCAGGGCATGAGGAAGCAGCACCCTGAACCCCCCAGCCCTGGAGCCCTTCTCCCACCATGAACAGCCGGAACCATTTGGGCAACCTCTTTGGTGATTAATAAATGTGTTAATTTTAAATGCAAGGCACGCCTTGTTAATCTGTTCTCCTTATGTATCTTTTAGTGTGGGCTTATTTAACCAATGCAGAAGTGGTTTAAAAGGATTGATTCTTGTCTCTTAATTCTGCTTTTATCATCTTGGGATGAATTAGCAGTAAAAAAAAAATAATTAGATGGAAAATAAAAAAAAAATCATCCATCATTTTCTAACGTGATGAAATAAAAATTAAGGCTGGAATAAGCACAGGCCAAGCCACATCATTGTTGTGCATACACGAAGCGTGTCAGCCTGATGAGAAACAAGAAGTCAAGTTCCTCCATCAATGCCTGCCCTGCTGCTGGGCCGGAATTCCAACCAACACAGTCCAGAGGATCAACCTTCTCCATATCCAGAGAAATCATGATATATAAAAAGCATCCAAAGCAGGATTCAACTCATTATTTAAACCAAATTCTCTTGCTTTAGATCAGGTCTGGGTTGAGGGCTACAAAGCCGCCCTCACTGATGGGATGCTACAGCTGCATCACGGCAAACCCGCTGTCCCGAGGGACAGGAACAACCTCAGCCCTTCGTGCCGGGGGAGCATCACCCATCCCCTGCCCATGCCCGGCAGGCACCCGCCATTCCCATGCCAGGAGCAGTGCCAGCAGCTGGGGCTGGCCGTGAGCGCGGCCTCACGGTCCCGCCACCGGCACCGGCCGGGCCGGGGCTCTCTCGGCCGGCGCAGCAGCGTTTATGTAACGGCGGCAGCGGCAGCACCGAGCGGGGCAGCCTATTTTTAACAGAGGCGCTCGGTGGCGTTATGAAACCACAGCAATGGCTGCGAGCGGAGCGGAGCGAGGCGCCGGCCCCGCGCGGGAGGCGGGCGAGGGGCGAGCGGGCAGCAGGATGCTGCAGGGCGCAGGGGGAAACCTGGGCAGGGGGTCTGGAGCCGCGGAAGGGCTCTCCCATCGGGAACCCATCCCTCTGCCAAGCTTTGAGCTCCCCACTGGCCTGCCCCACACCTCAGAGCACATGGTGACATCACCATGATGATCACGGAGCACATGGCAGCAGCCAAGGGCATGGCACAGCCCTGTGTGCCCAAACACTGCCCGGGCGTGTGGAGGGGACGCTGGAGATGGCCGGCAATGGGCTACTCAGTGGCTGCTGCAGCCATGGTGCCAGCTCGAGCCACCCAGAGCTGCAGTGGCCAGTCTCAGCCCTGTCCAACAGCGTGTGCCAAGGGCCCTGCATGGCCTTACCAGTGCCACTCATTGAGAGGGCACTCAGAAGATCCCGGCAGCTACCACAGTGTCCCCCACCAGAGACCCAGGAGGCCGGATCAGCCCAGACCCAACTCGCATGGCGCGGCAGGGAGATGGGGTCAGCATCCAGGATGCTCGGGCACAAATCAGGGGGATGCTCGGCACCAGCCAGTCTGGCACCCCTCTGCACCACGCATGCCCTCAGCCAGCCCCACAGCACCCAAATTGCCCATCACTCATGTGCATGGGATCGCACAGAATGGGGAGCCCAGAAAAACCCTACTTTGTCATAGCGATGGCAGAGATGACCCAAGGGTGGGAGCAGGTCTCAGCCCTGCTCCAAACACTCCCCTCGGGTGCAGCCACTGCCAGGAGCAGCACATCACAACCTCACAGATATTTTGGAATGACAAAGGGCTGCAAAGGCAGTGGGACATCCCGGCAGTGCTGGGATGGGAGCCTGGGAGTGCTCCTGGCGTGCCCGGCCAGGCCGGCAGCGCTGCTCCACTTACAGCGTTTGCCTACGCTGGAATTTTCCTTCGCTCCAGTAATTAAAACAAACCATTTTAACACAGCTGCTGGCACCGGGCTGCAGAGGAAGGCACCGGCCGTGGCTGGCAGACGGGAAGGGACGGGAAGCAGGACCCCCCCCAGCACTCGCTGCCTTCATTTCTGGCTGCAGAACGGTGGCTCTGCAGGAAATCCTGGACCCGCTCCCCCTTCGTCCGGTGCCGAGCCCTTCCACACCCACCCCAACGTCCTCTCCATCCCTCGGCCAGCCCCGAGCACCACTGTGAGCTCTGGTGCCAGCCAGGATGCTCCCTGTCTGCTCCGTGCCCCCGGGCTGGAGCCGCTCTCAGAGCTCAGCCGATGGCAAGCGCTATTATGGCAGCGCTTGCCCTACGACACAGCACACTCCAGCGACGCTTCCCGGGCTGTCAGCGGGATTAATGCCCAGAGGAGATTTATTTCCCTGCCACCGGGCACGCTGAGTCAGCACAGCTCAGCTCCTCTCCGTGCCAGCCCCACACCAAGCCCTGTCCCCACAGGGTCCCTCTGAGGTACCCAGGTGTTTGCCAGGGATCCAAGTCCCGAATGGCTGCAGGACACGGCAGGATCACATCCTCCATCCTGGAGGTGCCTCCATGCTCACTGATCGGTGCAGCACAGGGTAGAAAGAGGCTCAATCGCAGGACAAGTGACCCAACAGACCCTTTGACCCGGGCGCAGAAGCTGTGGGATTTTCCAGCGCAAGGAATTAGCGGGATGGTGAGGCACTGTAACATGGACGAGGCAAAACCTGAGAAGCACAAGTCACCCGCTCTGCCCGGCTGCAGGCACCAGCACCTGGCAGGCCCTGGATAAACACAGACCCTCGTGTCAGCGGGAAGGATGTGCTGGTGCTCAGCACGTTGGTGGTGCTGTTTCTGCCCCACATCCCCGGTGGTACGGCACAGCGAGGCGGGCACCAGAGCCCTGCTCTGCCTGGGACCACGCAGTGCCGGGGCGGCAGAGCCCACGGGCTGCTCTGGCACACAGTGTCCCATGGAGAGCCAGGAGTGCCGGGCAGGGAGCCCGTGGGTGCCACCGCACTGCCCCCCCGGAGCGCGGAGCTCTTTCAACCCCGGTGTATTAATTTCTGCTAATTGGCTCTGACGGGTCCGTATCGCCATGTGGAACACAGCCACCCGTGTGTGCCAGGAGGGAGCAGTACATGGAGAGAGGGAGGAAAGGAGGGGACAAGGAGGGAGCAAAGTGGCACCCCCGGGGCACGGGGCCCTGCTGCACTGTGGTGCTGTGCCAATGCCATTGCCCGCAGCAGCCCGACTGTGCCGGGGCAGGGGCATTGCCATGGGCCACCCCACTGGCAGCATCCCTTCAGGCACCAGGACACCGGCCACCGTGCTGCCCCAGCTGTGTTTGGTGTTATCGTTCCCCATAGCCACCACCTTCAGCTCCCATGTCCCCATCCCAAATCCCCCCTTTGCGTCCATCCCCAGCGGCACCTTCCACCCTCTCACACTTGGTGCCAGGGTGGGAGCTCGGGGGGTACCTGGCCCCCATTTGGACTGCCAGGGTCCTTCTGGGTGCTACAGCCCCGTTCCCACTGCAGTTCCCTAAATCCTTTCCCATCCTCACACCAGGAGCGGATGGTGATGCTGGATGCACCGGCACTCACTGAGCTATTGCTGCCATGTGGCCTTGAGGCAGCGGATGGCAGCATGTGCCAGCCCGGACTGAAAACACAGGGTTGAGGGGACCCCCTATTCCCACCAGCACCTCAAGCCCTGTGCTGCCCTGGCACATGTCACCCCCAAACTGCAGGGCCCAGGAGCAGGGATCCGCAGCTGGAGTGGGGAGTGGTGACACTACAGCTACCAGCAGCCAGTGACACCCCAATGGCCACCACAGGGTGGGGAGAAAGGCCGGGACAGCCAAGGAGAGGAAAAAAAGGGGAAGAAGAAATAGGTGAGGGAAAGAGGATGTTTCTCATGATTTCTAAATGTGCTCCTGGGTCTGATGGGGAAGTGCAGGCTGGGAGCAGGGAGGGCAGCCGGGGCAGGCAGCAGGCAAGCAGGGGAGCAGCCCTTTCCCCTTGCAGAGATGTCCTTGTGTCCCCAAGCAGCTGCCACCAGCTTCACTGCAAGGGGATGGGGTGCTGCTGACCCCAGAGCAAAGCACTGCCCACCCGGGTGACACCGTGGCACTTCTGCCCGGTGCCTCCGAGAAGCGGCTGCTCGGCCGGGCTGCAAAGGGTCACGGCACTTCCAGGGCAGGGAATGGGCACCCAATTCCCCCTGAAAGCCTAAGAGATCCAGGCTACAGGCTGGGGTGGGCAGTGTGGCAGTGCCGCTCACTGGTGGGCAGCTGGTGTTCCACCAGTGTCTCTGGCACTTCGTGCACCATGTGGGAGCATCTGTGGATCGGCGAAGCAAGATGGGAACCATGAGGCTGCTGGGCTGGGATCCCTCCCACAGCCCCCAACATCAGGAGTGAACGCGTCCATCCCCCTGCGTGGCACATGCCAGCGCAGGCAGCCGGCACAGCCCGGCATGGGCACACCTGACAGCCAAGCCAAAGCAGAAGGTGAGGCCGGAGCACAGATCCTCTCGGCATCTCCATCCCCAGGGGACACCACTGTCACCGTTCCCTGCTGCTGGCTCAGCCCATGGCCTGAGCCGGCATGGGAATGCCGGAACATGGAGCTGGGAGCATCTCTGCTCCATTTGGCATCACCGGAGCCCCCGGGCCCATCCCGCTGCCTGGCTGCAGTGCCATGGTGCCACCATGCCCTGCAAACGCTTCCCCCTCTTCCACCCTGGCACAAGCAAACCCCAGGAAAGCCGGGCTGGTGCAGGCAGGAGGTGCTGCCAAACGGACAAAATCAACAAAGCCATGAAACAGGGAACACGGTTTGTTCCCCCCTTTCATTCCTGTCCCTGCCAGTAACCGAGGGTGGCAGCGTACGGCAGCGGCTGAGCCCTGGCCCGGGTGTGTGGTGATGGAAACCTTCTTGAGGAGGATGCTTAAATCAAACGTGCCCTGCAAATCCCCAGCCGACGGGATCAGGATGGCAAATGGGGCATCTCAGCAAAACCCAGAGAAAAACCACACCAGAGGCTGAGGAGGGCGAACGCGGCTCCGTTCCAGCGCTACCGCATTTGAGATGCAAATAAAGAGGTTTCCTCCCGAACAGCAATCGATGCCGAGCGGGCTGGGGACAAAGTCTCTGGCAACGGGGACGCGGTTTGGTGAGTCCCGGCGTGGTTCATTATTAAATCCCTCCACGGATTCATCCCCGTCCGCAGCGGCCAGAGCGAGGGCAGCAGCGCGCTGCGAGGGAAGCAGGGACCGGGAACGCGGCTGGGACCGATGCGGGAACCCGGCACCGGCAGCCGGAGCCTCCAGCACCGGCCACCGGCACCGCTCGGCCTCCTCTGCGGCGTCTGGAGCCGGCGGTGGGAGCCCGCCGCGGTACCGCCGCTGGGACCCCGACGTGCGATTTGGTAAACAAAGGGCCGGTGCCGAGCTCCCGCCAGCCCCACCGGCCGCTGCACCGCGGGGGCCCCGCGGCGAGGGGCTCACACGGTTGCCCTGCGCCGGTGACCGGGAGGGACGCGGGGGCGAGAAGCAGAGGCGAGGCTGCGCTGCAGCAGCCCCAAAACACGCACACACAAAGCCAGCCCCTGCTCTGCTCCGCGCCTGCAGCATCTTCCCGCAGCCGCGCCGCGGCCCGTAGCACGGCACCTTATGTAATGTGCACCCCAAAACACCCGTCCCCGTCCCCCCGCCGAGCCCCGACGGCTTGCCCAGCCCAAGGGGTGACCCCCAGCCTCCTGCGCATCCCCTTCTCCTCTCTCTCGCCGCCCCATTATTCTCGTTGTTGTTAGTCCGTTTCCACCCCGGAGATGCCTTCAGAGGCAGCGCAGCCCCCCCGGGATGCCTCCGCGCACCCCAGCCCCGGAGAAACGGGGCTCCCGCCGCCGCACCGAGCTGTCCACCGAGGCGGGAAGGGAGCCGGCAGCCCCGAAAGCCTCATTGCACGGCGAGGAGGGCGAGGGGCAGCGGAGCGGGAGCGCGGGGGCTGCCCGGAGGTACCCCCGGGGGCAGCGGGAGAGTCCGCAGGGCCGGTGTAAGCGGGAGAAATACCGGGCGGCCGCGGTGCTGCGGCACTTACCGGGGTCGAAGTGGGAGCTGAAGGCGAGGCTGGGGCTGAGGAAAGCGGCCGACATGGCAGCGGCGGCGGCGAGGCGGCCCATGGCGCGGCGGCGGCGGGAGCCTCACGGCCGCCGGCTGCCGCTGGCCCCGCGCTGGGCACGGCGGCGGCGGCGGCGGCGGCTCCTCCTCCATGGCGGCCGCCGCGGCCCCCGCGCCCCGTGCCCCGGGGAGGGCCGCGCCGCCGCGAGCAGCGGGATGGGGCGGGCGGGGGGCGGCAGGTGGCGGAGCCGCACAGCACCGGGACCCGCACCGGGACCCGCCGCTCCCCCGGGACGCCGCCGCCGCGCCCCCCCGCGGGCACACGGAGCCCGCCGGGACCCCCCGCAACGGGGCCGGGACCTCGAATGGAGCCGGGACCCCCCAGGGGCATCCGCCGCCCGGTCCCCCGGAGCTGTTCCGGTGCTGACCCGTCCCGGGCAGCCCGTTACTGGACTGAGACACGGGATGGGACCCAGTGACGGTACGGGGACAGAAGCGGCGGGGGGACCGGGGCTGGACGGGACCCAGTGATGGCACCAGGGCAGGGGGGGATTGGAGTGGACGGGACCCAGTGACAGTATCAGGGACAGGAGCAGCAGCTCTGCCCCCCAGACAGCCCCAGCACAGTCCCGCACACCCACTGTTCGTATCCCGCACCCAGGGTGGACACCCCCTGTCCCCATCACTGCACTTCAGCCCCCAAGACCGGCCCCAGGACCCCTTGGACTATGCGGGACCACACAGCCCGGCCTCGTGTGCTCGACACCGCAGCCCCGGCACATGGGACTGCACCCTCCAAATCCAGGGTGCTCTAAAGACCAAATCCCCATCAGCCAAAGCTGCGGGGTCACACTGGGATGGTCCCATCCCATCCCCATCCCCACCCCCATCCCTTGGACCTCATCTGGGAGCTGCCGCTGCAGGACACATGCCCACCCGGGCCAAGGGCTCAGCTCTTAGCACAGGGCTCACGCTTTCCCCACAGCGGGATTTAATATTTAAAGGCAAATTTCTGTGTACACGATTAATTTTTCACAAGAGCTGAAGCTCGCAGAGAACACCACGCGGCACATGTCACGTTGCCGCAAATAGACACAGGCCTGGAAGAATTACAGGCTGCTGGGAGAATAAAACACGTTCCCGCAGCCGGAGCCAGCTTCCTTCTCCCAAACCTCCACGTTTCCCTGCTCCGGAGCAGCGCCGACCCTTCCCGGCACCCAAAGCAGCCAAGTGAACACGGCACTGCCCCGGCACAGTGCCGGCACACAGGGGGTGGATCTGGGCTCTCTTGGAGCTGCAGTGGCATTGGCACAGCCAAGCCCCTCTCCTTGTGTGGCTGAGCTGCCACTGGCTGAGTCATGGTGGGCCTGGGTGGCTGCACAGAGCCCACACCAGCACCCACCCGACCAACCACCCTCAGCACCTCGGGCACATGCAGCCGGTCCCAATGGCAGGAGGAGGATGAGCTCGAGGTCTTCCCAATGCTGGCCAGGGGCCGTGGTGGCTTTGGTGAGCTGGAAGGGATGAAAGGACCTCACTGTCGTGGCTGGGGGTGGCAGGGAAGCTCCCCACTGAGGTGGTGCTGGTGCCCAGCATCCCATTCTGCCCATCATGCAGGAGCCCAGCACAGCCCATGTCTGGGGCAGAATGAGATGAGGACAGGAGCATGGAAGAGGACAAAGCCAAGGTTGGGACAGGGATGGAGCTGGAGGATGAGGTTGGGGATGAGGTGAGGGATGAGACGATGCGTGTCCCTGCCCAGCCCTGCCCTCCTTGGGGACACCTCAGCCCCCCTTCTTCACCGGTACCCCAGGCATGGCCCCACACACCCTCCTTGCCCTGGGTGACATCCCCGGTGCTCAGCCCCAGCAGCTCTGTTTGACATGGCCAGGACCAGCATTGAGCTATATTGAGATCCCAACCCCACCACCCCCCCGAGCCGCCCTCCTCACACCCAGTTCCTGACACTGCTGTGGAAGAGAAGATCCCAAAGAACTGAGGCCCAAAGCCCCAGCGAGGATCCCCCCGGGCACCACCTGGGGTGCAGCGGGGATGATCCCACCCCAGCAGAGCCCCATGGCCAGCCAGAGGCACAATGTGGCTGCATCCCAGCGCATCCCGGGCCGGCGAGCAGCACCTCGCCCCGATTAGCAGGAGCGATTACCCCGCTCTGGCTTCCCGCTGCTCCGTCTGGGGCCACAGTTAATCCTTCCCGGGGCAGACACCAGATTGAGCCATGATCTCTGCACGGCGGCTGCCAAAAGCCCCCTGAGCTCCTGACCTCCTTCCTGGCAGCCACGGGGCTCCGCTCATCCCGCCTAATCCCGGAGCTGGGAACAGGGTCCTTAACTGGCGATCTTTAGCAGAGCCTGCTACAACCACAGCAGCGAACAGCCTTGCTAAGCACCCGCGGTGCCGCTGGCGGGCAGGGCCAGGGCTGGTGGCAGCCCCGGTGGCAGGGGACCCCGGCGTGGCAGCGGGGCGCAGGCATCCATCCGGTGAAAATCCGCATCCCGGTTATGCAACGGCGCTGATTTATTCCTGCCTGAACCGGGCACTGGCCTAGAAATTAGCCCGGGTGACGCTGGGGAGGGGCAGGGCCGGGAGGAGGCTGGAGGAGCGAGTCCCAGGGGAGGGCTGAGCCCCGGCGCTGGGCATGTGTGGCACACAGGGGACCATGCATGGCGCACAGGATGCTGCCACCCTCTGTAGGGTCAACAGGGCACAAGCTCCCCCAGGATAGGCAGGGAGGGGGCTCATCCCCTCTTCCCTCACACCAGATCTCTCATGGTTAATGAATGGAACCAGGGCAGCTTTGATTTAACCCCAGAGCCAGAGCTGGGAGCAGGACATGGCAGCAGAAGGCTCGAGGTGGCCCAAGCAGAAGCTGGGAAGGGGCGGAGGACAGAAGCGGTGCTCAGGAAATGTTCATTAGAAAGAGCAACAACAGTGGAACAAGCCCTGTGCCCGGCCTTTCCCGGGAAAACGGGATGAGGGCTCCTCCCTTGTTGGGATGGGGCAGAGGGGCAGCTTGGGGAGGGGGAACCAGGACTGGCACGGCTGAGACCGGCACAGCCAATGGCTTGACCAGCCCAGGAGGGGAAGGAGCTGAGCAGGACCCAGCCAGCAGCACCCCAGGGGCCCAAAACACCCCTACATGGGCATTCAGGGGCTCCCAGCACCCCAGGCTACTTGGGGCCACATCACCCATTGCCAGGATAAATGCCTGCACCGGGAAGCAGTGAAGCTCCTCTGAAGATTCCTGGGGTGACAAGTCCCTCCACACCTCATCCTGTGGCTCCATTTCCCAGCCGCTTCTCCCCAGGAGGAAGGGTGCCATGGGGTAAAGGGAGGCCCACACGGCCCAGCTGAGCGCAGGGCCCGGCCGGCCGGATGGGAAACACCCTGGGATTGGGATGAGCAAACATCTGCTCCCCCCCTGCGCCGAGCCCCAGCCTCCTCGGAGGGAAAGGGCTGCGGAGGAGCAGTCGCACGCTCCCTGCCGAGAGGAAACAGATGCCGCCGGCCCGGCCCTGGCGCTTCCCCTCGCTGTCAGGGGGCGATGAGGGATGTGCAGGTACCAGAGGCTGTGGGACCACATCCTGCCCCGGCCTGGCCTCCCTGCACCACCCTGGAGGCTTCATTTTAGAAGGGTGCTGGGCAACAGCAGCAACTGGGGGTTCCCAGCCTCAAAAACCTGATGAGAGGAGGCTCCTGCCAAGGGGAAGGGCTTGGGATGCAGGAACATGGGGTAGGGAGGGTTGTACCACGAGCAGCTCATGCCCTGGCACTGATACACATGGGGAGGGACAAAGAAAAAGCAGCGGTGGATACCGGCAGGGCAGAGGCTCCCCCTTCCCCCAGGGGACACAGACCAAACCAAGAGCTGTAGAAACCAGCACAGATTTATCTTTAAAACACAGCCACCGGACGCACGGAGGCTGCTGAGCGCCCCGGCAGGGCACACGGCACCGGCACCGGGCTGCGGCACACGAGGGCAGAGGGAGGGACGGGCCCCGGGCACACGGGTGGTCAGTTGGGGGCCAGCAGCTGCTTGCGCTGCTGCTCCAGGAGGGCTTCCAGGCGGGTGGCTCGCTGCACGGCCGCCTGCAACAGAGCAGGGAGAGCTCACAGCACCCAGGGCAGAGGCACAGCCCCGGCGCCGCGGGGCCGGCACCGCCTGCCCCATCACTCACCTCGTACTGCCTCCGAAGGCTGCTCACGCTCTCCTCCTTCCTCAGCACCGCTGTCTTCACCCTGAGCAGAGGGACAGAGAAGGGGTGAGGAGCCCAGCACCAAACACGGGCTGGCCCCGTGCCCCAGGAGGGTGATTCCAGCACTGGGGAGCGCAGCCCCTCTGCTCCAGGCGCTGCAGCAAGCCAAAGAGCAGCAGCTCCGGGGCTATTATGCACTAGAAGCATACTAACGCCCTTGGTGAGCATTTATGTAGTTTGGATTGAGTCATCTACAAGAAGAAGGGGACATCAGCTTCACAAAAGTGAATTAACAGCACCCCAGGGAAGGGAGTTTAAGTTTCTCCCCCTTTCTCAAGCCCACGGTTGCTGCCTCATGGGTGAACTCTTCCCCACGGCTCCCAGAGCACCAGACTTTGTGTTTCAACCTTTGCCAGGCTGTAGGCAAGGGATGGAAGCAGAAAGGGGATCCGTGTTATCTCACAGTCAAGGCATGACCCTGGCTCTCGGTGAGTGGGAATCCCTGAGCAGGATGCAGGAAAGCCAGCGAGCTCCGTGTGCTCTACACCAGCCTCTTGCTAGAGCAGCTCTGCACAGACAGCGCAGGAGGGAGGGCTCTGCACCACGCAGCCACAGCTCCCACAGGAGACATTGCACTTCCCTTTCCCCTTCCCATTCTCCTTTCACTTGCAAAATTCCTCCTCCGCAGGCAGACACGAGGGAAGAGGAAGCCTTATGTCGCTGCCTGACACAGAGCCCGGCTCCCAGCACCATCTCCACACTGAGCACAGGATGGAGCTCAGCCCCATGGCACAGCCCTGCTCCCCACAGCCAACAGCCCAGGGCCCCTGTGCACTTTGGGGGTGCCTCAGCACCCCTGAATCTCTGTGGCTGTGTGGTACCCACAGCAGAACCCTCCAGGAGCTCACCATGAGCCCGGCCTCTTGCAGTGCTCCTGCCAGGGAGGAAGCAGGGACAGAGCTGTGCACCACTGGCCTCTCCTGGCAGGAACCCTCGCATTGCTCCCGCTGCCCTGTCCTCAGGCATGCAAGGGAGCAGCCCTGGGGACAAGGCTGACACAGAGCAAGGCGCAAGGGCCAGAGGACTCACAGTGGCTGAGCAGGCAGCTCGGGTGAGACCCTGCTGCCCATTCTGCCCTGGAAGCCAGGCCCGAGGATGCAGCACTGCAGGGACACACCTCGGGCCAGCTCCGCACCCGCAGCCCCAGCGATGAACCCACCCCGGGGCAGTGAAGCCCGAGGCAGCCTCACCTCCTGTGAACCTCCTCCAGCTCTTTGTCCTTCTCCTGCACCACCCTGTCCAGCTCCAGGCGCTGCCGGGTTCTCATCTCCGCCATCTCCGCCTTGAGCCGCTTGTTCTCCTCCTCCGTCCCCACCAGCCTGTCGGCAAATTCCTGCCGGATCACTTCGGCCAGGCTGCCCCGCTCCTGCGCCAGCTCGTCCCTCATCTGCAGCGGGCACAGAGGGGACATGGAGGCACCGACAGGGCAATGCGGGGGGACGGAGCCAGGCCAGGCTCTGCTCCACGCTCACCTTGCGGATCTCATCCACCTCCTGCTCCTTGTGCTTCAGCAGGCCCTGCAGCCGGACGCTCTCCCCCTCCAGCTCTGCCAGCCGCCCCTTCAGCTCATTGCAGCGCTCCTGCAGCTTCCGTTCAGATCTCTCCAGCTCCTGCAGCTCTACCTCGTACTTGTCTCGGATCCTCTTAATCCTAATGGGAGGAAAGGACAGGCTCAGCCCGGTGCTGCCAGGACCACCCCAGCCACCTTCATGGCTCACACCCACAAGCTGCAGCATCCAGAGCCCACTGGAGAGGTGCTCATGGGAATGGGACCAGCCCCTGGAGGAGCTGGGACTCACAAGCTGCCTTCCCCCTCTCACCGGTTCTCTGCTGCCCTCTCACACTCCTCCTTGGCCAAGGACGTGTCAGCCTCCAGGCGCCGGATCACCAGCTCGATCTCTTTGTCCCTCTCCTTCTTCACCTCCTCCCGCAGCTCCCGCTCCCGGGAGAGCAGCCAGGCTTCCTGGGGACAGAGATGGCAAACGCTGCCTCAACCCTCTCAGAGCCTGAGGGTGGCACTGCTGGAGAAGGGCAGCCCTTGCTGTTACCTCCTTCTTCACGTAGCTCGCCTCCCAGGCCTGCTTCTCGATCTCCAGCCGGTCCTTCAGCACCTTCACCTCTGCCTGTGGAGAGACAACAACAGCTCAGCCTGGAGCAGCCCCTGGCACCATCCTGGCGCAGGTACAGGGCTCAGTGGTGAAAGCACATATCACCACAGCCATGTGCTGGGGACTGGACTGCTCACAGCCAGGAGCAGCAACCCAGGGTCCAGAGGCAAGGGGAAAACGAGACCTGGTGCCGCCTCTCCTGCTCCTCCTTCTCCTTGGCGTACTCCTCCTTCAGCGCCCTGGTGAGGGCCGAGCTGCTGGCCTCCAGCTGCTGCCGCAGCTCCTCCACCTCTGCTCTCTGCCTGCCCGCACACAGACACAGCTCCCAACGTCTGCAGCTCCCAACGTCCACACCGGCCCAGCTACAGAGCCCCCTCCCTGGGCTGCTCCCCATGGACCCCCTCAAGCCTCAGCCCCCTTCCCACCAGGGAAAGCCCAGCCCTCTCCATCCCTCTCACCTGGCCGCTTGCTGGCTGAGCCGCTCCTTCTCCTCGGCCACCTCTGCATAGAGCCGGCGCCGCTGCTGCTGCAGTGCCTGTTCCTCCTGCTCCAGCTGCTGCTCACATCTGCAGGGCAGAGCAGCCTCAGGGATGAGCCTGCCTTTGGGCATTCACCCACTGCCCACCCGGCCCCATCCCATCCCTTCCATGGCCATCCAAGGGCTGGTCTGCTGCTGGAGGATGCCCCTGGTTCATCAGTATCTCCCACCTCAGGCTGGTGGGGAGAATGGTGCTGCTCCCCATGGATACTGACTGCTGCAAACAGCAGGAACATGGGTGCTGGACACCACCCCATGCTGCGAGCCCCGAGCCCCGCCGCAGGCACGCACCGCTGCCGGGCGCGCTCCCGCTCCCGCTGGCTCTCCTCCTCCTTCTCCCGCTCCAGCAGGCCCCGCAGCTCCTCCGCCTGCCGCCCGTAGCGCTGGGCAGCCTGCTCGTCCGACTGCAGCAGCTCGGCCTCGTGCAGCATCTTCAGCTTCCTGATGTCCTGCTTGTGCTTGGCGATGAGCTTCTGGATCTCCGGCTCCAGCCCTGCGGCAGCAGGAAGGACAGTCACTGCTTGGGGCTGTCCAGAGCCCAACACCAGTGCCATTGGCTGCAAACACATCAGCTCCGCAAAGAGGGGCTGGTAAGAAAGGTGGGGGTGAGCATGCACAGGTTTTCTTGCCCTCTGGCATCTGTCTCTACCAAACAAAGGGAGCAGGGACTGCCCACACTGAGGAGCTCTGCCCTGAGACACCAGCAGCTTCTGCAGGCACGGACCAGCGTGGATGTGACCCCTGCACCAGCCCCACTCCAGCCACCGAGGGAACGTGCTCGTACCTTTCACAGTGATTTCTTTGATCTTTTTGGTTTTCTCATCGATCCATTTCTCCCGCCTGATCTTCTCGGTTGCGCTCATCAGTTCCTTCAGCTTCTTAATCTCCTGTTTGGAGGCAAAGGGGAGAACGTCAGTGACAAGCTGCGGGAGAAGAGCCCGGTTAGCCTGGGAGCCTGGCTGGGGAGCAGGAGGTTGCAGGCGGCCTGAGCCGCACAGAAGAGCCAGGCACGTTCTCCCAGCACAGAGAAGCAGCCGCACGCTCTCCCAGTGCCTTCTCCTGTCACGGGATGGGGCTGCTGCTGCCACAGACCTTGAGCACGGGGGAAAAGAGAAAACCCTTGGGAAAGCACAGGCTGGCCGAGACATGAGAGCACCTACAGAGAGGAGAGAGGAATCTGGGGCTGCTGACAGTCCCTGTGTGCAGGGCAGCCTGGCTGTGAGCAGACGCAGGGTCACGTGTGAAGATGCTTTCTCCTCCAGCCTTCCCTCTCCCTGGCATGGAAGATCCTCCAGAAGCAGAACAGACTGACAGGGACCTCCCAACACCATGGTACCACCACAGACCAAGCTCCTGCAGCACCCCAAAACTCCCCAAAGACTCAAAGGCTGCACAGCCCCAGCACAGCCCCAGCACAGCCGCTGCTCTCGCTTCCTCCTCTGCCTGCATTTACCTCCTCAGCTCTCCTCTCCAGCAAAGAAGCTGGAGGAACACCCCATGGAGCTCTTCCCCAATGCTCCCATCAGCAAAAGCCAGTCAAAGCACTCAACCATGTATTTCTGTGCTGGGGTTTCTGGTGAGAAAGGCCAATGGAAGGACCAGCCTGGCCAGAAGTGGCTGTTTCAGCATGGGTAGGTGATGTCTGCATGCAGGACACGGGACGTGTCTCAGCTCCAGAGAAGTGGGTGGCTGGACACCCAGGAGCTCGTTACCTGGCCACTGTGCAGAGAGGAGCAAGAAATAGCAAGGGGGTGCCCGTTAGGGGAAAGAGGGCAGGAAAATCAGCACAGGAAGACTGGGACAGCCTGAAGGCAGCAGCTGAGCACGTGGCCTGGGGAGATGGGGCTTCTTCACGGACCTGCTGACCTGAGCGTGGAGCTCCCAGCTCATCCCTGCTGCCCGCAGGCGCCTGCAGAGCTGGGGCAGGTCAGGGTGTGAGAGCAGAAGGGCAAGGCAGAAAAACACAGCAAAGACCACATTTACCTCGGAAAAGGGGCCCAAAGTGCGCCAGACCTGGGGAGAAAGAAAGGAGGGGATGGAGAGAGAAGGGGAATCGCAGAGTCACGGGGAAGAGGGGAGGTGGGAGAGAGGCAAAGCCAAGCAGTTGTGTGTATAAGAGAGCCACAGGCAGGGTGGATGAGGAGCAGGGATCCCATGCATGGCCAGGAGCCTGCTCTGGTGGCCAGGGGACCCTCACAGGCACAAACATCTCCCCCATGCAGAGGAGGCAGGAGCCCTACGGCAGAGCCAGGAACAGGGATAACAAAGGGACCACAGAGCAGAGAAGGGTCCCGGGCTGCTCCCAGCACTGCTGCCCTGCTGTGAGTGCGAGTGAGAGGGAATGAGGCACCTCCTCTGCCCCACGCAGGCTGCGGCAGCAAAACCAGCCCCGACCATACGTGGGAAGGGGCCCCTCCAGGCATCCGGCCCTGCGCTGGCTTCTTCCCCTTGGCTGGGCTCAAACCTCAGCAAGGCCAAGCGAGCCTTGGCTGTGTTTGCATGAGTGCGTCTGTGAACAGGCTCAGACCAGTGCAAACACTCCAGAGCCCCAGGCATGAGCTCGGCTGCGAGGCCAAGGGTGAGCAGGGAGCAGGGCAGCAGAGCCAGGATGAGCCCGGGGCTGAGCTGGGAGCCAGAGGTGCTGCCTTCCTGCCAGGGCACAGGGCAGGCTGGGCTGTGCCTGTGGGAGCTCTCTGCACGCTCCCCAGTTTGGGAGCTGGTCAGGAAAACAGCCCAGCAAACCCCACAGAGCACTGTTACTATTGCTTGTACATCCCATGTTCCTGTACAACCTTATCCCCGTTTAGCTCCGAGAGCATCCCTGCTCCTGCAAAGGGGGCTGGAAGACATCCATCTCAGGAGGGCACAGCCAGAGGTACAAATTCCTCTGTGGAATCGGGTTTGCGCCAGTGCCTGCTTCCACCTCTGCCAAAGTGAGGTCCCTGGTCGCCCCCCAGCCAGGGCACAGCTCTGCCCACAGCAGGATGGGTGGGAAGGGTCTTTCCAAGCAGAGACCCTGGGAGCCAGCACTGCCTCTTAGTCCCATTCATCTGGCAGTAGGCGGCAGAGGAGAGCTTGGGGAGCCAAGGGAGGGCTTTGTGGGTGACACAGACCTTCTGTGCACAGAGAAGAGCTCCCCAGAACAACGAGGCCCCACCAAGGTGGGAGATACCGTACGGCTCTGGAAGAGGCCCCATTTGAGCTGCTCCCCATCTTCCCCATCTCCTCACCAGCTCGTGCTGCTCCTGCATCTGGGTGATCTTCTTGCTGTACTTCTGGTCCACTTGTTTCAGCTCAGTTACCACGGCCTCGCACTTCTCACTCAGCACCTTCTTATCTTCAATGAGCTGCGCGGGGTGAAGAAAAGGCATCAGCAGGGGGGCAGGGTAAGAAGCCACCTCAGCTTCTGGCTCCAGAAGCACCACTCGGAGCTGGGATGGATTACCTGGTCGATGAAGGCCAGATGCCTCTGGATAGCTGCCTCATACTGTTCCCTCTGCAGCCTGAGCTGGTGGCCAAGCTCCTTCTCAGTCTGTTTGACGTGCTGGACAGTCAGTTCCCTCTGCTGAGCCTTTTGGATGTAGGGAAGAAAGAGCCACAGGACATTAGAAGGAGAAGTTACACCCACCCCAGTATGTGCACAAAAGGTATCTCTTGAACCTGGAAGGCACTGTCAGGCCAGAACAAGGAGGAACAGAGCTAAATCAACATCCCTGGCACTCACACCTCCTGCCCACTGACAGCAGGAACACTCAAACCCCCCCGGGACAGAGGAGCAGGAAGCTCAGCCCAGCAGCACTGCAGTACTTCGCTGGGGACCCAGATGGGAAGCCCTGTTCAGAGCCCTGATCTTGTGCTTTGAAGCCGCTGCCCCAAGAAACATGTGCTGAGGGCTCTGAGCCTCCCTTCCCAGGAAGCAAACGCATGTGGCTCACACACCAGGGCGGTCTGCAGCAGGCTGATGGCTCGCTTCTTCTCCTCCACTTCCAGCTTCAGCCTCATGATGGAGCTGGTGACCTCTGTGGCAACAGCCGACGCCTGCTCCAAGTGAGCCAGATCCTCCTCCGAGAGGAGACCCTGCCACAGCGAACAAAGGGATTAAAAACACAGTGGGGACCATCTGGAACCAGGACAAGGAAGCAGGAGATCCCCCCCACCAGGGTTCTGACCACCATCCAACACAGATGGGCTCTTGCTTCAGTGCTCACCTCCCGCTGCGTGGCTGAGGCGGCCGACCTGGGCCTCTCCTGCTCCGACTTCTCCATCTCATCCAGGAAGCTGATGATGCTTTGGAGCTTGGCCTCCGAGAGCAGGGCCCCGTCCTCGGGGACCCCCGGGGAGTGGTTCAGCTTCCCAAACTTCTCCAGGTTATCCGCAGTCAGGGAATTGGAGCTGGGCTCCTGCTGGGCAGACACGGATCTGAATGAGCGCCCAGGGGAAGGCTCAGGAGAAGAGATGCTGGTTCTTCTCCACCACCACAGCCCAGCCCTCCCACTGCACCCTGTAACCAGCCCTAACCCCTGTGCTAACCCCACTCCCGCCACAGCCCTCGCATGGTTTTGCTCCTCCTTGCAGATGCTCAAGCCCTGGTTGCATCAAACTAAACCCTTCCAGCACCTTCAAACCCCTCCAGCACCTTCTCTGGCAGTGACCCAGTTGTGTTTCTCCCCCTCCACCACGCAGCAGTGCCGGGAGAAGGCACCCACGGGGGGACCTGCCCTCACCAGGCAGCCATCGCTGCCTGAGGGTGGATGTAACCAGCCTGAGCCCTCTGCTCACCCCGTCCATCCAGGCATATCTGTCCTTCTTGCACAGCTTCGGTGGCGGCAGCAGCTCGGGCTCTTCCTCCAACAGCCTGAGCGTGTCCAGCAGCTCATTGAGAGTGACTTTGGACTGAGACCTGCTGGCAGCAGTCACCACCGTCTCCAGGTCCTCAGCACCCATCTCCCTGGAGCTCACATCCTGGGGAGAAACAACACCTTGCACTAAGTTTGCTGGATCTTTCTAGAAGTCAGTGAAGGCTCCAGAGCCGCCACAGCAGAAAGGCTGATGGCAGGAGCCCCACGAGGCAAAGCCAGACCCACCTGCAGCTTCTCCTCTGCCCCAGGGTCCTGCAAGGGCACGGAGACAAGGTCTGTGAGGCCGCTTTCTTCTGGCTCTGCAGCTCCCGAGTGGAAATTGGCCTCTGGAGGAACCAGACTGTTGTCAGGCACTTGCAACAAGCAGCCCCTTTGAAGGAGCTCCTGGAGGGCTGCTCCTCCATCCTTCTCCTTCCCCCTCACGTCACACACTGCTCCAAAGCATCCGAGACCTGCAGAAGGGACTCACCAGCATTGTTGGCTTTGGTGCCACTGCTGGCTGGGCTGACGTTCCTTGCAGAAGCAGCTTTGGCTGGCTTCTTCTTTGCTACCCTTCTGCTCTCCTTCACCAGCGCAAGCTCTTCTTCTGCCAAGCACTTTGCATCCAAAGCCTTTTGGGCCCTTTTCTGGTGCAGCTCCTGCAGGGACAGAGAAGCCATCAGCGCCCTGCCCGGCACAGGCTGTGCTGTGACACATACCTGCACTGCTCTAAGTGCTAGCGACGGCCTGGGAGACAGCAGCAACCCACACGCTTGCTGTGAAGGGTTAACAGGGACAGCTCTAGGGGAAGGGGGAGCGCAGGAACAAGAGCTCTTCTCCTCAGGGCTCTCAGGGTCCTGCCAGCTCCACATGTGAACAAGGGCTGCTCACATGCCCCTGCACAGTGACCTCTCCTGCTCCATGAAGGGCCTCCAAATCCCAAGGGCCAAGCACTGCACAGTGCAGGGACACCGCAGGGCCCCAGGGGCTGCCTCGGCCGAGCTTTGGGAAGCCACTTCAGGCACAAGCACGTGTGTGAAAGGCTGCTGGAGCCTTTTGCTGCCCTCCAGCTGCTCCGTGTCTCCCCACGGCCCCAGTGAAACACGATTCCATTTAGGGCAAAGAGAAACTGAGGTTTAAAACATCCTCGGCTGTACGAGGAGCCAACATGCAAGAGCCCACGGGCTGTGCCAGCCCCTCATCTGTGCCCCAGCAGCCCCAGCCCTTCCCTGCCGCACGAACACGGTGCAGATGGCGAGGGGCTGCCTGCCAACAGCACAGAGCAGCCTCAGCCCACCCTGGGGGGACCCCGCTCCTGAGGAGCACCCCTTCCCCAGCCACCCCAAGGCCACTCCGAGGGGCTGCAGTTACAGTCTCCCTGTTTCAGCGGGGTCACCCTTTCCCCCAGAAGCTAGATGGAAACCAGCAAGCTGCGAATGAGCTGCCAAGGCTTGGCAGGAGCGCAGCGAGGAACTGCTCTGCAGCACCTCCATCTCCAGAAGGAGCACTCCATTTCCAAGGCTGGCTCTAATCCTGCTTCGTGCTAAGCCCCCAGGGATGCAGGGGAGAGGCCCTCTCGCTGCCCTGCCAACAAGCAGTCCCCTGCAGGCCACAAGGTCCTTGCCTCGTCCCTACCTGGATGGCAGCACACCGGGCCAGGCGCGCCTTCTCCTCTCGGATCCTCCGGCGTTCCTCGTCCTTCCTCTGGTGCAAATCCAGGATATTCCCTTCCTCCATGTGCTGCTGCCTTTCCTTCAGAGAGGAGGGTCAGAAAACGTTACTGAGAGCTCTCAGCACCCACCGCCCACCGCAGAGGAGTGGGAAAGGGCACACTGCACCCGAGGTCACCCCACATCCAGGCTTCCCGTCCCCACAACCCTCCCCTCCATGCAGGTGAAGAGCCCTCAGGAAAGCTTTGCTTTAGAGCAGCTTATTTGCTATAGATACTAAATGCAATTATTAGTCATCTGGGTCTGAAACTATCGAGGAGAAAAGGCCTAAAAATAGACTCTCACATGCAAGAGCTATGGAACTTTTCGTTATTGGGATAAATAATTAAACACAAAGAAACACAAATAGCATCAGATGAGTCGTCACTCCCTAAGGAGCCAACTCGCTCCTGGAGCACGGGGATGAGCCCAGACAGGGCTTCCCTCCTCTGGCCACCAGCGTGTCCGAGGCAACGAGAGTTCAGCACATTTGTGCTGCTGCTGCCAAGCACCCGCCTGCTCGTGGCTGAAGGGAGCTGCAGAATGGAGCCATGTGGTGCTGAGCTCCCCATGGAGCCAAACCTGGGCTGTCCCCAACGCCACCAGCACGTCTCTGCAGGGACAGGACCCTCCCTGGCTCTCTGGCCTGTGAGGGGCTGGCTACATGCAAAGCCAAAGCCCCCATCTCGATGGCTCAGGTCTCTGATGGAGGGTCTGGTGCTAAAGGGCCTCGAGCTCCCCACCAGCGAGGAGAGGGGCCGCGGTGCCAGCAGGGTCGGTGCTGCAGGGCTCGGACAGGACTGACCTCCCGTTTGGAAGCCAGCAAACGCCCCAGCGCCGCGGCTGCCGCCCGGTGTCGCTGCGAGTGGCGCCGGTACCAGCGCTGGATGGTGACAGCGGCCAGGTTCACCTGCTGGATGAACCTGTGGGGAGAAGGAGGGTCAGTGTGGCCCCAGGTCCTGCGTGGCACCACGCACCCATCCTGCTGCCGCACAGCGCGGCTGCCTGCCCGCGGCACTGGGACTCCTTCTGTCCCGACAACATGCACTGACTTTGGGGTGGGAGGAACTTGTGCCTTGGATGACAAGGCTCAAAGAGCAGAGCCAAGGGATGGGGAGGGTAAACCAGCCACTGCGGGTGCACTCAAAGGGGTCCATCCCAAATCTGAAGCCCCACGGGGCAAGAAGAAACCAGTTCCAGCTCCCCTGGAGCTCACCCTCTGCCTGGCACCAACCTGCCTCGTCCCATGACACACACCAGCTCTGCCTCACCTCTCTGCCTCCTCCTCGGTCACCTCCTTCCTCCGGGGCACGCTGCTGCTGCTGCTGCTGTTGTTGTTGCAGGTCATGATGTTGTTGCTGGAGAAATTCTTCTGAGACTTCACGAAGCTGCTTTCACCATCCTCGTTTGAGGACGCTTTGACAACATTGCTAAGGCAGAAAATGAAGTTATTTGGCACCATCCTGCCCCATCCCATGGCACATCTGCACATGAACACAGGGTCAGCTCAGCCTCCAAGCCAGGACCTCACCACACTTACTTGAGGGAGCTGGGTGCCTGGTTGGAGCTTTTGGGTGCAGGGCCCTTCTCGGTGGTGGAGTAGTTGTTGTGCACCATCGTAGTGACACAGTTGCCCATCGCACCCTTGTTGCTCCTGTTGTGGAGAGAAGATGAGGCATTAGGACTTGCTGGATCCAAAGGGGACAGCACACACTAGCAATGGATGCTCCCTCCACCGCAACCCTCAACCCAACTGTGACCATCTAGAGCATCTCCCATGGTGAGGAGCAAGCTCATCCCAAGCAGACCTAAGAGCCGGCTCTTTGGGCTGTTCTACACACAGCCAAAGCCTTGGTCCCTCTCCTACCTGTTGTTGGCGGTGAAGTTGGCTGCCAGGAGCATGGTGGCCTCTTTCCTCCTCATGCCCGCTGGTGCCTCAACGCCGCGGGCACCGGAGGGGCCCGGGCACACCCGTGGTTGATCATCCTGCATGGAGCCAGCAGGAGATAAGTGCAGGTAAAGCACCAGCCCCACATCCTCAAACACCTCGTCCCACACAGCCCAGTTTCTCCCTACACAAGAAACCTCTGTTGCAGGCAGCCTCTGCCAGGAGCACGGAGGTGATGGGACAAAGGCCCTGGAGCAGAGACCAGGCCAGCACAGGCTGCAGCACCAACTGAGCACCTTGGCCATTCACACAGCGCCAGCTCTGAGTGCAGGCTGAGGAAGGACCAGCCTGGCCATCACGGATGTACTGCCCCATCCTTGGGCCTAGGGAAACCCTCCCACTCCTCCACCAAACCAAACCAGCTCCTCAGGTGATGCAGCACCGTCCTCACCAAGACGTTCCACGTGGTTTTCTTCTCCGGGCAGGTTTTGCTCAGACTCGGCACTTTCCGTCTGCCCCCAGAACTGCCCTCAAAGAAGGTCAGGAAGTCTCCTGCCTGCTCGGAGCTTCAGCACAAACCCAGGGAAGGCAGAGAGGAGAGAACACGTGTTCTGGAGTTAACAGAGACACACAGCAGCAGGACGGGGCTCTCATCCTGCACAGGGTCACACGCTGGTACCTGCGCGCGCTGTTCACCCGCTGGTTGACCTGAGTGGTGCTGTTGGACCTCCGGAGGTTGTTCATTGCCCGGGATCCCGCATCTTCCTGCGGCAGAGAGAGCCGAGCTCAGCAGCGCTGCTGCTGGCCCGGGGCCTGGGCAGCTCCCCCGCGAGCCAGGCATCCCGAAACGGCTCTGGGCTGGTGCTGCCCGTCAGCACAGCCCCGGCACGATGCTCTGACACCCCCAACCTCAGCCCAGGCAGAGCGCAGTGCCACCTCGCTCCGCCGCGGGGAGCCTGCAGCAGCCACCGGAAGACAGCAGGAACTTGGGAATTCCCAGAAGGAAATCAGCGCAGGGAGGTGAAGGGCAAGGAAGGGAAAAGGAGCGAAGCCTGAGGCTTCCCTACTTGCTCTTCTGCACGCATTAAAGCATTGAGAAGAGACCTAATGAGCAGCTTGTTGTTGAGGGTGACCAGATTTGGAGAGAGCACAGCCCTGCAGCGCCCAGAGCTGCAGCTCCAACCCGGAGCAGCCCAATCCTCCCCTCCCAAAGGTCTCCATGAACACACAGACGTGCTACATGCTCCCAAGGGGAGCGGGGCCCCCCATTGCCACCTCCCCGCCCGGGCTCAGCCCAGCTCCGGGCAGAGCAGGAACCCACGGAGGCACCCGGAGCCCGAGCACACTCTGCCCGAGCCGCGGGGGGGATGAAGGCCTCACCAGAGTGTTCCTCTTTGGTTTGCTGTCGGCGGTGACCGAGATGGAACGTGCCATGTGCTTGGCAGGGGACGCGCTGCTGGGGCGCCGCGACACGGGCGCGGGGAAGCCGGTGAGGCTCAGATCCACACCTCCAGCGCCGGCGCCCTGGGAGGAGGAGCTGCTGCGGGCGCTCTTCATGCTCGAGCAGGAAGAAGGAGCCCTGGAAGCAAAGCACAGGTGGAGGAGTGAAGGTGCGGAGCGAGCAGCCAGCCCCGCGCTCCCCGCTGCCTCCCGCAGCAGCACACCGTGCCGTAACTGCTGCCAGGCGGGACAAAACACCTCCCGCTGCATCCCCACGGCCCCGAGAGGCTCCTGGTGAGCTCCTCGCTGCTCTGACCTGACACCCGGCTGCCCCACGTCCTGCTGGCCCTTCTATGGGCCAGTGAACGACCAAGAGGAGGAAAGCTGCGCTCCCCACGCCGGGCTCCATCACTCCGCACAGACCGTGCCTGCAGGAGGATCCTGCGAGCCCAGAACGTCCCCTCCTGCCGAGGCCGGGTGCAGCTCACCCGGCGCCCCGCACCGGGCAGGGACACTGATGAGGCAGCATCCCGGGGGATCCTGCCCGCACCAAGCGCTCGCAGTCTCTGCCAAGCAGCAGCCACAGGCAGAGCTGAGCCCCCTTCCCCGCCCGGGAGGCGGCACGTTCATGGCTTCACCCCCCTGCACCCCCTCCCGCCGCGGCGCTGAGCGGGCGCTGCCACCGTGCCCAGGCAAGCTCCACCATGACACCGCTCCCCGCAGGAGCCCGCACCTCGCAGCTCTGCCTTCACCCCGCGCCGCCGGACACCGGCCCCGCCGCGGGCTCCAACAGCCGCGTAAACAAAAGGCTCTCGATGGAAACCGCCGGGCTCACACCGCGAAACGGGGCTGCAGCCCCGAGCCCAGCCCTGAGCCCAGCCCCTGGGCTCCCGGCCCCGAGCCCAGCCCCTCAGGACCCAGCCCCAAGCCCAGGACCCCCAGGATGAAGCCCCCCCGGGCCATGCCCAGGCCCCCATAACCCCAGCGCCCGTTCCCGCAGCCCGCCGGCTCCGCAGGCCCAGGGGCTCCCTGCAGTGAGAGGGGCGCAGAGGAGGCGCGGGGGGCCCGGCCGTGGCTCCCCTCGCGGCCGCCGCCCGGCCCCGGCCGTACCCGCTGCGCCCGCTCCTGCCGCCGCCGCGCGCCCCGCCCCTGCCATTGGGTGCGGCGGCGGGAGGTGACAGCCAATTAGAAGAGAGGGGCGGGGCGGAGAAGGGAGCAGCCATAGGCTGAGGAGGAAAAAGGGGTGGGGTCTGAAGAGCAGGGGGCGTAACCTGGAGGATGGGGCGTGGCGCAGTATCGAGCGAGCCAATTGCATTAGGTGAGGGGAGGGGGCAGGAGAAGCGACGGGGCGGGGCCTGTAAAAGAGGGGCGGAGCTTGGGACGGGCTCTGCCCCACGGGGCATGGGGCGCAATGGGGCCATGGGGGCTGCAGGGCAGGCTCCAGCATCGGCGCAAGAAGAGTCAGAAACTCCCAGACCCAAGTGTGGGGTTTATTGGTGGGTCCCGGCCCCACTGCATCAGCGCCTTCACCCACCCCAGCCCCACGGCTGCGCAGGCTGGAGCAGGGGGGCACCCAGGAGCACCCCAAAGCCGTGCTGGGGTCCCCAAACCACCCCCCGGGCAGCTCCAGCGGGCTCTGGCACAGCTCCACCTCGGTAGCAGCAACCGTCCCCCTCCGCCAGCCCGAAACGGGGGCTTTTGGCACCAAAAGCAGCTCAAGAAACGTTATAACCTGATCCAGCCCCGGCCCCCGCAGCCACATCACACCCCGTGCCCTCCCAGCAGCCCCCTTCCCTCATCCCTGTGGATGGGGCACACAGCGCTGCTCTTTGCTTCTCCCCAGGGCGCCACGAGGGAATCCGGGGGGATTGAGCCCCCTTTCCCCTGAGCCCATGGGGCTATGGCATGACAGGCCCCACAGGGAGGGAGGGCAAAGCCCCCGCAGCCCCCCGGGAGCCCAACAGCAGCTACATGTTGAGGAAGGCGAAGGCCGACGGCTGCTGCTCACCCTCTGGGTCCATCTGGGGCTGGGGCAGTGTCCATGGCTCTGCGGGTGCAGAGTCCAGGCGCAGCACCGCGCCGGGATGAGCCACCAGCTCCATGCCAGCAAAGAGGGACAGGCCATGGGGCAGCGCAGCGGCACCTGCCGCGTCCCCCGGCACCCTGCTCCCCACCTCCTGCCCGCAGGGACCGGCCGGCACCGCAGCACCGGGCTGCCCGCGCCTCTCCGCTTCCACCGCTGGCTCCTGGCCGCGGGCCCCGGGCAGGGGGGCTGCGCTCAGCGGGGTGAGGATGCTCTCGCCGGCCAGCGGGGGGATGTCCAGCAGCAGGTCCCCGGGGCACGGCGCTGAGCCCAGCGGGAGGCCGGAGGGGTCCGAGTCCAGGCGGGCGCCCTTCGGGGAGGGGTGGCCCCTGCACAGAGCCTCGAACTGCCGCAGGATCTGCGAGGAGAAGAGTGGGATGAGCAGGAGCGAGAATGATATCAGGAAGAGAAGGCAGCCCCAGCACCTTTTCCCAGTTGAGAGACTGTCCTGGGTCCAGCCCTGTCTCTTGAGGACAGAGCATCACCCCCCCAGGCTCCCCGCTCCTGGGAGAGATGGACAATCCCACCCCTCTGGGACACACACAGAACCATTCCCAAGATCTGGGTGTCCTCAAGTATGGAAAATCCAGTCCCTGGACGCTCCCCTGGGGACGGGACATGGGGACATCCCAAGAGTCACCTTCGTTGCTCGGTTGGCGACGGGGCCGGGGCTGCCCTGGCTGAGCTGCTGCAGCTGCTGCCGCGTCACGGCGAAGATGTGGTCCAGGGAGAGCAGGTCTGAGCACATGAGGGAGGAGATGGCGCCCATGGACCTCTGCGGGAGGAGAGCGCGGCTGAGCCGGGGCCGGGCAGCACCGGGCACCCCGCGGGGCCGTGCCACGCTCACCATGCGGACACTGTCGCTGGGGTCCTCCAGCGCCCGGCTCAGCAGCTCCAGCACCACCTCGCAGTTCAGCAGCCCACATCTGCCCAGGGGACACGGGTTATGGCAGCACTGGCCGCACCGGGACCCGCCACCCTCTGCCCCACGGTCCGTGCCAAGGCAGCCAAGGGGGTGAGAAGGGCTCAGGCTGCTCCTGGAAGCCCCCCCAGTGCTCCCCATGGGCCGCTTTGGGCACTTACTCCTTGACGAAGTGCTGGGCCTCCTCCCGGGTGAGGAAGACCCTGGCGCCGCGGGTCAGCGCCGACACCAGGCTCACCTCCCGCACGCAGTCACCCAGGCTGTCAGCGTCCACCCTGCGCGGGGCCATGCCTCGGTGGGGACAGGAGCCAGCACTGCTCCCTCCTGGGGTCCCAGCGCAGACTCCCCCACCCTCCCGTGGGCAGGGAACCCCCCAACACCTCCCCTGCCCACAGCCCTGCGCACCCAAGGCTGAGAGGCCAAACATCGCAGGAGGAATAGAGCCAGAGCCTCTGCATTAACGGTGTGGGAAATGAGGGCACCGGTCCTGGGGACGAGGGAAGCACCCCGGAAGGCGCCGGGGGAAGGGGACCCCCGTGTCCCCGCTCCCACCTCTCGGCCGCGTGGCTCAGCTCCCGGCTGGCTCCGGAGTGGCTGTCGCTGCCCGACTTGCTGCAGGAGTCCGAGGTGCGGCTCAAGTCGCCGATGCCCTGCGAGGAGTCCTGGGAGCTGTGCCCGCTGTCCGCCTCCTCCCAGCCCCCTCCGGCCTGCCCCGGCTGGTGCCTCACTGCAGGGACAGCAGCGGGGACGTGCTGACCCCCAACAGCCCCACACGGGGCCCCCAAGAGCTGCCCCAGCCCAGCACGGGGGGACCCACCGCGGGCGCTGTGCGCTGTGGTGGCTGCTGGTGGCTTCACAGCCGTGGCGGGGCTCCGGGGAGGTGATGGGGCTCTCACGGGCTCGTAGGTGTCCTCGTGGAGGTCCCCGTGGCGCGGCCGGTGTCCCCCCGGGGACGGGAGCACAGCGTGGGCCACCGCCTCGGCCGCGCGCTGGATGGTGCTGAGCAGGGCTTCCCCTGGGGAACCTGGGAATGGCCGAGGGGTCAGGAGCTTCCCGGGAGCCCAGGACAGCCCCGAGGCACCCAGCACCCTGCAGGGGACAATGGGGACCCCCCGAAGGAGAGGAGCCCCCCGGCACAGACCAGGCTTCTGGCTGGATACGGAGGCGCAAGGAAAACCTGGGAGCTCTGGGACACGCCACAGGGACGAGCCGGCCTCCCGGCACCCTGTCACACCTCCCAGCAGGGAATGACACACCAGAGCCACGCAGATCCCTCAGCACCCACTGGGTGGCCCGGGAAAGGGCAGAGCTGCACAAAGCAAAGGGGAGCATGGCTCTGCCCTGAGTCACCCATGAACACCCACTGAGAGCCAGTAACCACGAAGGTGTCACCGGATGCTGGGAGCCCGGTCTGACCCCGGGGCTGCAGCAGGGACCGAGCAGGGACACGCACGGGGCAGCACCAGGACTTACCGGAGCTCCTCTCAGTGCTGTAGCCGAATCCTTGCAAGGAGCCGCAGGGGCTGGGGCTGGAGCCCATGCCTGGGGGAGGCACAAAGCACGTTCAGGGTCACCTCTGCTGCTGTTCCTCCCCTTTGGAAGCACAGGGCAGTGCCAGGGGCAGTCAGGAGGTGTTGGGGTGCAGGGAAGTGTCTCCCTTTGCTCCCCCAGACAGGCTTTTCCCTCTGACACAGCACCCTGCAGCCTGCCCTGGCCAGAGCTACGGGACACCCCCAGAGGAGGGGGCCCGCTGTGGGGCAGGGGAAGCAGCCAAGCACCCAGCACCAGGGCTGGGGCACCCTGCCCTCACCCCCAACACCACCACCCCTGTCCAGGGGACCCTCCGCACACCCACAGCTCCAGCCAAAGGGACCGTGCCCACGGGGGGTGATGGGGCCGTGGGGCTGCACTCACCCGCGGGAGGCAGGGGCCGGGCAGACAGGGCAGCGGCGGGGGGCAGCGGCGCATCCGAGAACAGCACCGTGGCCAAGTCCTGCCGGGAGAGAGCAGCGGGAAGGGGAGCACCAGGGACCCCCACGGCGGGGTGTGGGGGCAGAGCTGCTCTGCTGCTGCACGCAGCGCCCCGGCAGCGCCCCCAGCACACGGCAGCGGGGCCGGCGCTCACCTGCGCGGCCGCCCGCACCTTCTGGTTCAAGCTGTTGCCGTGGAGCGGGTCTGGGGGCCCAGTGAACACTGCGGGGCGGGGAGCGCTGGGGGTCACCCAGAGGCAGGACCCGGCCGGGGCTCCGGGTGTCCCGGCAGCAGCTCCCGCAGCCCGTTACCTGCGGCCTCGCGGATGAAGCCGGCGTTCCTCCTCAGCTGCAGCACGAACTGCGGGGAGCCCTGCGCGCACGTGTGCCGCAGGATCTTCAGCACCTGCGGGTGAGGAGCGGGGGCTCAGGCCGCAGCGCCAGCGCCCACCCAGCCCCTGCCCGCGGGGGCTCCGCGCCCCGTTACCTTCAGCTTGACGCGGCAGGAGCCGCCCTGCAGCCGGCTCAGCAGGTACTCCAGCAGGCACTGCCCGCTGCCGGCAGATTCGTGCGAGATCTCTGCGGCCGGGTGAAGGATCCTGCTCCCCGTGGCTGGGACCCCGGCGCAGCCCCTTCCCCGCCTGGCACCGCCCCGGCCCCGGCCCGGCCCCAACCCGCCCCCCCCGGCCCGGGGACCCCCCCCCCAACGGAAGGATACTGGCGATCTCCTCGAACAGGTACCCGGGGCAGGGCGCGTCGTCGTCCGCGGTGCCCCGGAGCAGCACCGGCAGCTGCGGGGGGCAGGAGGAGGGTGAGGGGCGCTGCGGAGGGACCGGACCCGCCTCCCCCCCCCCCGCTCCCGGCCCGCCCGTACCCGGCTCAGGAAACCCAACCGGTCCCGCAGCGGCGCCGCCATGACAGCCCCGCGCCGGCCCCGCGGCTCCGCCCCGCGGCGGGCGCCGAGCACCAATGAGAGTGCGAGAAGCTGCCGCTCCGGCCAATCGTGAGCGAGAAAGGGCGGGGCTCCCGGAGGAAGTGGTGCGGGAGGCGGTGAAAGGGAGGGAGATAGGACGTAAACAACCGGCACCGGCACCAATCAGGAGGGGCTCCGGGAGGTGGGCGCCGCGCTTGACCAATCCGCGCTTTCGGGAGGCCGATCTATCCAACCAGAGAACGGCGAGGGGTCGACCCTCTCCCAGCACCCAATCAGAGATCCAGTGCGCTTTGATTGGCGCGCCATTTCTCCTATCGACGAGCCGTGGGGGGTGGGCGCTAGCCGTCTCCCAATCAGAGCGCTCATCGCTTTGACGAGCGGGTCAGGCAGCCAATCGCTGCTGCAACCACTATGGCGGCGCCCAGGCTGTGAGGAGGAGGCGGCGGCCATGTCGGGCCGGGGCGTGTGGCTGCGGGCGCGGGCGCGGCTGCGGCGCTTCCCGGCGCTGCTGTCGGGCTGCGGGGAGCAGGTGGGGCCGCGCCGGGGCCGGGGGCGCCGGGGCCGCGCCCGGGGGGGTGTGTCTCGGCGAGCCCCCCTCCCGTCCGTGTCGTTCCCCGCAGGCAGCTGCCTACGGGCGGTGCGTGGCGGCGGCGGCGGCGGGGCCGGCGGAGCTGCGGCGGGACGCGTGTCTGGAGGAGTTCCGGGCGCTGCGGGACTGCTTCGCGCGGGCGGTGAGTCCCGCTCCCGGCCCCGCTCCCGCTGCGGCGCCTCGGCCCGCGCTGAACCGCGGCTCTTTGCAGGCGAAGGCGACGCCGAAGTGACGCGGGGCCGGCCCCGGCGCCCCTCACCCGCGCTCCGGAGGCACAAACCCGGCCCGGTCCGTCCGTCAGCCCCGCGGCTGCGGGAGGGGGCTGAGCTGCGCCCCCGCCCGGCGGGAGCAGCCTCCGCCGCTTCCCAGCGCCCCTTCGCCCTCTCCCCGGTCACCATCCCGTGTTCCAGCCCGTTTGCTCCGCAACGATACACCCTCTTTTCCTCCGGCAGCCCCGCGCCTCGGCAAAACGCTGTTTTCTATTTAAAAAGAGAATTTAGATCAAAATGCTTCAGCTTCTTTTATTACCGGCTCAGCCTTCCTCCATCCCGCCCCCCCCCAGCGTTCCACCCCATCCGAGCAGTTCCCGGTGAGTCCCGCAGCTCCCGCTGCCCTCCCGCCCGGCTTGGGGGTGCCCTTGGGAATGTCGGGAGCATCTTTGGTCCTTTGTGTGCACGCAGAGGCTTTATGCCAACAGACACGGGCAGGGGTGACCCTCACCCTGCCCACAGGTCAGAAGGGGCCGATCCGGACCCAGGTCCAGCTCCCCTGGGAGCAGCACTGGATGCCCGGCTGCGTTGCTTGTGCTTTGAGCCAGCATCATGGAGAAGCTCGTTTGTACCACGGGGACACAGTCCTGAGCGTTAAGGCCATAAGAGTCACGGGGAAGCAGCAGGGGAGGGTCCCCCCCACTCTGTGGCTGTTGCCCCGTGGCTCCGTGTCGTTTGAATGGGAAATTAAGACACATCCTTCCAGCACCAGGCACACGGCAGCGGCATTCCCGAGTGCCCGGAGCCGAGCGTCCATAACCGCCCATC
This sequence comes from Strigops habroptila, assembly GCF_004027225.2. NCBI lineage: Eukaryota > Metazoa > Chordata > Aves > Psittaciformes > Psittacidae > Strigops > Strigops habroptila. The sequence goes on along the minus strand of NC_044290.2, from coordinate 11,785,527 downwards.
CCCGGCTCCCTGCGGTCCCATCGGACACAAACGCATTGAGGCGGCTGCACCGGAGACGCTTTGAGATGCAGCTATAAAAACCACCACAGTGATGAGGTCTGTAGGCTCCAGGCTGGGAAGGTTCAGCCGTTCTGGTGAGAGCTTTGGGATTTGATCTCGTACATTCGCAGGTCAGGATGTGAAAACAAACCAAACAAAAACCCACCCACCAAAGGGATGAAGCGCCGCGAGCCTGAACTCACCCAGGGCTCTCGGGGCAGCTCTTCCCTTCCTGCCTCCTAAAATGCATTTCCAGGGGCGGAGTACTGACAGCTACGGATGGCAAACACAGGGGAAGGGCTGGAGGAATGCACAAAACAAACACTGTGCTGCAGAGAGCAGAGGTAGGTAGGCTTGAGCTGAGCCCCCGTGGCTGCCCTTCCAAGCTGTTTGTTCCCAAATGAGCCAGCTCTTGCAGAAAAAGCAGCTGGTTTGGGAAGGGGGAGCCGGAACGTGCAGCCCCGGGCTGAGCTGCCGAATGCACTTTGGAGAGGAGAAGTCAAGCTTGAGAGCAGAGAGCTGAGCATCCGGGGAGGGGGAGAGCAAAGCTCCGGGTTATTGCTAGTGTGTGGCCACCGAGCGAGTCCCTGGGAGAAGAGGCAGCACAACAGCAGCGGTTGTGCCCGTTTAAGGCAGCATTTCTACTAAACTGGGTTCCTAAACCACAACTATCTCCTAAACATGCAGGACTAACAGCTCCCGTTGCAGGAGAAACACCCAAGCAATCGGCTGAGCTGGTCCTCACCTCCAGGCTTGGTGCTTCTCCAGAATAAAGCCATTCCCAAGAGGAGCAACCCCTGGTTCCCCTCCTCCTGCAGCCCCCGAGCTCTGCCCCACAGCCTCGGTGACGGAGCCCGAGCAGGCAGGGGAACCTCACGGATGCCACCTTGGGAATGAAAGGGGAGTCGGGAGCTGGATGGAGAAGGCAATTCGATACGGAGGAGATGCTGATAAAGGTCCTTGCGAGCTGGCAGGGACGCGAGGCGGCCGGCAGCCCCCGCAAGGCAGCGGGGAGCAGGAGCCTTCCCGGCTGCCGCCTCCTCAGCCGCCCGCACACACGCACAGGGAGGCGCCACCACGGAGCCGCCGGTGCTCACAGCTCCCACGGGCTGCACCCAGCAAAGAGCCCACCCGCCACCAACAGCAGCCAAACCCCCTCCGCTTCCCGTGAGCCCCCCCCGGAGCTCGGGGCCCCGCGGCCGCAGCCACCCGCCGAGCGCGGCCGCCCCTCAGGCCCCGGCCGGCCGCGGCACCTGCCGGATCTGGCGGCTGTGCACGACCTGCGGAGCCCCCTCCACGTGCAGCCGCGCCTCCAGCGCGCTCCGCAGGTCGTTCACCTTCACATCGGGGACGGGGTTCAGGCCGATCAAGACCCCGGCGCCCCGCGCGGCCTCCCCTTCCTTCTCCTCCTCCTCCTCCTCGGGAGGCAGCAGGTCGCGGCGCCGCCGGCGCAGGTCCAGGTCCGCCTGCAGCTTCAGGTCCCGGTTGGGTTTGATGTCGTGGTCCAGCCTCTGGTCCCCCTGGGCAGCTCCTTGCTCTGGCTTTGGGGCAGGAGCGTTCTCAAGGGCTGGTTTCTTCTCCCCATCGTTTGAGCCCCCTCCGTCCCCGTGCCCCTGCTTGCTCCGCAGCCCACCCTGCGGCTCCTGGGCCACATCCACCGCGTTCTCCCCAGGAGCTCCTTCCTTCACGTCCCCTTTGCCAGCCGGGTCCTGCTGCCGCCTGCCACCACCCTCAGCTCCCTCCGTGCGTGCAGCTCTCGGATGCTCCCGTAGGTGCTGCTCACTCTCTGCCACATTCCTCTTGCTGGAGGAGTCCAGCGCAACTGCCAGGTCCTTGGGCTCCACCTGACTCAGTGCTTTGGCTTTAAGGTCTCTTCCTGAGTCTCTTTCCAGACTCTTTCCTGCTACTCCCTGAACTTTGGCAGCCCCGAGCTGTTCTCTTTGGATGGGAGCTGTAGCTACTTCCACGGCTTTCAGGGAATTACTCTTGTTGTGGATGTCTCTTGCAGCTTTGGCTTCACGTTCTCCTCCCAAATCCTCCACCAAGGGCTTCTTTTCTGGGTGGCTTCTGGCTGCTGGAATGTGTTGGGCATCCCTGTGCAGGGGATCCCCATTCTCTGGGGGGTTTTTAGCACCTCTGTCCTGCGGCAGCACCTTCCGCTCCTTGGGAGGGACCTCTGGAATGTCACGCCTGTTCCCAGCCTCCTCCTGCTTCCCTGCAGCCCCCCTGCGCTGCTCGGTGGAGTCGGGCTGCCTGCCCGGGCCCGGCGCTGGCTGCTCCAGCAGCTCCTTGCTCAGCACCTTGGCAGCAGGTTCTTGCTTGACCCCGAGACCCTCATCCTCCCTGCTCCTGGAGAGGGGCACAGCGGGCTCCTGCTGCGTCTCTGCTGCGGAATGAAGTGACACGTCAGAGCTTTATCTTAGGAGTGTGAGATTCCCATCTCCTGCCACCGTGTTCTGCACAACGGTGCAGGAGAAGAGGTCACAACATCAATGGCCACGTGGGAGAATGAGGAGAGTCATGGAGGAGAGTGTTATCCCTGCACACAGAGGCCAGGATCTCCACCACAGGCACAGGAATGGCTTTTGCATGACTCTGCCATATGCCAAAGGGATTTGGATCTCTCTTGGTCAGATTGCCTACAGGAAACCTGGGGAGGGGCTTTGGACAAGGGACGTAGGGACAGGCCAAGGGGAATGGCTTTAACCTGCCAGAGGGGAGATTGAGATGAGCTCTGAGGCAGAAGCTCTTCCCTGTGAGGGTGCTGAGGCGCTGGCACAGGGTGCCCAGAGAAGCTGTGGCTGCCCCATCCCTGGCAGTGTTCAAGGCCAGGTTGGACACAGGGGCTTGGAGCAACCTGCTCTAGTGGAAGGTGTCCCTGCCCGTGGCAGGGGGTTGGAGCTGGAGGAGCTTTAAGGTCCCTTCAACCCAAAGCACTCTGTTATTCTGTGATTTTACAGCTGCTTTGAGCAGGGATCAGCCCATGGAGGGGTCACACTCTGTGGCAAAGTTCTCACCTTGCTTTGGCTTCTCCTCTCCTCCCTCCTCCTGCCTTTGCTGGTGGATCTCCTTGTGCTGCTCCTCAATCACAGCCAGCAGCTTTGCCTGCTGGTCAAGCAGCTGCTTCTGCTGTACCTGCTGCTCTTTGATCACCTGCAGCAGCACGGCGTGGTCAAGCAGTTTCGCCTGCCCAGCTTCTAGAAAAGAGGGGGGAAAAAGACATAAAGCAAAGATCCATGACCCAAACCCCTCTGCAGTCACCTCTCAGCGCCAGCAGGGCTGCAGAGGCAGGAAGGTCGCAGGAGGGAGGGCAGGATTCGGTGCAGCTCTGCTGCAGCAGCACGGGTGCTCAGGCAGGATGAATCCCCACGAGGGCAGCTCTACCTCGAGCCGAGCCCGTGCCACAATCAAACCACGCTCCCTGTGCCACACAGCGGGAGGAAATCCCGGCTCCCCATCCCACCGGAGCCACACGGAGCAGACAAGAGCATTTGGGGCCGAGCAGAAGTGACTCACGGTGATTCACTCGCTGCAAGGAACACGTCACCCCCGAGCGATGAGCCCCAGGTCTGCGCGGGAGCTTTGCTCCGCCTGGACACACACCCAGGCGAGCGGATGGGATGGATCCGGAGGAGGCACTTTCCTCCAAAACCCAAGGGGTTTCTAGGTTATTATACCCCACTGGAAACCCCATCAAAATTAAGAGCATATAAAATGCCATTTAAATCAGAAAGCAATGCCCTCCAGGCCCACCCTTCTCCACCACATGCTGCCTCCCCCCGTCCCGCTGATCACCCCCAGGGTGATCACAGAGCAGTATTTCCAGCTCACATCAGGGCCCTTGGAATTCCCTCTCCACTCTGTTGGGTTTCGAGGGGAATTTGGTTGTTTCAAGAGAGCAATTGACTTCTCGAGATGTGTTTATTTTCTGCACTTTGCTCAGGATAAACAAGGCAAACAGAAGGCATTCCTCCCGTCCCGCTCCCGGAGGCTGCCAGGCCCGGCTCAGCACGGGAATGTTTGGGTTGAACGCACAGCAGGCAAAGGTTTAATCCCCAAATCAAAGCGTTGCTGGCTGAGAGCTCTGCAAACACATGCACCTCCTGTACTTGTGCAGCACACCTCTCCCCACAAACAAAACGTGACGCTACCTCCCGCCTCCTCCTTCGATCCTGGGAAACCGGGCGGCAGGCAGCGCCTCGCCGGGGTTTGAATGGGCGCTCTTCATCAAACCATCCGAAACCCCAAGCACCCGAGCTCCCGCGGCCCAGGGCAGCCACAGCAACAGTGCTCCCACCGAGGCAGCGCCTGCAGAGCACCCATGGAGCCATATGGCCCCTCTGCCTTGCTCCTGCGACACCTTCCCACCCTTCCCAGCCTCTGGCTATGAAGCTCAGCTCAGAGCAGAGGAGCAGAACAAGCCCAGGGTATGCTCTTCATGGGAGAGCATCCCCAGCAAGTCCCACATGGACCGAGATGGAAAACCCCATGGGAACTCACGTCCCTTCATCCCCCTTGTAACATGACGAGTCCTCATAGCCCCTATCACCACTAGCTTCTTACACTCACTTCAGCTTCTTACACTTACTTACTTTTCAAAGTCCCATTGCAATACAGATTAAAAAGAAAAGCAATAGAAAACCAAGATGTAACCACCAAACAAGGAGGAGATAGGGATATACTCCCCAGGAGCAGAGCCTGCCTGCTGCCACCACTCACTGGACCAAACGCCATCACCTCCGGACCAGAACGAAGGCAAAGAGCCACAGGACCCACACACCCAGAGTCCACGCTCAGGCTCCAACCCCTCTCCGAGGTGGAGTTGAAGGCAATGAGCTCAGCCTGAGGAAGAGCTCCCACAACCAGCACCAAGGCTCCATGGAGGAGCAGACAGGGCTCTGCCACTGCTGCCTGGCACAGCTGCGTGCCCACGTCACCCCACGTGCTACAGCCCGCGCCTGCCCCGTGCTGTGAGGCTGTGGGGTGATGCTCACCCCACTCCCCGCCGTGCTGCCAGCTCCCTCCACACCAGCCAAACAGCTTCACTCTGGTCCCGCTCCCACCGCCGAAGCCGGGAGCCGGAGCCAGCGTGACTCAGGGGCTGCCCCATGGGATGCATCCTGCCGGATGCCACGCAGGAGGTGACTGCAGCCCAAAGCTATGCGCTGGCAGAGCCACGAGCAGCGCTGGCTGGCACCGTGCTGCGGAGAGAAACCCTGACTCCTGCTCTCCCAGCCCCAGCTCCAGCGCCTTCCCCATCCCACCCACCCCAGGGTCACACACTCACCCTCCAGCTTGCTCTCCACGTTCTCCTGTTGCTTCTCCTCCGTGTTTCGGGCCTCCTTTGGCTCCAGCTGATCCGCTCTGTCCGGAAGGGGCAGCTCCTGCTTTTCACCTGCAGACCAACAGACCTTTGTTGTCATTAAGGACGCTCCAGCAGCAGATGTTCCCTAAAACAACTCCGCATCCCGGTGTCCCTGCCTGCCCGAGCCCGCAGGGTTTACATTCAACCCCGCGACTGCAGGGGAAGTAATAAAACCTATTTAACAAGGCGGCGGAGCGGTGGCAGGGAGCCAGCACCAGCCACCTCAGGCAATTCAAATGCAAGCACGGATCTAACTAGCTCTTAGCCGGGCACTCAGCAATGTGTTACCTGTCAGGATCTCCCGGCTGGGCGTCCCCAGCGGCACCTGACATTGCCTGGGCTGGCAAACCACTGTGTGACAGACAGCACGGGAGCTGTCAAAGCCGCCACATTCCTCCTCTCCCCCAGCAGCTGCTGAAGGGGCTGTGCAGCTCACGTGCTAATCTAAATTAAAAGGGATCACTGGGATGGAGGTAGGAATAACCACATTGCCCAGGCTCCCGGGCGGGATTACAGACCAAGAGGAGTTTGTTCAGTGGAGGGCGCTTACCAGGGTCTGTTTCCTTCTCCACTGACTTCGCAGCCTCCTCTGCTTTCCTGGGGAGCTGGAGCTTTGCTTTCTCCCTGTCACCTGCAGCCTCAGCTTTCTTCGCACCGTCCGGCACGGCAGCTTGCGCCTTGGCTTCCAGCACTTGTTTGTCTGGCTCCAGCTCTTTGTATGGCAGCCTGCCACCCTGCGCCATCACCTCCAGGACGTTCTTGGGATTCTGGGCGGGCTCGTCAGTCCCTCCCCGCAGCTGGTTCCCAGCAATCGCTTCCTTCCCCTGGTTCAGGCCAAGGGCTGCTTTCTGGGGACTCAGCCCCGCTGCCTGCTCCGGCGCCGGCTGAGCCCGGCGGTCGCTGCCTCCCCCGGGCACAGGCTTGTTCTCGTCGGATTCCTCCCGCTCCCGCCCCATGTCCACGACCACTTCGTCGTGTGGGACGGGCGGCTCGTGGCGATGGGCTTCCCCCACGGGCAGGGCGATCCCTAGGGTGGGCGACAGGCAGGGTTAGGGGGCTTGAGACCCATGGGAGACAGTGAGAGGCCGCAGGTTCACGGTACACCCAGCACCCTTTATCCAGCCTCCCTCATCAGGAGGCTGCATTCCTAATGAGCCTCGAGAGCATCAAATACTAAATCACCTTCAATCCACCAGGTAACGAGCAGAGATCAGGGTCTTTATCTGAAATAGCTGTACAATCCACACCAAAGCTGGCAGCCCTTCCCCAGGCTCCCCGTTACCTTGATCAGGACGGTCAAGCTGCACTTTCTCCTCCAGCTTTCCTCTCTCCTCCTCCTCTCTCTTGGGTACCTGCATGGGCACCTTGATTTGTGGCTGCTCCATCTCCTCCTTCTCATCCAGCAGCTTGGGCTTATCACGGTCATCCTCTGCCTCCTCTACTGCCGGGTTCTGGTCTGCAGAAGGACAGTTCATCGCACGTGGTTACACACGGCTGCGTTGTCAGCATCGAGCAACCGCTTTGTCTGCTGCAACCCCTCCGCCGGCACCAGCCGAGCTGCCCTTGGCCCTCCAGCGTTGCCATGGAAGGGCCGGGGCTTTTGTTCTGGGATTGTTTGTTTTCCCTGCGGTGGGTTTTATGGAGCTGCTGGTGTGGAAGCCGGGGGCCGGGATGCAGGCGGCTGCCGCTGCCGCCAGATGGTAGCATCCTCCCGGCTGGCCGGACCCCCGAGCACCGCAGGCACCGGGCTGGGGTCCTCCATCGAGCTGCAAAGCGGCTCAAAACCGCCCTTATTTCTATTTCTTTCCCTCTTATTTTTGTCCACGAGTATTTCCCAGCCCTTTGAAGGCTGCTCAGAGGACAGCGGGTGGGAGGAGAGCTGCAGGACCCCGCAGAAAGCACCAAGTGTTGAGGAATGGGATTAAACAGGCATCGGGGGAAACTCCCGCGGGATCCAGGGGACCCTCCCCATCTCCCTCAAAGAGATGGGATGTTTCCGAAAGACACATCCCAGTGAAACCAGTGACTAGGTTCAGTGCTGGAGGAACCACGTGGAATCCGTGGCATGTCCCATGGGGTGGGAACAGCCCCTTCCAACCCCAGGCTGGCAGAGGACAACCCACGCAGCGCGCACAGGGAGCGAGCTCTTCCTTAGAGGAGGTAACGTGGTTGTTTCCCAGCACTGAAGCTGTTCTGCAGACTTTTTTCCATCCAACAAACTCCGAAAAACAACAACAACAACAACAACAACAAAAACCTATCTTCTGTAACCGAAAAATTCCCGACTCTTCCCCCCCATTCGCCCTCCCCCAGGCCATTTCCTTTGGGGAATTAATTCCATAAACATCTTTCAATCTCCTCCTCCCCCTCCGCAGGGCTGGTGCGATTTATTACGAGATGAACTCATGGGAAAGAGGAGATTGCCACAACTTCAGCTGCGTGGGCCTTACCCCAGCGCGGGGGGGACACGCAGAACAACACAACATCCCGGCCCAGAGGGATCCGTGCCAGAAGGACCCAGCGCCTTTCCAGAACCCTGGAGCTCCACACCCCGCCGGAGGGACGCGCGCTGGGGCTGGCTGCATTTCAACGTGTCTTTGGGTTTGGGAATGACGGTGGGAGGAGAAAAGGGCTTGGATTTTCTGAGAACTCTGAGTCTAGTACCCAAGGGTCCCTTCTCTCCATTGAGGGACTTCCCAGGGTTCAGCAAGTCAGGGCAGGACGCTCCTCCTTTCAGGAAAAAGCGGCCTGCAGGAACCCGTGCCCAGCCCTGGACGGGGGCCCTGGGAAGCAGGAGGCTGAGGCCGGGGAGGGGAGCGCTCGGCACGGCTGCGGATGTTCCCAGCTAAATCCTGGCCTCGCTGCAAGAAGACATTATTTACTCTATTGGAGGAAAGTTCTGTGTTAATTGGTTCATGAAGGCGGGAGATGGCTGCGCCTGGAGCCGATCCCGGCGCTTCTGGAAGCCGGGGATCCGGGGAACCGCGCGGCACGGGCAGAGCCATTCCCGATGCAGAAGGGAGCGACGACCCAGTGCGATATTGAGCAGCCTGGGCTGGTGGAAGGTGTCCCTGCCCGTGGCAGGAGGCTGGAATTGGATAAGCTTTAAGATCCCTTCTAACCCAAACCATTCCGTGGCTCTATAGTGTTGAAGAGGAGAAATTACAAGGAAAAGAGGGGGGAAAGCTTCCCACCCAAGTGGGAAATGGAGGAGTTAAAGCCAGAAGTACCGCCATGTGCGTGGCAGGGTTTGACCAGAGGACCCTGAGTAGGTGAACCCCCTCCACGGGCCCAGGACACCCCGAGGGGCTGGGGGAGGCCCCACTGCTGGCAGAAGCGTCAGCTGTAAATCAGGCAGCAGCTGCATGTTCCCCGTTCCTGCAAACAATGCGAAGGGAAAGACCAAAACAAACACAAACAAGAACACAAGTCTCCACGCCATAATAAGACAAAGTTGCCTCGAAGCCATCATTTGCTCAGCAGGAAACAAAATTAAGTTCATCATCAGGGCGTGAATTAACGACCTCGCACGCTGCATGGAAATCTATAAGGGGCTCGATGTGGTTTGCAGAGAACAGTTTTGCTCAGGATGTGTAATAATCGCTCTAAACTGTCTCGTCGCCCTCCAGGTCCCTTTGGAGAGCGTTCCAGTAATGCTGCGCCTCTTAATGTTTTATGAGCGGCGTTGGACTTTACAGGCAGAGGCCTGAGAGGCTGTAAAAGCTTTTTGGCTCCCAACCGCAGGCCCTGGGCAGCACCGGGAGGGCTCGCTCTGCCCCGGTGCTCGCGGTGCTGTGCGGCAGCTCCGCTCGCACGCGCGGCACGGCCGAGGGGAGCCGGGGCTTTGTGCGCGCCGATGTGTTGTGGTTTGCCAAGAGCCTCTCCAGGCTGCAATAAAATGTCATGATTAGCAACCTAAAAAAGCTTCCCTTCCTTCCCCGCTCCTGGTTCGGAGAGTAGCACTGGTCCCAGCAAGGCATTCAGTCCCTCCTCACACACGGGTTTCCTATCGCTCCTGCCCACCGCGGCAACGGCCGTAGCCAAAAGCTGTGTCCACAGGCAGAGGCGGTGAGATGGACCCGCTGGGCAAGCCCTGAGCTGAGGGGGGGCCGGCAAAGGGACCTGGGGAGCCCCAAGGACACACGGGGAGCTCCGTGATGCTGAGTGATGCCCAGAGCATCATCCGAGGCTGACAAGGGACACGGGATTCAGGACCTGCTGGTGCTGGTCCAGCTCAGCACAGCGAAACGGAGCGAGATGCACGAACTCGTGCTAAGGAGAACGAAGCAGAACAAGCAGGGCAGAGGGAAGGGGGCAAAGGCTGCCCCTGAACGTGCCGAGTGGGGCAGGGACGAGCCATCCCCGGGGAGCCCCACGCAGCCCCCCCCGGCCCAGCTGCGCTGCCAGGAGCCCCCCTTCTCCCCCTGAACCGGTTACAGATTTCACAAGGTTATCGAATGGCATCACTGAAATTAGTTCACAGTTGTCTCCTGACGCACCCGCAGTAAAAACGAACCCAAATTACAAGAGGCTGATAGTTCCTTTTCTGTGTCACAGGCACTATTAAAAGCTCGCTCGCACAAAGCACCAGGGAGAGCTGCAGCGGAGTCAAGCTGTTCCTGCAGCTCCAGGAGCGCTGCACAATCCACGTCTCACACATGCTGGGGCTGCTCTGGCTCACGGCGCCGGCGGGACGCAGCCCGCAGCCAGGCACGGCTCTTTTTGGGGGGCAAACACGCAGCAGACACGGGGCAGGGACGGAGGAGCCCTCCCCACCGGGAGCCAAACGCGGACCCGGGTTTCACCCATGGAACACCGAGCACCGTGCCCAGGAGGACGCACGGGAGGGCTGCAGCAGGGTCCCCAGCCCAGGGGCTCCTTGGAGCACAGGGCAAGGGCACTCTTGCACAAGGAGAGTGAATCAGGCCTTTGTTACCCGACATTGCACAACGCCAGAGCAAGAAAATGAAGCGGCAACGATGGAGTAAGGAGCTGAAAAATATTACAAAATCTTAATCCAGCCCCTGGGCCCCGGGGGGTGCTTTCAAACAGAGGAATTGCCTCATTAGCTTCTTTCCTTTTTTTTTTTTTAATGGATAATTGCCTTCATGAGCTTTCACAGGCAGCTTAGCAACCTTTTAACACAGGCGCACACGCGGCACGGAGCGGCAGAGCCCTTCTGAAAGGGGTTTTATACCTTTGCCGAAGAGCTGCTGACAGTAAACCTCAAGCAATACAGGCAGGGGCTGTAATGGGCACTTGGGTGTCGTTAGTAAAAACACTGCTCCGAGTTTGCTGGTCAATACGTGTTCACATAAAAGGGCAATGTTCTAATATTCATAATCCCAGGGCCCACAGGGCAGGGTTTTAATGAAAGTCTGTACAGTTCTGGTCTCCGCAACATCAAAGAGGCCAATAAAACTCCTCTCACATGCTGACAGGCCAAAGTCAGGCGGTGAAGGCAGCACTGGGAAAAGGCCCCGCGCAGCCCCCGGCTCTGCCGTGGCTGGGGGGGAACGGGCACAGCGGCTCCGGCTGCCCAGGACGAGGCACAGAGGCACCAAGGGAGACTCCATGTGCTCCTGGTAGAGCCCCATGCCCGGGATCCGACCCAGATGGGATGGGATGAGGGCACCCAGGTGATGCGGGGCAGGCGCATCCTGCGCGCCCTCAATGGCAGGATGCAGCTGCTGCCGTGTTTTCCAGGCTGCAGGCTCCTGCCTCGGCAAAACAAGCCAGTGAGGATGAGGGGGGAGCAGCGGAGTGGGAAGAAGGGCACCATTTAATGCCTCTCATTGCTAGTCAGGCCGACATCCTGCAGAGGCACAGGGAGGCACCGATCCAAGGCACGGGGCAGCCCCACGTCTACCGCCCTGCGAAGTCACAGAATCCCAGCCTGGTTTGGGTTGGAGGGACCTTACAGCTCCTCCAGTTCCAACCCCTGCCACGGGCAGGGACACCTTCCACTAGAGCAGGTTGCTCCAAGCCCCTGTGTCCAACCTGGCCTTGAACACTGCCAGGGATGGGGCAGCCACAGCTTCTCTGGGCACCCTGTGCCAGCGCCTCAGCACCCTCACAGGGAAGAGCTTCTGCCTCAGAGCTCATCTCAGCCTCCCCTCTGGCAGGTTAAAGCCATTCCCCTTGTCCTGTCCCTATAGGCCCTTGTCCGAAGCCCCTCTCCAGGTTTCCTGGAGCCCCTTTAGGCACTGGAGCTGTTCTAAGGTCTCCCCTTCAGGAGCCTTCTCTTCTCCAGGCTGCCCCAGCCCAGCTCTCTCAGCCTGGCTCCAGAGCAGAGCTGCTCCAGCGCTCAGAGCATCCTTGTGGCCTCCTCTGGACTCACTCGAGCAGTTCCTTGTCCCCATCCTCTGCCTGGCTCCATCACCCCCTGCGCCATCCTGATCTCTCTTCTCAGGGGCAGGGCACCCAGCCCAGAGCCAGCAGCCCCCCGCTACAAAAGGCACCGCGCCAGGCTCGAAAGGCAGCAGACCAGCAGACACTCGGTGCACGAGGAGCTGCACAGCTCCTCGCTGGGAAGTTTACAACCCAAGAGCACTAAAACCACCTTCCTCCCAGGCAGGATTATTTAATCCAGCAGCAAGTCCCAGGCAATAAGGGTAATGCTGAGGAGCTGCAGGCGCCTGCGGTGGGTACGGCGGGTCGCTGTGCCACACGATCATTAGACGCCGGCATCCTGCTCTGCCAACCTGGCTCACACGGAGAAGAGATTTAGCAACCTCCAGCGGACACCATCCTTTATGGGACTCCTTTTATTCTCCCAGCCACAAGAACACGTGTCATTAGCGACTCCTCCTGAAACAAGCAGCTGTTCTTTGGCCATTACTGCTCCAAAATTAACCAACGCAGAAGAATTCAATTGCATCCCTCCTCCCGGCCCTGCTGAGTGTGCTCGATTAAGGGATTGAGAGCATCTTTCGCTCCAGAGTTCACGAGCATCCCAGTGCCTGAGAAGAGGTGCACGCCTCATGTAAACCGTGAGCACCAAGGCATAAAAACCCCTCCACTGCCAGGGACGGAGCAACCCCGGAGTGAATGTTATCGGCGGCAGCACCGGTGTCTCGGAGACACTCAAAGCTGCTCGGCAGGAACACAGCCAACAACCAGGAGGGAGGATAATCTCCAGGAGAGACGGCCCCTTTCTCCCTTCCGCTCACAATCTCTGCGAGGATATTTCAAGGCCCCCAAAGAACAAAAAACCCAAAGCAAAGCAGGAGCGGACCCAAACAACAATGAAAGAAAGGAGCAGGAGAGAGCCCCGTGCGAGGGGAGCGCGGGGTCAGGAGACACCTGCCAGCAGTGGCCTTGCTGGGAGCCTGCAGCTGGGCAGGGGAGGGATCCGCCGTAATTCCATCAATGGGCCCAGCAAACAAACAATAAATAACCTGGACCAGTAAACAAAGCTGAGGCGCAATCACAGCCTTTGTCAGAGCTCAAACCCCGCCAAATTTATATCCTCATCTCCAAAAAAAACCAGGCACTTCCCATAAATTTACATACCTCTGAGCACAGTGAGTGGTTGTGACTGGAATGGTGGAGAAGGTGCTGGCAGGAAGGGGGAAAGGAGCCCTGGGCGGCCACTCAGAACAGAACCAGGGAATGGTTTGTGTTGAAGGGACCTTAAAGCTCCTCCAGTTCCAACCCCCTGCCACGGGCAGGGACACCTTCCACTAGAGCAGGTTGCTCCAAGCCCCTGTGTCCAACCTGGCCTTGAACACTGCCAGGGATGGGGCAGCCACAGCTTCTCTGGGCACCCTGTGCCAGCGCCTCAGCACCCTCACAGGGAAGAGCTTCTGCCTCAGATCTGAATTGTTACCCCCAAAAGGGAGATCGATGCTCTGCCCACACTGGGGACCCCAACCTCTGCACCCTCCTTTCCCTTTCCAAAAGAACAACTCCCACAGGGTACCGTGGGAGCTCACACCAGGCTTTTTGTCCCCAAGATGCTGTGGAGATGCATGGAACGGCCTGGAACTGACCTGCTTCCACCACAAGCTTTTTAAAATATATATATATCTGTATATCTATCTATATATATATCTAAATTTAAGAGGTGGAGCTGAGAGCAGGGAAGCACAACTCAAGCAGACACATACCTGGGATTTTGACCAACTCCTGGTCCATTCCGTTCTCCTCTCCATCCAGGTGCTCCAAGCCCATCGCCTCTGTCTTCACAGGGGGATCCTCCGTGGCAGACAAGGTGGTGTAAGTACTAATAACCAATATTCCAAGGCCAATCCACAGGATAATCTGCACAATGAGCCAGAGCTTTGGTTAGCAGTGACACAACCAGCAGTGCTCTGTACAGCTTTCTTCATGCAAACAGTCTCCAAACAGTTCCAAGCTCGGTGCAATTACACACATCGATACAAGGGAGAGGAGGGAAAATTAAAGAGGCCAAAAAGAGAAAACCAGTAGCTTTTGGCTGAGGTTTGTATTTGGATGTGAAGACTTACAAATGGAAGTTTCAGATGCTGGAAGCTGTTGAAAAGGCTTTTTCTGATAACTCCTGTATCAGACAGGCTCAAAGCAAGCGGGCAGGATGTAAGGATAGGGAAATGCATGTGGCAGACATGAGTCCAGCTGCAAAACCTCATTCCCTGGTATTTCCACATTAGAACACCATGAAATGAGGCCTGGCTGAGAACAGAGGTGTCTGACCTCTTTACAGCCCAGAAAGGTTTCCAGGGAGCTGTTTAAAAATTCTCAGCTTTTCAAAGCAAGACTGAGGTGCCCACACGCGAGTCCTGAAGCTCGAGAAGCTGCAAGAACGAACTCACTGATTTCCAGGGACCAAACAGAAGAAACCAGAAAGCCAGAATGTGGGTCCTGCAGAGGGAAGGGCTCTCTGAGCAGTGCAACACCCAGGGTACTGGTGGTTCTGCCTTAGGCTGTGATACCAGGAGAGGACCACAGCCTGCGGGACTCACCTCTTCCCCCAAACCCTTACCCTGCAGCGCTTACATCAGCATTCCCAAAAAGCACAACAAAAGGATGCTGCTCAGCGTGAGGAGAAGCAGGAACGGCCACAGGGGAGCATTGCTACAGAGAGAGAAAACTGAAAATAAAGGGGAGAAGTGAAATCGAAAGGAGAGCTGTGGAATCCCAGACTGGTTTGGGTTGGAACGGACCTTAAAGCTCCTCCAGCTCCAACCCCCTGCCACAGGCAGGGACACCTTCCACTAGAGCAGGTTGCTCCAAGTCCTGTCCAAGTTAAAACACTGGCACATCCAGGGGAGGGAGGAGAAGCTCACACTCTCTTCTCTCCTTCCTCCTCTTCCTCTCCTTCCCCGTGCTGAGGGAGATCACTCGGAAGCCAGGCCGGCGCTTTGGGACCAGGAGACCCCATTCCCAGCACACCCCTGCAGACAGACAGACGCCTTCAGAGGGAAAAGGCTGGCAGGACGTGAAGCAGCTCTGGGCAAGGGGCGAGCAGCGTGGCCAGGAGCAGAGGCCAGACCTTGGGGACGCTGCAAAGGAAACAGAAGCGAAACGTGGGCCCTGCCTCGCCGTGTGGGTGCACAAAGAGCAGATATCCTGCCACCCGCTCCGGCCAAGAGCGCAGTCAGCAGGTCCCTGCCGCGGCTGCCCTCCGCTTGGAGCTCCTCCACTTCCTCCCCTCACACAATCCGCAGCCCCGGCAGAAACGCGTTTGTGACTGTTCTGGCCCCTTCCAGCAACAGCAGCGGAGAGGAAGAGCGCTTCCACAAAGAGGATCTATTCTGGTGCCACAGGAACTAGGAGAGAACGTGGGAGAGAAGGGAACCGTAGGAAACGCCTGAAAACAGTAAATGTTTGAAAGGATTTGTGTTGTTTCTTATCTTAGGGGGGAACCACGGGCTCGAACGCCTTCCACTCAACCCCCTTGGATTGTTTAACATTTGGAGTTCATCTGGGAGCTTCCCAGAGCACACAGGAGGGGCGAGGGCAGACATGGCAGGCACAGACAGGCTGGGCTGTCCCTGAAGCTTCATCCCCCCCACATCAGCACAGCTCGTCCTCACCCACTGGCAGCAGCTGACAACAAGGAGGTCCACAATGGGGCTTAATTCCACAGTTACGCCATGGAAAAGCAGGCAGTTGGTACTCCAGGGACCACCGAGGCTAATCTGGCAAGCAAAGGAATGGAAACTTGGGCTGCAGGACATGGTGGCTCAAGGAACCAGTGGCAGGCAGAGGAGACACCTACCCCAAAAGTGTTCAGCTGAAGGGCTGAAAACCTGGAGGCTCCAGGGAGACCTGAGAGCAGCTCCAGTGCCTAAAGGGGCTCCAGGAAACCTGGAGAGGGGCTTTGGACAAGCGCCTGTAGGGACAGGCCAAGGGGAATGGCTTTAACCTGCCAGAGGGGAGATTGAGATGAGCTCTGAGGCAGAAGCTCTTCCCTGTGAGGGTGCTGAGGCGCTGGCACAGGGTGCCCAGAGAAGCTGTGGCTGCCCCATCCCTGGCAGTGTTCAAGGCCAGGTTGGACACAGGGGCTTGGAGCAACCTGCTCTAGTGGAAGGTGTCCCTGCCCGTGGCAGGGGGGTGGAACTGGAGGAGCTTTAAGGTCTCTTCCAACCCAAAGCACTCAGTGACTCTGTGATTCTCTGGAAGCACCTCTCGATGAGGACGTGCTGCAGCCTCTGCAGGCAGGGCAGGCAGGGCCTGTGTCCCGAGGGGAGCGCCCCGAGCACGGGCAGGAACTCAGGAGAGGAAGTTTACGCGGCTGTTTCCTCTGCTGGTTCCTTTCCCTCGGCTCCTCTTCCTCCCAGCAGATAGCTCCAACTCTGTACAGCAGCGTCATCAGCTCCCACCACCTCCTCTCACCACTCCTGGGCCTTCAGCAGGAGGCAGAAAACCTGCATCTGTGCGGAGTGAGGACACCCTCCAAACTGCGCTGCTCCGGGCTCGGGGCTGCTCCGGACACTGAGCGCTTGGAGGGACGGGCACGGGGAAGGAATGCAGAGCCCCGGCCACTGCCCGGCTCCGCCGCTGTGCTGGGACACAGACGCTGTGTTTGAAGGGCCTGTGGTGAAGGTGTGTTGGCCACGGCTCCGCCAGGGGAGGGCAGAGGGGAATCTCTTTTCCATCCGCACAGGAGCGAGACCGAGGGGTCATTTCCTGACCTGGAGCAGCCTCTCCACAGCTCCTCTTCCCCAACTGGGACAACAGCCACCCCGGCCTCCCTAGGACGGGCCTCTCGGACAAGCTTGTGTCAACACTGGGAAGCCAACACCTTCCTGTTAGAAGTTAAACACTCTGTTTACAGACCTCAAGGCGACCTTCGGCAGCTCTCTGCCAAACCTCACTCTGTGCCTCCTGCCCGAGGCTGCCGGCGGGCAGCAGGACACAGACCTGCACCTTTACAGGAACACACTCAGTGTTCAACCACAAGAGAGGGAATGCTCTCCCCGGTTCATTCACGGCACTGCCTGCCTGGCTTCGGGCTTTTTAACTGCTCTGTTACCAGATCATCTTCCCAATGCAACAAGGCTTTGAACCAAGTCGCCCCCAGCCTGGCTGGCTGCAATGATTAACTCACTGGGACTGCCCATATCCCTCCCCCTCGAACTCTTTTCACTACTTTTAATGCTACTTTCCTGTTTACAGCCCCATTTGCACCATCTTCCCAGCTCGGTAAATCTGAGCTTCCCATCTCGCCAGCCCCTAAGCTGCCCGACACCGGACTTTGCTTTGGCCTGATAAGAGCAGCTGGTTCTCAGCAACAGCACCACAACAGACAAGATAATTCAGGCAAGCGTAAAAGCTGGCCTTGAGAAGGTCTGCTGCTTTGGGAGAAAGCTGAAGATAATGGAGGGATGGAGGGAGAACATCCGTGTATGTTGTTTAGACAGGGAAAGGCAGGGAGGGACAGCTATGCCCAGGGCTGGCTCCTTCTCCCCCTCAGTGCCACTTTTCGCAGGAGCATAGCTTGATGGAGCAGAGCACCTGATCAAAGAAAAGCAGGAATGAAGGAGGAGACCAAAGACAGAGCTTCAGGGGAAGAATAAATGAGTCTTTGCCGAAGACCTGGAGGAAGGAGGAGAGGGTGGGCTCCGGCTCCGGGAGGTGCTGTGTAGCCCAGCACACTCCCCAAGGCAGTTATGCCCTTGGTGCAGCACTTCAGAGCATCGGTCAAAGCAAGTATGCAAACCTGACAGGCAATGGATCATTCAAGAGAAGGCTGAACAGCTTGAGATGCCAGGGTAACCTGGGGAGCGATGCTTCAGATAAGCCCTTACTCCTTTGTGGGGATTCCTGCAGGACAAACATCTTCTCCAGCCTCGTGACCAGACTTCAGCTCACACACTGCAGGCACCAGCGTCCAGCCCCGGGCAGCTGACGGTCGCCTCGGGGTGGCCAGCCCAAGAGCTCAGCACATCCCAAGTGCAGTTTCAAGGCACTACAGAGAAACATTCTGGCTCAGCCGGAACAGAAAGCGATTCTTGAAAGTGCTCTTTGTTTCCCTACAAACTCCAGGCTGGCATTCCGGCTCCTGCTCGGGGTTTCACTCAAAGAACTTCGGAGCAAAGTGTCACAATTCCAAGTGAGAGCTGGAAAGTTGGACTATTTCCTTGTGTCAGAGAAAGCACGGGGAAAGAAAAAACACCCTGCTCCAGACCTTCACGTACGGCTGCAAAGCCACAAGTCATTAAACACAGAAAAAGCCATTAGCTCCGGAGGACCCACAAGAATGTCCTGCTCTCCCCCTGCTGACTCTGCACTTTGCTGCAAACCTTATTCCCAGCCCAGAGCTGTCGTGACTGGTAACACTGGGGCAGAGCCCTGCTAAAAGGCAGTGGATTAAGTTATTGTTAGAAAAAACAAGCCCAAAACATGCTAATTTCAGCCCCACAAAGCGCTGTATTTGCAGCAGAAGAGAGATTGAGCCCAGCAAAGAGCCACTTTGTTTCAGTCCCCAAGGAGGGCAATTCAAAGTGGAGCAAAAGGAAAAGCTGAATTTCCAACAGCCTCCCAACGACCCCAATTTTGTACAAATCCTGGAGCAACACCTCCATGTGTGTTCCCTTTTATTAGTACTTTGGTTCAAAGCAGAGCTGAGGGTCAGCAGCACGAACTGCACCGCTCAGAAGCTGTGTTTGCTTTACCCAGCCCAGGCAGGTTGGGGTGTAAAGGCCCGTCAAGGTTTTACAGGCTGCCTGATTTCCCATTCTGTGGGTACAGAACCCGAAGCCCCCCAGAAGCAGTATTTTATGTACCAAATGAATGCTTCACTTGCTGCTGGACGGACAAAAAGAGCCGGTGTTCCAGCACAGGGCACACACACTGAGCCAGCACCTCCTCTGCTGTCTGCACACCCTTTAGTCCTGGGGGAATGGTTGGACTTGATGATCTTAAAGGTCTTTTCCAACCTAAAGGATTCTGTAAGTGACGCTGCTCAGAGCAGCTGACCAGAACAGCTCCCACCTGTACTGGGGAGACTGGAGGGGGAGGCTGGAGGAGGTGCTGAGCAGCCAAATTAACCACATTCCCAGGCTCTGCGGAGGGCTGAGGGGCATGTCAAGCAGCATCAGCACTGACCTGTGAGCAAAGTGCATTCTTGTGGATCTTCTTGTAAATAAGAGCTGGGCAGATAAAACAAATGAGGCTTCCCATCGTAGCGCCCGTCAGGCCCAGCACGGTTTCCACTGGTGAGGAAGAGGAGAAGTCAGCAAAGGTCCCTTCCAGGGCTGCTGGAGCAGCAGCACAACGTGGCTGCCAGAGCCCCCGGGCAGCTTGGTCACCCCAGCAGAGAAGCAAAGCAAAGAGAGCAGAGAACGCAGCCGAGCCAGCTCGTCCCCAGCTCCTCACTCACCGTTCGGGATCATGATGCCTCCCACCATGGTTCCAAACACCACAGCCAGGGTCAGGGCTTTGAACCGCAGCGGGGGCATGTAGCCCCCTGCAGCAAAGGTGCCGTCTTTCTGCTGGAAGAGAAAAGGTGGGAGAGGGAAAATGAGTTTAGCTCCTGCATCACGACCCCAAGTTCCCAAGCAGTTACCCCAGCAGGCTCCAGCAGCTTCACCACCTCCATGCTATGGTCTCCAGAGGTGAGTGCTGGGGGGGCTCTTAACATGGTTGAGCAGTTTTAACATGCAACTGCATTTGAAACTTCCAAAAGAGAGTCCTGGGGGGCACGGAGCCAAAGCTGCTGCTCGCATCCTGCCCCAGATGTGACCTGTGCAGCTGTATCCCAGACCCTGTGCCAATGCCCAGCCTTGTCCAGCCACCCCAAGGCCCAGGGCATGAGAAAGCAGCTGAGGAGGCAGGAGGGAGAGCGACGCAGGGCTTTGCTATGGCAAGGTGTCCCCAGCACCTCCAGGAGCTATTCCCACCACGTTACCCCACATGTAGCAGCTTGATGGATGGCAGAGAGGAGGATGGGTGCTGCTGGGGAGCTGCTGGTGCGGGAGGGTCTCCAGATGCCCTCAGCTTCCCATCCCATCCCCACACCCCGAGCAGGAAGCGCAGAGGACCCAGCAAACCCACATGCCCTGGAGAACCAGCGGGTCCCTGCTCTCCTCGCTGCACAGATGGGAGAGGAAAGCACAAGTGACGTTCAGAGCCCAAAGAGCTGAGCCCAGGCAAGAGCCAAAGCCTTCCCAAGTGTTTCCAGTGCTCACTGCTCTGCACCCACTGGCTTTCACTGATCATCTTCCCCCATCCTCAGGCCCTCCCGACGTGAGAAAAGAGCCGGGGGCTTCTCACAGGCAGAAGTGGCAGGATTTAGAGCTATAAATTGCTCAAGTTTTATTTCCTGCCCTAAGAGGTTTCTATTTATGCAGATACACAAAGGCCTCAGAACATTCCCACAATCTCTTACTGTTATTTACTGAATACCATCGGCATGCTTAGTGCCGTACAATACACAGAGGAGAACACGCTACTGCCACAAGGGACTTACAGTCTAAATCAGACAGACCAACTATAGTCACAAAGGCTGTCTGAAGATCTGACCCTGGGAAAGGTGAACGTGTGGGAGAGGGCTGTATTCCATCGTCGGCTTCGGCACCAAACAGCCAGGGCAGGCACGGGAGGAAGGGGACATCTGAACCCAGAGGGGAGAAGGATGCTCGGGGGGCTCCTGACAAAGGTGCAAGGATGAGAGCAGTAATTACAGAGCAGAAATGAGCAGGCACACACAGAAGCACGAAGAAATGAGGCTGGGCTGAGCTCTGAGGCCAGGAACAGAAGCTTAAGCTAAATGCAAAGCAAGATCGAGCTGGCCAGCTAAAGGATGCCAGCCGGAGCAGCAGGAAATAAGGAGGCTCCTCTGTTCCCAAAAGCACATTTCTCCCTCTTTCTGAGGGGGAGAGGCACCTCGGCTCTGAACTGTGTAACACTTCTGCACGAGAGCCAGAATGCCCAGCGGAGCAGGGAAGCAGCAGCCACGGGACTTGGGGAGCAGCAGAGCCAGACCAGGCATCAGACTCACAACTCCAGCACTGCTGCCCATGAAATTCCTCCGCAGACAGGACAAGGACCTCAAAGTACCAGAGATTCACCATTCTGCAGCGCAGGATTTACAGAGTGCCCCAGGGCTCCTGCTGCGCTGTTACCACACACCAGGCTCCTATGATTTTAGTGTGAGTTGAGGGTTTGTCCCTCTGCACAGCACATACCTACCACAAGTCACACACAGGCAGTCGTCAGAGCCTCACAGAACCAAGGCACGTCTGTAGCCCAGGTCAGCAGCAGAAGGCAGAGTGAAAAAGCAAGTTTCCGAGGTGCACACCAAGCTGCTCCTGGCCACACAGGAGCCTCTTACCTGCTGCTCAAAGAGAAGGGTGTTCAGCGCCTGTCTGCACGGCAGGATCATCATGGGAAACCCCACAGCTACCGACATCATGAATCCCACTCGGATCATCTCCGTCACGAGGTTGGAAGGGAAGTTCATTAGGACGTTCCCAGCAATGGCTTCAGTGTAACTCACGTAGCCAAAGAAGCCCACCTGTGTCGCAGGAGGGGAGGGGAGTGGATGGGGTTAGACACCAAAGCACATTCCTACCTGCTCCACCAAGGGTGGAGGACAGTGATCTCCCATGAGTTAGGACCAGCCAAGGAGGGAGCGTGAGGCCACCTCCATGTGCCACCTGCTGCGGCACCCCCAAACAGTTAATGAATTGTGGGGCCTTCCCAAAAGCAGAGGCAAGTTTCTCACCAAACACAGGGGGCTTTCATGGAGGACGTTGCAGTGAGGGAGCAACAACGCTCTG
The DNA here is from genome assembly GCF_004027225.2 of Strigops habroptila. Lineage (NCBI taxonomy): Eukaryota > Metazoa > Chordata > Aves > Psittaciformes > Psittacidae > Strigops > Strigops habroptila. The sequence goes on along the minus strand of NC_044290.2, from coordinate 11,763,912 downwards.
CTCACTGCCAGGCCCATGGACCAGCCCCCTCCAACAGGAAAGGGGCTGTAATGCCTCCCCACAGCAGCCCAGCTCACCAGGCCGGGCTCTTCCCAGCAATTATTAACTCCGTTTTATTAACTGCTGCTTTATGAGGCATAACTTCCTCCACATCTTTCCACCCGCAGTGGGCTGAAAGCAGCTCTCCTGCACGCTGGGCAGCACCCCCAGCTCCAGGCTGGGCCCTGGGGGGCAGACAGCGCGCTGATGTGCACGGAGGAGCCGGGTCTCCGCTCCCCCTTCACCCAAGGGAACGCACCATGCTCAAAATGTGCACTCTCCAAACGCCTCCCGCACTGCTGGGTTCCTCAGCTCCCATCTAACTTTGCTCTCAGCAAAACGACTCGTCTTTCAGAATAAATACAGATAAGCAGAAAGCAGCCCCAACTGGAGATAAACCATCATCCCCGTTGCCCCTCCGGAGCGCGACTTCTGGCAAGGAAAGAGAAGGGGAAGGGACGGTTCTTACCGCGATGTAAAAGGTGGTGACCACGTTTAGGGAAGAAGCAAAGATGGAGCTCATGATTTTAACAGACGGCTCATCCAAGCTGTCATAGGTAGGCAAGACCTGACTGTAGAAAAGGGTAAATTATTTAAGGAAACCTTCCGCACAGAGAGAGAAAACCCCAACTCCAGCACATTCTGCCTCAGCCCAGCAGCAAAGAATCCCTGACACCTTCCCCTTATGGAGCATAAACACTCGCTGCTATGCCACAATTTATACTGCTAATGCCAAGAGATTTCAGAACACTCATAACTTTAAGTGTTGCAAAAATACTCCTGCTCTCCCCACCCCACCACGTGGAGCTAAACGTGTGATGTAAACATTTTGGTTCAAAAGTGTTGCACAATGAATGACCGTTTGTTCCAGTGAAACACCAGTGGCTCCAGGCCAGGCAGAGCATTGGAGATTATTGTTCTTGGAGCTCTCCAGGCTGATAATTAAAGCAACGCAGTGTTTACAGAGTAAAAGCAGGAAGAAGGTTAGAGCATCGCAGTGACTAAAGGAGAAGTTAAACAAACAGAAGGCAATGCAGCGCCTGCCGTGTTTCAGCGCTGCTGCTGCTGGGGCTGCGTTCATAGAAAGCTGGGAGGGCCCATCAACCGGGATTCGGGGTGTCCACGCACTCGGAAGGTACTTTTTGACATCAGGTGCGTATTTTAGCAACTCATTAACCTCTTATTACTTTAATTCAAGTGGCTACATCCCGGCTTCGTGTTAGTGAAGTAACTCTCTGAGAAAGGGGGAGCATCGAGTTCGATGGGAAGGGGTATCCCCAGCTCCAGTGGGCACCGGAGCTATTACCAGGAAGTGTGTCAAGCTGAGGCCAAGCACAAAAATCCTTAAACCTTAATCCCTTAATGTCAAATGGTTCTGCTCAAAGGAAAAGTGCCCTGCAAAGCCTCCTGCAGTCACCTAACTGAGCACCACCACCGCTCCAGGCGGAGCAAGAGGACAAGGGTGCAAGAGGCAGCGTGTCCTGACATGCCCAGGGTTTATCTTTAAGCAAAATGACTGCAGGGAAGGCCAGGGAAGGATCAGGGACCCCTCCTCGTGTTACCTGCTACACTGCACCTCAAAGAGGGCACAAGCAGAGAGCAGGCAAGTCAGCACAAGTGTTAAGAGCAGCCTTGCTTCAGAGATGACCAGAGCTAACTCAGAGCTGCTGTTCTGCACCTCCAGTCGGGACCATGGTGTACAGGCTCCCTGAGCTCAGCACTAACCCAACCTGCAGGGAACTGCTGCTACAGAGGCCACAAACAACATCCTGACTTCTATTATGCAGCATTTCTGCACCCATCTGCACCAGAATGGCCATCTCCAGAAATGGGAAGTTTTCTCCTGGAAAGCTCGACTGACTCCTCTTTAGCGGGTTCAGTGACTTGACCAAGGTCACACGAGCGGGCTGCAGCAGAGGTAACCCTGGAGCCCTCATGCTCCCAGCTCCACAGCAGATTTCCATGCTACATAACTGTAGAGCAGTGACCTACTTTGCAACTCCGGCAACAACAGGATAGCTTTTAAAAGGTAGCATACTCACAGGTAAAGCAGGGTCAAGTTTTGCAAGCTAGATGCATAGTGCTAGAATCAGATGTATGCTGCGTTTACGTGCTGAAGGAGAAGGACTTCTGCTTTATGTTAGAACTATTCCTCTTTTAAAAAGGTGGTTCAGAGGTTAGCAAAACTAAACCTACCTAGCTGAGAATAACCTGCTTACAAAGCTTGCCTGGGCTGGGGACAGTGTATTGCCCTGATGCTTGGGAAAAACACACAGCTTTAGGTTCAGCTTGCCACACAAGTGCTGCAGTGCAGCCTGTATTTAGGTAAGTGCACACCGGTCCAGACCAAACTCCTTCCCTGCATTTCCAGCTCCCAGCAAAACTGTGCTGGGCACTGTGTGGCTACCAGAAGGAAAAAATACTGGAATTTACAAACTCTACAATGTTAACAAGGTAAAGCTGCAAATGAGCACAATTCCCTTCGCCAGTTGTAATGGAGACATTAAACAGCAAGACTGGAGCGTGTTCGGGTAGGAACCAAGCTGCCAAGAGAGCCAATAAGTGGAAAATGATGATTTGGAACTCGCATGTGGGTGTAAACACAGCAGTCTGAGCAAATTTTATCTGTCACATTCATTTACTGTTGGCAATGCTACCCGTTTGCTAGAGCTACAGGGGGGAAAGCCCGACTCTGCCAGCCTTCCAAACAAGGATGGTCTTTTCCCTGTCCACATTTGGAGTTACTCTTCTATTTCAAGTGTGTCACCATTCTGGCCAGGCACGTATTGCTCACTTGCTGTTTTGGGGCAGAAGGCAGTGCTGCTGGACATGTGCAAACAGCCTGGTCTGCCACCATGTCCCTCCACAAGCCAGTGGAAGCCCTCATTGAAAGCAGGTAACTGGAAACACACGAACAAGTCTCCAAGTCAACGTCTGTGTGATCTTCTGAGGGCTCTCAACGAGACTGGGGAAGCAGAGAGCAGCAGGAGCACACACTGCCCTGCAGGGAGCCCTGCAGCCACGAGGCGACACAGCCCCACTGCCGGGCCTGGCACTAAATCATCCCCTCCGAGGAACAAGGGAAATTCATCACTTATGCAGCTGCACCACAACGTGTGTTACGCTGAGGATGTGCCTGGCCCAAATGATCTCAAGTACAATAACTTCCAAGTGAAATAGAACTCCCTCCCCCATGCAGGTAACAAAAGGGTCACAACTGAAGGAGATGCTGTACTTCAGTGGGCTGTAAAGGATTCTGATTAAAACAGCAGAGGAAACCAGATGGTACCTATCGCAGTGACCCTCTGCCCTCACATAACCTCACCGTGCACCACCCCGGCAGGAGCAGGAGCAGCAGGTACTTACGACTGACAGGCAAAGGACATGCCAAAGATGGGGATGCAGCGGAAAATGCCCTCCCAGCGCGTGTAGCTCACCCGCTGCAGCCACTGCCCGCTGAAGAGGCCGTGCTTGAAGGACGACAGCACGATCTGCAGCAAGAGAAGGAAAAGGGGTTAAGACCCAACCCCAACCACCCTCCGAGCAGCAGTGATGTGGTGCAGCGTGTGGCAGCAACAGCTCGTGCTGCCCACCACAGCCCCATCCCACCCACAGGCTTAAGGAAAGCTCCCTGCAAGCCCCAAGGGCCCCCTGCCACCGAGGGGCCCGGGTGGATTTCAGCTCGATGACATTCCCTCCCTTGTTTGGTGCCATCAGACATTGCAGCACACACCAGGGTGGAACCATTTCCACTGACACATTTCACTGGGAGAGTTTTATTGTTCCCAGCCCTTTCTTTTGCACTTTATAAAACAAGATTTAAATCCTATTGGAAAGCAACATTTGCCTTGGAGAATCCTGTGCAGAGGAGGGAGACAAAGGTCCCTGCGACAGGACCCCACCTGCACACTGCTGCTCCAGAGCCATTGAACACCAGCAGCTCACCAAAGCCAAGGATAAACTGCAGGGAAACAGGGGGAGCGAGGCACCCAGGCGAGGCCAGGGCAGCTCCTTTGCCGTTGACAGGGAAGCTGGCCAGCACTGGGTTGCATAGGAAACAGAAGGTAAATATGTCTGAATGCCTGTTTATAATATCCCCTGAATGGGGGTTTTCTAATCCCCAGAGATTACGCTTTCGTGCAGCCAACTCTCCCAAAGTGTTGTGCTTTTCGTAAAGGCACAACTCCTGGCACGGAGCTCTGGTGTGAACACGCAGTTACCGTGCCAGCCTCCTCACAGGGCAGCTCAGGAGCGTGACCCAGCACAACCTGCTGAACAGAAGTGAGCTGGAAAGAACTGCCCCACCTCCCTTTGCTTCCTTCTGTTTCAGCCATCCCGGTCCTGAAATGTGGGATTTCAGGGCTGGGGCTCCACGAGCAAAGCACATGAGTGTGTGTGAGGTGAGACTGAAGTCGTTAAAAAGCAAATGAGAGTCTCCAGCTCTCAGTAAAAGGTGCTGTGCAATGGGGCTTGGCCAAGCTAAACGGGGCTGGCTTTAGGTAACACTCAGCTTACCCAACCTAATCTAAATGGTCAAGAATCCTTCACCTCAGCAATAAAAGCCTTTTCTAGGCGTATCCAAGAACCAGCCCAGGCCACGTAGCAGACTGCAGGCTTTATGAAGCACTCAGTGCTCAAGAAAGAGAAGTGCTGGTGTCTAAGATCAAATTTGCAGCCTGAAAGCCATTACCCATCAGCTGCAGAGAAGCATGCAAAGTACACGCAGGAGTCCTTAACAAGAGCTGCCTTCCCCCTGCACATCAGAAGCACTGAGGTATTCAAGGCCAAACACTAACACACGATGAAAGTCCTTCTGGTTCCAGGCACTCTTCCTCACATCTTCCATCCTCTGATTCCAAGTTCAGAGCCTTAAATTGTAAGACACCAACAAGCAGAACAAACCACAACTCAATTTGTGGCTTCTTATTATTTGTGCCACCACAGCGTAATAGCACACAGGCCCACTGGCCAGCTTCTACAGGCTGCACCTCCACCAGCTCACGGGCACCCCATCACTCATGGTGCCCAGCACCAGCACCACTCATCATGAGAAAGGACATTTTAAACTTGAGGCTGGCACCTGCAGGCTGCTCCAGTGGGAATATCTGTGTTCAAACCCCAGGCAAACAGCATTCCCAACGTCGATACTCACCACGAACATGAACACCGTGTAGAAGATGAGAGCCATGGCACTGAAGGACTGTATGGAGGCCATCATGTTCCTCTGGAGGCTCAATGGAAGCACAATGCAGAGGGAGACAGCAAAGAGCAGGATTATCCGGAAACTACCCGACACCTGGAAAAGGGACCTGTGTGAAGAACTGGAGCAGGGGGGATACTAAAACACCCCCAAACCCCAACATGGGTGATGCTTCCAGCGTGAGAAGCAGCGCAAAGCCAGGGTGGATTTCAAACATGAGGTTCTGCTCCTGTAGGTATTGACAGAGTGGATGCTGAAGGCGCGCTGTTTCCTGGCTAGCTCTGTGATTAGCTCACACAGTCACTGGGTGCCACTGTTGCTCTGCACAGTGCGTGACAGGTCACTGAATCACACAATTGGTTACGTTGGAAAAGACCTTGAAGATCACCGAGTCCAACCCCTAACGCAGCAGTGCCCAGCCCACCACTAACCCACGTCCCCAGGCACCACATCTATACATGTTACATCCCTCCAGGGACGGTGACTCCACCACTGCCCTGGGCAGCCTGTTCCAGTGCTTGACAGCCCTTTAGTGAAGAGATTGTTCCTAATCTCCAGCCTAAACCTCCCCTGGTGCGGCTTGAGGCTGTTTCCTCTCATCCTATTGCTTGTTACTTGGGAGAAGAGGCTGACCCAAGCGCACTGCAACCTGTCAGGCAGTTGCAGAGAGCATTAAGGTCTCCCCTGAGCCTCCTTTTCTCCAGGCTGAACAACTCCAGTTCCTTCAGCTGCTCATCACACTTGTGCTCCAGGCCCTGCACCAGCTCCGCTGCCCTTCTCTGGCCCCGCTCCAGCACCTCAATGTCTCTCTTGTAGTGAGGGGCCCAGAACTGACACAGGATTCGAGGTGCAGCCTCACCAGGGATGAGTACAGGGAACAATCCCTGCCCTGGTCCTGCTGGCCACACTATTGCTGGTACAAGCCAGGATGCAGACCCATCCTCAGTGGAAGTATTTGGTGGGGGGGTGGTGTTTAAACGCTAATCCAGCACAAGCTATTTAGGTATTTTCATGCAATTAATAAAAACTAAACTTAATTGGGATACAGGAGATTGAAGACTTCAAAATTCCGACCCAGAAAATTAATCAAAACCTCACACTGGTATTTATTATAGCAGAACACTCCGAAATGCTTGGAAATATTTAATACCTCATTTGGCTGCAGCCACAATGCATCTTTTTAACTTCACAGGCCCTTAATCGGAGCTTAGCAGCATCAGGAGGAGCAGATAACAGCCAAAACCCCTTCCACATGTCCATTTGCTTCCCCGCAGGGCTCCGAGCCTCACACCCTGCCTCACAGCTCTCCAGGAGCAGCAGCAGAGCCTCCTGCCCAGGACGAGCACCTCTTGCTGCCGTGTGTGTCGAGCCAACACCAGGCTCGTCCCGCAGCTTATTTTATCTTAAAGAGGAGCAGGCACAAGGAAACAGCGAGGGACAGGGAAAAAATCCCTCTTGAGCCAGAGGGCTGCAGGGGGGTGAGAGCTTGGGCAGAGGAACCACCAAGGAACCAGCTGTTACTGCCTGCTGGGGCAGGAATTAGGACAGGAAGCATCATCGCCCCCAGGAATCTGCTCCAGAATCAAGAGGGACCAAGTTTAAAAGAATTCCTTCTCTGGAAGTGCCTCACTGGAGGTTTTACACATCTGCTTGTTCACCATATGCCTGGGCTTCCAGGACTTCCAGAGCTCCAGGCTCTGCACCACGCAATGACCCCACAGCACCTCACGGGCTGCTGAGCACACCACCAAGGCAGGACACCCTCTGCTGTGCCGAAGGCACACACAGCTCCATGCAGGAAGAACTGCCTGCGCCGGGGATGTGATCCAGGGAGCATTTACTGACCTGAAATCCAAGCAGGCGAGCGAAGAAGCTGGAGCCCAGATCACCAATGACCACGTAGAAGGCGATGCACGTCCCCAGCATCAGCCCAATCATGCTGCAGGAGCAACACAACACACAGGGGTTAGGAGGCTGGAGCAGAACCCCGGGATGCAGCTCCTGCTCCCGTGTGCACGTCAGCAGCAACATTCCCAGTGGATTTGTACTCTGTGCAGCTCTCGTGAGAGAAGGAGGAGGCTTTGTTAGTGCTAAGGCAACACAGAGACCTGGAGACACTGCCTGGGGCTGCTGCAACTGAGGCTGTGGCAATGGAACATCCATAAGGATTAAACAGAAACAGCTCAAAGGGAACATTTAAAGCAATTTAATATCTTGTGCAGTCACTTACTCGTGTTCAGAGGTGCAGCGGCCTCAGCTGTGCCTTGCTTTGGTGAACACCCACCCTCCAACACAGCTTTCTGCAAGGCACGATGGAGACAACCCCAAATTTTGCTGAAGCCACCTTGAAAACACATTTGGCGACCAGCAGCACAGAAGGTTTTCTGTCTGCAGGGACACAGCTTGCTCCCACAGCTGCATGAGCAGCCTCTGCATCGCTGCTGGGGCTGAAAGGGGAACCAGGCTTTGATCCTCTGCCTTGTGAAGGGCCCCCACTTCTGCCTCAACCCCACTAAAACAAAACCCAGAGAACCTCCATCCTCCCCAAACATCCTGGTGCGAGATGCAGCTCTGCTAACAGCCCATGCACGGGGTTAACTGCTGCTGCTTGGGGCCACAGCAAAACAAACCCTGGAGATGGCAAAACCCCCTTTAGCTCTTGGACAACAAAGCATTTAAAAGCAGGAGCAAGAGGCTCTGAGCCCCACACCCCGTGCTGGGGGCTGCCAGGAAAGCCTCAATCCCAACTCAGCTCTCAAACTTCTCCCCACAAGATGGACCACACTCTAATGAGAAGATTGTCTTAGGAGCTGCTTCTCCTCCCATTCCTGATTGCATGGGCCGCTTTCTCTCCCCGCTCCAATTATAACATCCCCATGGCAATTACAGCAATTGCTTGCACGGACAAGTAACATCTGAGAAGTATTCCGTGTATTTTTAGTGTCGTGCAGCGGTTTGCAGCTGGGAAAAGGGAAGGAGCCAGCACCACTGACTGGCCTGGGCACACGACACCTCCAGCAAAGAGCTCTAAGGATGTCCCATCAAGTCTGTCCTGAAACAGAGACAAGATTCTCCCCCCAAGACACCCATTCCCCAATGGAAAGTGCTCCTGCCTCCACTCAGGAGCAGGGTGGGATACGCTGAAGGCAATACCTGGGGGCTGTGCTTAGGGAATCTCACTTTGCTCTTGTGCAAATCCTGGTGGAAGGAAGGCTTCTGGGAGCAGAGGAGGCAGGAGGGTAGGAAAGGAGAGCGCAGCAAAGCCACGAGCAGAGCAGCACTTTCTTCATTAAAGAAAACTGAACCATATTTAAATAAGCAGCAGATTACCTTGTTTCCACCAACATTTTTCCTGCTTTTCCATAGGCATGAAATGCTGGCGTAAGAGGGAACAAAAACAGAGTTGCAGTTAGTCAAAGGAAGATCCAGTTTGCTATCAAACAATACCCGCGAGCGGGCAGCACGGCGCCGGTGTGGGGCTGCTTCTCTTGCCTGCCCTCCCACTCGCTGGTTCAGACCGAGAACTGAAACCCACAGAAGACAGGAACAAAGATGAGGCAAAGATAGAAAGCAGGTTCTTTTGGGATGTAAAAAAAGAGGTGGTGTGAAGTCGCAGTCACACATGGCAACCATTGAAGGCAGAGAAAACGCGCCTGGGTAAGAGGCTGTGTGCTGAGACGTTTCTGCAGTGCAAAATCTCACTCAAACTCCCATCTTTATTTTTATCTTCCCACTAAAACTGGACCTCCTGACGCTGCTGGATGGGAGCTCTGAGCTGCTGCCCGGAACGTTCAATCCCATACGCAGAATACCCAGTGCTCACAGCCCACACCAAAGCGCTGCTGCCAAGAGACCTTTTTTTTCCCTCCCCTCCCATGCTTGGGTTGTAGCACAAAATGATCACCAGGCTTTAAATCATTGTGTTTCTTCTGAAAAAGAAAATGCCAAGAAAACTCCGCTGGTATTTTTAGACCTAAATGGGGTAGAATGGGAATTGAAACCTCCAGCACACACAGACCACATTGCCCCATCCTCTCAGCCTTGAACTGCAGAGGTCCAGCACGAAAACCACCACCCTGGATTCCCTTTTGAGCTCTCTCAAGGTACAGAACACATTCCTGCAGCCACCAGAAAACCAGCTTCATTCCCTTCTGGAAGCATCTCCTGCTATTTTAGGTATTAACTTACAAACTCTTGATTTCTTTGGACTCTGCTCGAGCTAAACATTAAAGAAACAAGATGTTCTCCCGCAGAATGAGCAAGAAGCATGGCAGGAGACCCACAGCAGGGAAACAACCCAGAGCTGTGATGTGGGGCAGCACCGAAAATAGCTGATGGCTGGGTGACAGGCTGGGGAGCAGCCACCACCAGGCACGCTGCCTGGCTCCCCCTCAACTGCTGCAGGAAAAGGCAACAGCCCTCAGGGCTTCGGTCACACAGCCAAAGGGGCAGGGAGGAACCAGCAGGAGGAGAACATCCCTCCTGGAGAGCGGGTCGTCAATGAGACACCTCATGTGCCTCCAGGTAACAGGCACAGCCTCCTCGGCTGCTCCGGAGGGACGTTCCGATGAGAACAAGCCTCCAAACGTTGTACCACGTGTGCCCATCTGGTGATGCCGGAAAAATCAGATCCTTTATCCTCTCAGGAAGGAAGTGGTGAGTGTAAATAAATGGAGCATCTTCGCAATGAGACCTCTGCATGCCCAACGAGCTGGGCAGAGCTGGCTGCTCAGGAGTTAGAGAAGCTCTTCTAAACCAAGTGTGGTTACTAGAATGGGGAACCTGTGGCCCAGCCCTTGTCCCTGCAGGGAGCAGAGCTGCCTCCGGGGTGCTGTGGGGGTCAGCACCCAGCACAGGCATCCTGCAAGGCCCAGGCTGCTTTCAGCAGCTTCGGGGCAGGCACTACCTCATCTCCTGGCTAAAAGCTGCCTGGGAAGCACATCCCGCTTCCCTTCTTGCCCGCACATCCAGGCGAGGCCCTGAGGCGCCCAGCGCTGCCAAGCAGCGACACGAGGGCCAGGCAGGAGCCCGCTGCAGGCCCGGCTCCTGCGGGGCGCCGGGATCCCCCCCGTGCCCCTCCGGAAGGGGCTGCCTCGCTGAAGGGCATTTGCAAAACTTTGTGACATCTTTCAGCGCTGCCAAAACCTCCCCCGGAGCCGGCGCAGGCGCTGCCAGCAGCTCTCGCAGATGCACCGGGAACAAGCCCCCGGTGACAAAGGCTGTCTGTGTGGAGCTGCTCAACCTTGCTGCATTAGGATGCACCAGAGGAGCGCTGCCTTTCCTCCCAGGGCCAGCCCTCCCAGTGGCACCTCTCCCAGGGCAGAGGGAGGGAGCAGAGGCATTTCTTTCAGCGCCAGCCTTTGCGTGCCAGGAGGTGCCAGGAAGCTCAGAGGCATTACTGGCTCGCTGTGTATGCGAGTCCCTTGGCTTCCGAAGAGCAGAGGATCCCTTCTTCCCGGGAGACGCTCCAAGGTGGAGGGGACTCTCTGTACTTGGGAGAAGCAGCACACAAAGACCTGTTGTGAGGGGGCAGCTGGGCTGGAGCGGTGAGGCCAAGTCAGACGCTACCTGGGGGGCTCCCCCTTCCTTCAGCGTCGCAGCACAGCCTCCAGGACCACAGAGCTGCTTGATCTTTTCAGTTTCGAGCAGATACAACTGGGCAGGAGCCAAGAAGGCAGCCCGGGAGCATCACGTCGGGCTGTCTGAGGATGGAGGAAACCCATCTGTCAGCAACACAGCGAGCCGTGCGCCTCTGCAGCGCTCTCACCACGGGCAGTGCCAGCCAGCTCCCTCCTCCCCACAGAAACAAGGGAAACCGAGTCAAAGACGACTTCTCCCTGTTGTTTCACAAGCCAACAGGGAGGACTGGAACCCCATCACCTCCTCCTGCCCCCCCGAGTCGCTCAGAGTCAGAGGAGAGCTCCCAGGCAGAGGCCAGCCCTGGCGCCGAGCTCTGCCCCAAACCCCACACATGCATCCTGCAGATGTTTTGCTTTCCTTGGCCGCCTGGAAGCTCCAGCACCGTTTCCTCCCTGCTCTGCTGGGCTGAGGCAGCCCCAGCTCCACGCCAGGCCCCCGCTGGCAGCACCCGGTGTCCTCGGCAGCACCCTGGGTGGGGAAGCTCGTGGCTTTCATGCCCAGAGCAGTAATTTAGCCCAGACACCCGCCCCGCCAGCTCCCAGAGCTCGGGTTTGGATCAGTCGGCGCCGCGTCTCCTCCCCTGCCCTGCAGAGTCAAAACAATTCTGTGCCCATTAACTTCAGTGCCGAGAGCAGAATTAAACCCTCGCGCTCCCCTGGGGACATGGGGAGAGGCTGACAGAGGAAAACAAGGCAAATTGAAGGCTACAATCGGGAAACCGTGTGCTATTCCAAAAGCATCAGTGTGAAGGTTGTGAAGGACAGGACAGACCCAGAAAACCCAGGACAGACAAGCCCAGAGCTGGGGATCCTCACCGAGGCCGGGGTAGGTCCTGCGCTTGCTGAGGTTGGCCGATTTCACCAGGAACATGCAGGACTGATGAGTCATCCAGGAGCAGAACACCAGGAGCAGAGCCCCCAGGACGATGCCGCACTGCAACGGGAGAAGAAGGGGGGGAAGAGACCAGCAGGAGATGGGGAGTCAGCCCGAGAGCCGCCCCCCTCACGGATCCCCAGCCACGCTTCTGCCTGCACCTGAGAGCAGGCGGGAGGAGCAGGATGTGTGCCAGCTCCTGTTTGCTCTCTCCACAGCCCAAGGACAACGTGGAGCAGCCACCTGCTTCCCACAGCTTCCAGCTGCACCGGCTCCAGCACCGAAGGGTGAAGCGGGAGCGTTTGTGGAGCAGGACCCCCACATTCCCTCCCTCCAACCTCCCATGGCTCACACAGAGCACACAGCCCAGTCCTGACCCCCAGCTGCAAACCCTGCTGTAAACTGATTAAATAAGAACTATTTGATAGAGTGAACCAATTGCCCGGCTCGGCCTCAGCACTGCCCTGCCCCGCTGCTTCACGCGTCCACAGCGAGGGGGTCTTAAACACCACGCAGGTTTGAAGCGGGTGATTTTAAACACGCCGGGGTGATGCCAGAGCCTAATGCTGCTGCCCCTTCTCCTGCTGTACTGAAACCCAGCGTGGCTGTAGGGATGGCAGCAGCTCCGTGTAGGGAGCAGAGCTCGGTGTAAGTGCAGCTGGTTTGAAATTACCCATTTATCAAATGGATAAATTCCCTTTTTATCCTTTTACCCACAAAAAAATAGGGAGAAACCATAGAATCCCAGGTTTGGGTTGAAGGGACCTTAAAGCTCACCCAGTTCCAAGCCCCTGCCAGAGGCAGGGACACCTTCCACTAGAGCAGGTTGCTCCAAGCCCCCGTGTCCAACCTGGCCTTGAACACTGCCAGGGATGGGGCAGCCACAGCTTCTCTGGGCACCCTGTGCCAGCGCCTCAGCACCCTCACAGGGAAGAGCTTCTGCCTCAGAGCCCTGGGGACGGATGAACCCACGCAGCCGGTACGGGAGGCGCCCGCTCCGCGCTGCACCGCCCCAGCGCGGGGCAGCCCCGGCGCGCACTCACCTGGCGGAAGCAGAAGGGCACGGTGAGCACGCTCACCCCCACGATGCTGTTCACCACGTTCATGATGAGGCCCCAGTTGGAGCCCGCCGCTGCGGCCGCCGCCATGGCCCGGCCCCGGCCCCGGCCCCGGCCCCGGCCCCGGTCCCGGCCCCGCCGCGCCTCACCCGCCCGCGCCCGCCATGGCGGCCCCGACCCGCCCCGCCGCCGGCACCGGCCACAGCGGCACTTCCGGGTTCCGCTGCTCCGCTGGCGCTTCCGGGGCCGGACAGAGAGACGCGCGGAGCAGAGCGGCGCCGGGAAGGACACTCCCACCGGCTGGGAGGACCCCCCGGGGCACCCAGGCGGGAAGGTGCGTGTGAAGGAGCGCACACGCATGTACATGCGTGTAAAGGCGTGATGTCCCTTTAACTGCATGCAGGTGCGTGTAAAGGCATAGAGGTGCATGCATATGCATGTAAATGCATGCATATGCCTGTAAAGGCATGCAGGTGCATGTAACTGCATGCAGCAGTATGCATGTGCATGCAAAGGCAGGCGTGCAGATGCATGTCAATGTATGCACATGACTGTAAAGGCATGTAGATGAGTGCACATGCATCCAAAGGCATTCAGATGAGTTTAAATGCATTCATGTAAAGGCATGCAGGTGCATGTAAAGGCATGCAGGTGCATGTAAACACACACACATGTGCACACACTTGCATGTGCATGCATACACACACATGTACACACAGCCATGTACATGCACATGCACACATGCAAATGAACACGCACACACACACACACGCATCCCACAGGATCAGCAGGTCCAAGCACCCCAAGGATCCTCTCCCCAGCGCCCCATGGGGTGCACATAACCAGCATGTGGGTGCTGCACCCTGAGCCCCACACCATGGTTGGGTGCCATGTGTGCCAAACCCCACTGAGCACCCACACAGCCACAGCGGCCGCTCACCCAGCACCAAGGGCTCCCAAACCCCAGCAGGAGCACAGCCGGAGGGCTGCGGGGGGTTCTGGAGGCTCCCGGGGGCCGCGCGCGGCGGCAGGTCGGAGCAGCACACGCCAGCGGCACGCTTCCGTTGGGATGGAGCACGCGGCACTTGTATAATTTGCAGCAATTGCAATGGGGAACCGCAGGAATTCGCCCGACAAAAGGTTTGCAGGAGGTGAACACGCCTGGATAATTCCCTCCAGGTGCCGGCTGCGCTCCCGTTCCCGGCACCACGGTGGGAGCAGAACCCAGGCACGGGATGGGGAGGGGATCCCCTGTTAGGGGGGGCTCCCCTGTGCCTCCAGGGACACACAGTGAGGTCCATGCATACTCCCAAAAGCTGCCATAGGCCCCACATGGGGCACCCCTGCAAGAGGGGTGGCCTATAGCAGCATGTAAACATGTGCTCACCCCACACATGTGTGTAAATGCACGTGCAGACCCACAGATCTGTGTCAATACCCACATGTTCACATGTGCAGGCACCTCCATGTGCATATGCACATGGGCACACACGTGTGTCCATGCTATGGGGACAGGAGCACCCCACAACCCTTTGCCATGGGTTGTAGGTGCTGGTGTGGAGCTGGAGCCAGGGATCTCCCACCCATAGGTGGCCAAACTCCCACCGTGGAGGGCAGAGCCACCGCTGGGTGCCCGTGGCAGGACCCACCATGCCGGGAGAGGAAAGCACCTTGCTCTGGTGCTGGGACATCTGCAGCGAGTTAGAGGGGAATCATGTTTATCCAATTAACGTTCCACAGCCCCAAACTTGGCACTGGCCAGGAAAGGGGCTCAGGTGGCTTCTGCACATGAAAGCCAGTGGCCCAGTGAGCACCAACAGCCACCAGCCGTGACCCCAACGTGTGGGACAGGGACCAGCCGCTGCTCCGTCACCCTGCAGCTCCAACCCTGCCACCAGCGCCGCTGAGTGAGCTCAGGGACACGGTACAGCGGGTGGCGCGGTGACCCCGGCACTCACCAGGATGGCGGGCACCGACACGGGGTCACTGGTGCATGGAGGTGCCAATGTGTGTGACTGGGATGGGGTGAGGCCGGCTCGGCGCTGCCCGGCTCCCGCTGCGTGCCGGGACAATGTGTTTCCAATCGCCGTGTCCCCGGCCCCGCTGTGATCCAAACCACCTGCGGCCGCTCGCCTGCAACCCATCAGCTACCGGATAAACGGATCACAGGCGGCCCCACGCCGCGGGCCAGCCACCGCAACGGGGATGGGGCAAACCGGGGGCTGGCGCTGCCTGCACCCCCCTGGGCCGGGTGGGCACCGTCCTGCCTCCAGCAACACCGGTGGCAGGTTTATCCCCTCCAAGAGAAGCCTGTTCCCCCAGTGGTACCTGCGGTGGCCAGGGGCATGTACCCATCCGCCGCTGTCACCTCGCTGTGCCATGGCACAGCCACGCTCCACAGACCGGCATCAGAGCGAGCGGACAGAAGGTGGGGGGCCTGGAGAAACGGGACCCCCACACCACAGCCCAGAGGTGGGTGCAGCTCAGTGTCCCCATGGGAGCCAGCACCTCGCACCGAACCGCCCTGCTCCCTGATGACGGATCCCTGGCAGAGCCCGGGAACAACCCGGCGAGTGTTATAAACATAAATTAAAACAAATTGCGGTTTTATATTGCAAATAAGGGCAGTTTTATCGGTTTTATTGCATAACAACCATTAATGAAGTGCAGTTTCAGGCACCTTAATTGCTCAGAGACTAAAGTTCAGCCCCTATCTCTGGCCCGGGCTGGGATTCCCGTGCGTCGGGATAGTACCTGGTGGATGGGAAACAGAAATCAATGTACGGCCGTTATCAGGGACGTGGGACCCGAGTCACCCCGCCCGGGTGGGGGTCTGACAGCTCAAACCCTGCTGGGGGCACACGAGGGGCTGTGGTGGCTCCCTCGGGTGTCACCCCAAAGTCCTGGCCGTGGGGCCCCGCAGCCGGTGCTCGCCATAGGGTGGATTTCGGGGGTCGGTGACCCCAAGCTAGGGGGAAAGCAGCCCCATGTGGGGCTGCATGGGACCCCGACCCCCCTCCCAGCACAACACACGGCGATGTTGTACAACCCAGGCAGGGCCGTGGCGGTACACATAGCCCCGCGGTACCGGGGGTTCACCGGGGGGGGGGGGGGGGGCACAGGCTGCGGGGGGATCAACGCGCAGCCACGCACCGTGCGGTCCCGCCCGCCCCGCCCGCGCCTGCACACGCTGCCCACCCGCACGTCCCCGCACGTACCGTCCGCACGGAGCCGCACCGGCCGCACCGAGCTCTACCGGTCATCCCGCACCCACCCGCACCGCGGGACCAAGCCCCGCCCCCGAGTGGGCGGAGCCACGCCATGGGAACCGCCTCTCCCCTGCGCGCATGAATGGGCGCGCCCCGCCCACCCCCTTATAAGGAATCAGGCGCGGCTCGGCCGCCCGCATTCATCCCGCCCCTTCGTCCCGCCCCCTCGCCTCGGTTCCACCAATCAGAGCGGTGCGCCGGGCCCCCTGCCGGCGCCGGCCTTTGTTTGTGGAGGGAGCTGTAGCCAATGGGAGCTCGGGAGGGGGAAGGGAGGACCAATGGCAGCGCGGGGGGATAAGGGGGTGGGGCGGATGGGGATGGCCCGGCCCGGCCACGTGCGCGGAGCCGCCGCCGCCGGGCCCGGGGACACGGAGCGGGCCCGGCCCCGCCGCTGCCTTCGTGTCCCCGCTTCTCCCGGGGACACCGAGCACGGAGCCCCCCGGAGCCGCCCCCCGCACCCATGTGTCCCCCATGGGGTGCCCTGTCCCCCCTGCGGTGCTGTGCACCAGCCACCCCCAGGAGATGTGCCCACCCATGCACCCGTAATGCCAGACCCATGTGCTGGGGCCACAGTGGCACCCTCCTGCCCTGGCAGACCTGCGGGGCCATGGTGAGGAGCAGCACCAGCACCAGCCCCATCCCTTGGGTTCTATCCTGGGTGGGTTGTGGGCCAAGGCCAGTGCTGAGCAGGCACAGCAGCAGAGGTGACAGCAGGGCTATGCCGTGTGCCAGGCTGCATGCTGGGACCCGGCTGTGTCCAGGAACCACCGGCCATGAGATATCTCCTCCTTCCCGACCAGCCCCAGCACCAGGCTGGCCACATGCCCGTGCCATAGGGCTGCTGCTGCTGGGCCACGCTTGCAGCAAAGCCGGGGTGTTCAGTCACCCCTGGGCTGGCGGTGCTGAGCACGGCTGCTTGAGACGAGCCCTTTGATGGAAAGGTGAAGGTCACGGTTGGTTTCACCATCACAGGCAGCTCCCAAATCCCTGTTGGATGGTTCCAATCCCCGCTGGTGCTCTGGGATGCTGCCTGTCATGGCGGGGCTCAAGCCTTGCGCCGGCCACGGCACTGCCATTCCCATCCAGGAGCTGTGGCAGTGGCCAGTGATGGGCAGATCAAGGGGTGTTACCTCCACTGCCAGGTTTGCTGGGCACTGGCTGCACTTCTCACCCCCTTCCCTGCGTCCTGCCACCACGAGCCCATGGCTCCTCCAGCACAGCCCAGGGACAAGCCATCCATCTATCCATCTGTCCGTGCATCCATCCAGGCCTGCCTGTGACGGTGCACCGCAGCAGCCAGGCAGAGGTCAGCCCCGCTGTCACAGGTGAAGGCAGGGATGCCGGTGAGCCCCAGGCCGGCACCGCCGCGCTCTCCGGCAGGCGGGGAAGCGCCGGAGCATCTCCCCTGGCTCTGGGAGAGAACAAAGGAGGGCATCTGCAGCAGAGGGAGTGCCGGATGCGCCGCAGCGTGGCTAATCCGCCCCGCGCCCTCCTCGGGGCCCCGGAGCGCCCCGCTGCCCGGCACAGCCCTCCCGCATGGCCCCGGCCACCGGCAGCACCACGGTGCCACAGGGGCTGGTGCAGAGCCCGGGGAGAGGACCTGGTCCCACCGCGGCCCTCACAGCATGTCCCGCTCCATCCCACCATGCGCTCCGGTACCACACTGGTGCTCACCCCGGCTAATGCGGCGCCATAAAGGAAAACGTCTCCCATTAACGACTTTTGTAACCAAAGTCATTAACATAATAGGACTTGCACCTCACAATTGAATATTAACGCTCCACCCGGCTGGGGAGTGAGACAGATAATTGCTCTAATACATTTTTCCAGTAGGATTTTCGTGCCGCAGCAGCAATTGCATTAGCAAAACCTGATTATTACCACGGCCGATACAATGGGACAGTCAACGGGAGTTAAGTTCCTGCCGTTTTCCTTGGGACCCCCAAGGAAAAGCAGCCCCGTGCCCCCTGCATGCAGAAACCTCCCCGGGCCCGGGGCATGATGGAGGTGACGGCAGCGCTGAGCTGCCTCTTCCTTCCCTCGGTGCCTGCAAACACGACCCTTGGTCACCGGCAGCTTTGCACGACGCAGCAAACCTGCAGCCAGCTGGAAACCCGCCTGTCCCGAGCGCCAGGAGGCTGAGCCGCCCGCATTGCACCATGCCGTGCTGTGCCGTGCCATCCTGTGCCATGCCGTGCCAACCTGTGCCGTGCCACGCTGTCCTGTGCCATCCTGTGCCGTGCTATCCCATACATGTCATGCTCTCCTGTGCCATACCGTGCCATTCTATGCCATGCCATGCTACAGAGCCCAAGATGGGCCATGCGGGAGCAGCAGCAGGGCTGCGTGGGACCCTCCAGGCTTCTTTCCAAGGGGCACCAGCAGCTCCCAGGAGGATGGAGCACGGGAAGTGGCTCCAGCCGAGCAGGGAGCTGGGGACCCGCCAGGTCGAGGTGCCAGCACACAGGTTGCAGCCTCCTCACTGCACCCCTAAACACGCCCAGGCCAGAGGAAGCCCCCCCTGTGCGGCTCCTGCCCTGCACCCAGTCCTGGTACCCAAGGGTGCTCAGGGCACCCTGTGATGGCGCGGCCCCAGCCTGGCTCCTGCCGCGGTGCCGGTGCTCCCGTGCTCCCCACGGCCCCTGTGCCTGCACCGGCGCAGGGCTCAGAGCCGTGCAGCAGCTCCAGGTCCCCGGGGCGCTGCGGAAGGGCGGGAGCACCGGTGTGGGACAAAGCCCATTGTCCCCGGTACAAAGGTGGCCACGGGGCCCACGTGGGGTTGGGGGGAGCATCAATTAACCGGCTTTAATTGCACTCGGCTGCACTCGCCTCATTGAGCAACTTCCCTTGGGGAGCCCACGCTGGGGGGGTGCCCACGGGGGGAATTATACCCACAGTGGGGGTGTCTGAGCACCCGCTGTGGGGCTGCCCATTGGGAACCTGCCCATGCGGAGGGCTGCTAATGGGGGGGGAATTACCCATGGGGGGCTGCTCACTCTGCCCAGGGGTGCAGGCTCGGGGCTCCCAGTGTTCCCACCCGGCACTGGGAGCTTCCCCAGCCCTTTCCCACTCCCCCGGTGTTCCCGGGGACAGGAAGAGCCCCGCAGCCGCTGGGTTTTGCTGATTCGGGGGTTTCTTGCAGAAACCCTTCCCCAGTGCTCCTTGAGCACCAGTGGCTGAATAATGCGCCAGCCCCAACCCCCGGCACTGCTGGCACCCAGCACGTGTTATCCCAAGCCTGGGATCTGCACCAGCGCCGGGATCTGCACCGCGCTCCTGTTCAGCAGCAATTCCGTGTGCTGGGTTAATCCGTAACGCTGTTTATCAGGCTGGAGCCCTTTCCCAGATGGAGAGGGATCTGAGGGGGATGCCTTAGCATGGTTCCCAACGCATGGGGTGCACACCCAGGGAAGGATGCTGCCGGGAGGTTGGGATGCAGCCAGCCCCTCTCCCTGCTGCAGGCTTCCCTCTGATCCAGCCACAGAGCTCATCCCGCATCAGCCGGGCTGCTCCGCTCCGGCTCCGGCTCGGAAACCCCACGGTGCGAATAATCGAGGAGGAAAAAGAGCTTTTTGGGGTCAGCAAACAGGGAGGAGGGTCCCAGCACGTCCCCTTTCCTGCAGCCCAGCTCCTGCTCTGCTCCTCATCCGGGCAGAGGACAAATCCCTGCGGCACCGCGGTGCTGGCCCCATGCAGCGCTGCCGGCACCGCACCACGGCCTTCCCCACGCCGCCATGGAGGAGAGTGGGTGCGCTGGTGTGACCCATGTCCTTCCATGCGTGTGTCCGTGTGTCCCTGGGCTCCCCGCTGCAGCTGCACATCCCGTGCACCAGCGCATGGACCGGTGCCATGGCCCCGGCCGCTTGTCCTTGTGCCCGTCCGTGCGTCCCGGTGTGCGCGGGTCCGGCCGTGCCGTGCCAGAGGGTCCCCACGGGCTGTGCTGCGTCCCCCAGCTGCTCGCCCTCCTAACTCGATTGCCGTCCCGGTGTAATGAATAGCTCCCGTGTAATCGAATCACTTTTACACATTATTTGGATTTATTTGAGCATTTTCAATCAATTACGGCCTTGTATCAAAAAGAAAACCCCAACACAACACACAGGGCCCTGGTGGGGACGCGGTACCGGCCCCGGCCTCCCCCTGCTCCTCTGCTGCCTGCTGCCTGCCCTCCCCGCTGCATGGCCCCCTGTACTGCACTGCATGGACCCCAATATTGCACTGCCCCCCCACACCTTGCACTACATGGCCCCCCAACATGTCACTCTCTCTCCACACATTGCATCCCCCCCATTATACAGCCCTCCTCTAACAATGCACATCTCCTCTTGCACTGCACGACCCCCCAACATCACATTTCCTCCCCCCCACATTGTACAGCCCCCCAACATTGCATAGTCCCCTTTTGCACCACATGCCCCCCCAACACACACTGCACAGCCCCCTAGCACCACATGGCCCTCCAATATCCTACTCTCCCTTCCCACATTACACATCCCCCTAACATTGCACCCTCTATTATACAGCCGCATAACCTTGCACCCCCCCACCTTACACCGCATGGCCCCCCGACATCACACTCTCCAACACACACACGGCATGGCCCCCCAACATTGCACCCGTCATTGCACAGCCCCATAACATTGCATCCCCCATCATAAAGCCCTCTAACCGCAGCCCTCCCATTGCCCCATCATTGCACACCCCCCTTGCACCAGGAGGCCCCTCAAAATTGCACCCCGTCACTGCACAGCCCCATAGCCTTGCACTCCCCATTATATATCCCTCTAACATTGCATCCCCTCATTGCACAGCCCCATAACCTTGCACCCCCCATTATACAGCCCTCCAACCGCAGCCCTCCCATTGCCCCAACACTGAACACCCCCCCTTGCACCAAATGGCACCCCAATACTGCACCCTCTCCTTGCACAGCCCCCTAGCTTTGCATCCCCCCCCATACAGCCCCATAACCTTGCACCCCCATTACACAGCTCTCTAACCTCAGCCCTCCCATTGCCCCACCATCGCACCCCCCCTTGCACCACATGGCCCCTCAGCACTGCACCCCCCATTACACAGCCCCCACCACCGCACACGCCGTCCCCGCACCGCGCCCTGCCGGGTCTCACCGCGGGCCCGCTCCGCTCCCGCCGCCGCCGCCGCCGCCGCCTTCGGTCCCCGGGCTCGGCCGCGCCGCCGGGTCCGCCCGGGGAAGAGGGGGGGGGTGCCGGGGGGAGCCTCGAAACCGGCCCCGGCTCCCCGCGCTCCCTCCCGCAGGGGGGGAGCCTTGAAACCGCGCGCGGGGCGCGTCATCGCCGCCCACCAATCAGCGCCTTGTTTACACTGCGTGATTGGCAGCTGGCTGGCGGGCGGCCAGCCAATCAGAGCGCGGGGGCGGGGCGATGCGTTGCAACCGGAGGCGCGCTGCGACCCCCGCTGCAACGCAACCCGCGCCCCGCCCCGCGCCGCGCATGCGCGCCCCTCCCTCCTCCCCTCCCCTCCCATTCATCCGCCGGGCTTGAATTAGGCGCCGCCGCTCCGCGTCTTAACGCTGGCAGCGCTCTGATTGGCGGAGAGCCTGGCGGGGCGCCAGCTTATTGGCCTAGCGCGCCCGTGACGCGCCGGCGCGCGAGAGGAGCGTAGTTGGAGAATGAAACTGAAGCGCGGGGGGGGGGGGAGGGGGTTGTTGGCGGCTGGGGCGCGAGCGCCGCGCGGCGGCCAATCAGGGAGGAGGACGGGGGGGGGGGGGGTGCGTGTGTGTGTGTGGCGGGAGCGCGCGTGGGGCACGAGCTTATTAGCATGCGGGGCGCGCCGCCCGGCGGAGTGCGCGGCGTGAGCGGGGAGGCGCGGCGGGGTCCCCCCCCCCTTCATCACCACCCCCCTTAACCCCCCCCAACCAACCGCCCCCCCCACACTCTCCCCCCCTCCACTCCCCCCCCCCCCCCCGGTTCCCTTCGCTGCAGCAGCAGCCGGTGCATGGGCAGTGCACGGGCACCGGCAGGAGCACGCTGCGCGCCCCGCCACGGCCGCCCCGCCGGTAAGTGACTGCGATCGGGGGCGCGGGCGGCGGCGTTCGGGGGTTGTTTTAATTTTTTGGCGCTTCCCTTTCGGCGTTATTCGTGTTTTCCACCTTTATTTTTGGGCTTTTTTTTTAATTTTTGCTTCGATTCTTTTTTTTTTTTTTAATCAAAACATTTTTCGCTTTTTAAAAAAAAAACAAAACCAACATTTCCCCCCCCTCGGTTTTTCTTTCCTTTTCTTTTCGCGTCATTTCCATTTATTTTTAACGTTTTCTCGTACCCAGATATTTTCCGCCGTCAAAAACATCGCCTTTAAAAACGTCGCCGTTAAAAATCATCGCCTTAAACCGCCGTGTTACAAATCTCCGCCTTAAAATCGGATGCGCGAAAAAAAAACCCCAACATTTTTCGCGGCGAATCCTTTTCGCGTTATTATTATTATTATTGTTGCTGGTGGCGGTTGTTATTTTCTGGCGTTCGGCGCCTTCGCTCCCGTTTGTTCCCCGTTAATTGTTTTGGCGATATTTTCTTTTTTACTTTAAAAAAAAATCTCTTTTTTTTCCGCCTCGTTTTTCTTCGATTTTAATTAATTACAAAACACAAAAAAGAAGCCGATTTAATAAAACCATCCGCACGTATCAATAAAAAGCCGCGCACATATTATTGTTTTTTCGGGGCCGCGCGTGTGTTTCTCCCCCCCCGGGACACGCTCACCCCGCGCCCGCAGCCCCGGCCCAGCGGCCCCGCTGCCTCCGGTAGCCCCGGGCCGCGCTCGCCCCTTTGTTCGCCGCGGCCCGGCCCGGCCCCGGCCGCCTCGGTCTCTCCGCAGGATCGGGCCCGCCGGCCCCGGCGCTGCCGAGAACAATGCCCCGGCGGGCGGGGGGGGGCCCTGCACCGGGGGAGCACCGGGAGCGGCCCCGGGGCCGTGCACCGAGGACGGGGAAGAGGGAACGGGGCAGGGGAAGGCGCGGGGAAACAACGGGGAGGCCGGGGCCGGGAAGCGGGGCCCGTGCCCCGGGGAGTCGAGGGGCCGGGCACCGGGGGAATACGGTCGGTGCACCGGGGGGGGAACCGGGGCCCGAGCAGCGGGGGAATAAAGGAACC
Source organism: Strigops habroptila (assembly GCF_004027225.2). Taxonomy (NCBI): domain Eukaryota; kingdom Metazoa; phylum Chordata; class Aves; order Psittaciformes; family Psittacidae; genus Strigops; species Strigops habroptila. The sequence goes on along the minus strand of NC_044290.2, from coordinate 11,740,709 downwards.
CGAAGCCCCGGGAAGCGGGGCCGGAGCAGCGCGGGGAAAGGGCCCGAGCAGCGGCAGGATCCCGAGCGTTGCACCGGGGCACCGGGAGCGCGGCCGGGCCCCGGGAGAGCCGGGGTGGGGCGGGCGGGGGGGGGCCGGGAGCACCGGGAACGGGTCGGGGGGGGTACTGGGGGTACTGGGGCTTGTGCAGGGGGGCACTGGTGAAATGGGGGGACTGCGCTCCAGGGATGGCGGGGAAACAGGGACCCGTGTGCAAGCGGCACCGGGGCGATCGGGGACCGCGCACGGGGGGGACCGGAGAAAAACGGGGGCTCACTGGGGATACACGGGGTAAACCGGGGGGGCCCTGGCCGCGCTCTCACGCTCTCCTTTCTCTCTCCCTTGCGCCAGGAGCGGAGGATGAGCCGGGAGCCCCGGCGCGGAGCGCGGCACGCCGCCACCGGAGCCAGCCCGCCGCGGCGCTGAGGCTCACCCAGGAGCCGTGTCGGTGTCCGGCCGTGCCCGCTGCCGGCAGCGCCCGGGCAGCACCGGCGTGTCCCCGGCATGGACGGCCGTGACTTCGCGCCCCCGCCGCGGCTGCTGTCGGAGCGGGGCAGCCTGGGCCACCGGCACGGCGCGGGGCGCGTGGCGGGTTCGGCGCACGGGGCCGTGCAGCCCACCGGACACTTCCAACCCACCAAGTACTTCCCTGCGCCCATCACCATGGCCACGCACACAGGTCAGAGGCGCCGGGGCGGACGCGGTGTGTGGGGCTGGGAGGGACGCGGGGGTCAGGCACACGGCACCGGGGGTTCAGCGTCCCCTTTGTGCCGATCCCGCTGTCACCGCGCCCGGTGGCTTTGGGCTGTGAGGTCTCACGTACACGGGGGGTATTTCCCTGCTTTCCCGGCGCGGGAGGAGCGTGATCCCCGGGTTGGCTGCGCGCAATCCCGGTGCCTGAACAAGGAAGCGTTTTCTGGTCGAACAAGGAGGCCGTTATGCGCGGGGCCGGCGCGGCGCGGCCGTGGTGCGGCGGGGAAAGGTCAGCGAACCCCGGCTCTATATAAAGCTCCGAAGCGTCAGGGTGAGAAGGGGTTTGCAGCTGCCGGAGCCGGACAAAGCGCGGCGCACGGCCCAGCGTGGTACGGCCAACCGTGCCGGCACCGGGATGGGGCTCGCTAGATCCGGCCGCTGCGCCGGCATCCGTGGCTTTGTCTGCAGCGGGCGCTCGGCTGCGGCCGCGCAGGGTTAAAGCGGGGTGCAGGGTGCCGAAAGCGGGGTGCACAGCACAGGGGGGAGCTTCGAGGGGAGCCGCTCTCCTGCTGCCGAGCTCCGGGATGGAGCCGAAGCGGGAGCGAGGCCGATGCGGTGAGCAGCGTGCCGGCTCGGCGCAGCGCTCGCGGCCCCTCGCTTCCCGCCGGCGCAGGCGGGTTTCTCGCCGCGGCGGCAGCGCCGGTTATTGTCGCCGCCTTGATGAGCTGTGAATACTAATAAAATTATATCTGCTTTAATGGGATTACAATTAGTGCGTGGATTAGGGCGGGGGGCACGGCCGGGCCGGCGCGGGGCGGGGGGGTGCCCACGGCTCCGGCATGGAGATGGAAACCGGGGGGCACCGGGGGGTGCCGGGGAGGCGGCGCCGGATCGGGCCCGGCCCGGGGCGGTTTCGCTTTGTGCCGGCGGCCCCCACGCTGCAGCCGGGCCCCCCGCCGGGCCGGGGGAGGGCTCCCCGGCCTCCCCCCAGCTTTGGGGAGCGGGGGGCTCGGTGCCCATCGCCGTGGTGGGGGGTCAGAGCCGGGGCTCGGCCCCTCTCCGTGGTGACCGGGGGGGGATCCCCGGGGGCCGCCAGCGCCGGGGTGCCGCTGGCTTCCCCCTGGCTTCTCGCCGTGTTGGTGTCGCGGCGGCGGCCGGACCCTCGCTCCCGCCGGGGCCTGGGCGACACATGGGAGCCCGAATGCAACGGAGGTTGTTAAAATAACATGGATCAGGCTAAAAATACCCCGGCAGAAACTCGCCTGAAAAAAAAAAAAAGGGAGGAAAAAAAAAAAAAAAAAGAGAGAAGCCAAACCCAACAACAGAAAGAGCTAAAAATATTCCCGGCTTTGGCAGGGCCGGCACAGCCGGAGCCCTTCCCGGCGAGCCGTGCTCCGCGGCTCCCGCGCCGCCGGGAACGCTGCTGGAGCCCCTTGCAATGATACCTGAATACCCTGAGCGGTGCGGGCCCGGCGGGAGGGGGGTCCCCAGCCCCGGCACCCCCGTGTCCCCCCAGCGCGGCCATGCCATGGGGCCGGGAGCCGCGGCAGCACGCGGAGCCCTAATTAACGCCTATGATTGATAATTACCCCACCCAGCAAATAAAGCCAGCCCGCGGTTTGCCGGCGCGGCACGCGGCAGCCCGGGGGTACCGCGTTGGCCCAAGGAAACGGGGGCGGGGGGGGGCTCCAGCCACGCTCCCCCAAATGGCTCCCGGCGTCCGGCCGGGACTACACCTCCCAGGAGCCTTTGCCGAGCGCCGGGGGCCGGAGGCCGCCCTGGGAAGGGGAGATAAAAACTGTTTAGCTTGATTTTATTAAAGCCATAATTCAGGGCTGTGCACTTATTGCAAACAAATGCTTCGGTTTGCGTCTGGTTTTGGCACCGGGACCATGCAAATGATGGCACGAGACGGCGCTGGGGGCCCGGAGCGTGGGGAGCCGCGGCCCTGCCCAGGGCTGGGGGGGGAGAGTTTGGAGACCCCCGGAGCTGCCGGAGGGTGCAGCCCCCAATCCCCCATCATGGCACTGCCCGGCTGGGGGCTGCGGTCCCACCGCCCTGGCGCACCCGCGCCCATCCCTGTGCCGAGCAGGGCCGGGGGTCCCCAATGTCCCCATCGTGGTCATGGAGGGTGGGAAACTTCAGGAGAGGCTCGGCCGAGCCAAAGCTTTATTCCGGGGCCTCAATTTTTGCCCTTCTGATGGTTTTATGGGCTAACACAGAGAGCAGACCACGGCTGTTTGTCACCGCGGTGGAGCCCTCGGTGCACTGCACCGTGCAGCAGCACCAGGGCGGCTCGCGCAAGCACCGGGCTCTGCCGGGAGCACCGTGGCGGTGCCGGTGTGCAGCTTCACCCCATTGGTGCTGCTTTGCACACCGGGGCTGGTTTGCATCCAGCTTGGCCGTGGTGGTTTGCATCCCGGTGCAGTGTGCGTACCGGTGCCGTGGCGCTGGCGTCCGGATGGGCACCTCCCTGTATTAAGTTGCCATCGGGTGCCAGTGCTGCAGCCGCTCCACATCGCAGCTTCCCTGTTGACGACTGGAGCCGGGGTCTGGTGAGGGGCTGTGAGGCCGCGGCACGGCTCCGGCACAGCTCCGGCGTGGAGCTCCGTGTCCCCCCGGCACCGCGTGCCAGCACCGCCACATGCGCCGCATCTTAAAAAGTAGGTGTCAAAGTTAAACCAGATTTTGAGATTAACTCGTCTGCTCCTCGTTAGCCACACTCGTGCCGGGGGGACACACACACGCAGCACGTGTCCAGCGGGAAGAGCGGGATGCGGAGAGCCCCCGACCCCATGGAATCACCCCGGAGTGGTTTCATCTCCTGGGTAGCGATGAGCTGGATCCGTGCTGAGATGCTGCTGCGCGCCAGGGCCCGGGGGGATGCGCCGCCAAGCACCGGCACGGCCTGATCCAGCAGCTCCGGTCACTGCTGGTGAATGCGGTGATTGACCCAAGCTGGGGGGGTCTCAGCACCCCACTGCGGGCACCCGGCCTTTGCCTCCCATCCCTGCACCGCTGGTGCTGCTGGAATGGGGGGGTCCCATGCTGGGGGGGCTGTGCCGCTGGTTGTACCACCACCGGCTCCATGGGCTGACCCCCATGGTGGGACTGGGGGTGTGGACAAGCTCTATGGAGCATTTGAGTGCCCCTCTGGGCCCCTCATCTCCTTGGGACCCGCCCCGGTGTGTGTTGTCCCCATTGTCCCCCCCATCCGGTTGCTCTCCCGGCGCTGATGGCAGCGATCCGCGACAGGCGAGCGGGGAATTACGGCGGGACATAAAAATAGCAGGATTTGGCAATTGGGTGACTCTGCAGCGATTCACACGGGCTGCGCGGCCCCCCCGGCCCCCTCCCCGCCGTAAATAAACACTCACCCAATAATCTCATTCTTGGAGTTCTTCGTTATCCGCTCCGTAAAGCGAAACAGATGGGGACAGTGTGGCCTTGCTGCCTGCACCCTGCCTGCGCCCTGCCTGTCCTGCTGCCCTGCCTGCACCCTGCCTGCACCCTGCCTGCACTCTGCTGCCCTGCCTGCCCCATTGCATCACCCTGGGCTGAATCCAGCCCCACTGAGTGCTGGGGACCCCCATTCCCAAGGGGATGGAGGGGATGGGACGTGTCCTCCCAGCCCCATGGGATTGCTCCATCCCGCTCCACGCATGAGCAGCCTGGGACCACACGGGTGCGATGCTTGCAGCAGAGCGCATGGGATGCAGGGTTACCATAAGCCCCAAGTTTTGGGGGGTTCCTTGCAGGGTTGTGACACCAGGACCCTTTGGACCCGTCCCGGCTCATTCCCATGATCCCAGCCCGTGCCAGGCCTGCGCCTGCTCCTAAAATGGCCTCTGGTCCTTGCAAACAGCGTGTGTCGGGTGTGCAAACGGGAGCATGCACCGAGCGTCAGTCGTGCAAGGAGCATGCACGGTCCTCGTGAGCCCTGGTCGGTGCATGCACACGCGGTCCCGGTGCGAGCACACGCAGTCCCGGTGCGAGCCTGCGGCTTCCCGGCGGCTCCATCCTCCCCTTCCCTCCGCCGAAAGCCGACAGCTTGCGAGTGGCACTTAGCACGGAGCGACTGCCGTGTGATTACCCATCGGATAACGTTTTAATTGTACTGCTGGCACTCTGTCAAGCTCATTTGAACTGCATTTCAATATTACGGCATTTATTTAGTGCCATAACAATATGGATTAATCTTAAATTATAACACCGAGGAAATTATATTACACTTACTTCTCATTTGGCAAATATTTAAAGGGGCGGCGTGGGTTGCAAAGCACAAGGGGGGGCCTGGGGGTCACATCCTGGGCCGGGGGCTGGGGGTGGCAGGTCCCCGGGGTGCCCGGCTGTGGGGACACGGCGCGGGAGGGTCCCTGCCAGCTCCCGACGTCTCCACATGCAGCATTAGGAATGTTCCAGCCCCGAAATAGCCGAGGGAGTAACTCAACCCCACGCACGTCCCGGGGCCGTCACCGTGCCCAGGCGTGTCCCAGGGGCTGCACCCCACAACCTCCCCTATGGAGCCCATAAATACTGGGGTATAGATCCCATGTTCCTGGAGCCACGGGGAGCCCCGGAGAGGGGGGCTGGAGACCCCCACCATTCCCGGCAATGGGGACCCTGCTGCCAGCCCCCAGCCCATAAACCTGCCAGGCTGAAGCTGCCACGGCCGGAGTGACCCCCCCATGGGGCTGCAGCCCCCACAAACCCGCCCTGGCCCCACTTGCTGGCCCAGGAAACTTTCCATCTTCCCGGCACATTCCCATCTGTGCGCGGGGGCGAAGAGCGGCTCGGGATGGGGATCACCCCTTGTTGCACCGCCCAGTCCCCCATTCCCAGCCTGCACGCCCCAGCGCCGTCGGTGTGGCCGTGCTGAGACCTGGCACGCTTGTCACATGTGTGACCCTCGGTGGATTTGAGGCCGAGGTGAACCCCCCTCGGCCCCCCCTGGCTGCGGTTTGGTGCTGAGGGGGAAGCACCTTCGATTCCCTGTTATTAACCCTTTCCTCTGGCTGCTGCCTCCCCCCAGCCCCATTTGGGGGGTCCGGGGTGCCAACAGCCCCAAAACTCATCGGCACGTTCCCGCCCCTTCCCTGCCTCAGTTTCCCTGCATGGGGGAGAGTGTGGCTGTGCCAGAGCTGCCAGAGTTCCCAACCTGCAAAGCCCATATTGCCCCCCAAAACCCACCGGGGCCCCATGGCTGGTGGCCATGGCTATGGCCACCCTTCCCTTGGTGCTGGCACCCGGTGAGGGGGATTTCGTTGCCGGCTGTGCCGGTGCGGAGCCGGGAGCCAGGAGCAGTGCTGTGGGGCTGACTCACAGCACCGGGCATGGGGAGCCCGGCCAGGGAATTCCCGGGCTGACGGTGCCGGGGGGCCGGGGTGGGACCCCACAGCCCATCTGCGCGGTGCTGGCAGCCGGCCCCATGGTGCGGGATCCACCGTGGCGCAGGCTTCTCCAGCACTGGTGACATGAGTTGTGCATGGTCTCAGGGACCCTGCCCTGTCCTCGCTGGCACCACGGTCAGAGGGGTCAGAGCTGGGGGGCTGTGCCCTGCACCAAGCCAGGCCATGCCAAGCTGCGCCACGCCGTGCCAAGCAGTGGGTGGGAATGGCACGGCCAGTGTGCGCCGGGGGATCCATCCGTGCCAGTGGCCGTGAGTCAGCGGGTGGGAGCTGTGGGGAGCGGCGGCCGCGGCCCCGCCATTCCTGCCGGGATGCAGCGCGCCAGCTGGGCCCCGCCGCCATCGGAGCAGCGGGATGGGGAGGGGGGGGTGTGATTCTTTTACAGCCTGTTTCACAGCTTCCAGAAAAGGCTCGTTCTGGAAACCTCAGCTTCCTGCCCGGCACAGCCGCCCGGCACGCTGCCGGCTCCACACCCCGTGGCGGGGCCCGCGGCACCACCACAGTGGGCAGCGCTGGGCACGGCTCCTTTGGGATGCGCTGGCACGGCGGGATGTGCCCACCCATCCCGGTGTGTGTGTGCAGCCGGGGGTGCCGGTTCCCAGGGTTTGGCTGTGCCCTCGGCCCACGCGCCCCTGCCCCATCCCGGTCCCCGGCCGGCCGGCGTAGGAAGGAGCGAGCTGCCTGAAACCACATCCCGACACTCATCCCAGAGGCATCCCGGAGGGATTAGCTGGGGAGCGTGGGCCGGCTTAGAGAGCAAAGCATCGCTTCCTGCCCCGGCCGGGCGGCCGGCCAGCCCGGGCTCCTCCGCACCGCACCGCGCCGTGCCGAGCCGTGCCAGGCAGGGGGCGAGCGGCCACGGCCCCGCCAGCCCGTGCTGGCACACACATGGATGTGGGGAGCGGGTTCACGCGGTGAGGGGTGGCCGGTCCCCCCCGCCCCGGCTCCCGCCCGGCCTCTGGCCACTGGCTCCGATGTTTCCACCATGACCTCATGGCTTGGCCGGCATGCGGAGCGGGATGGGGAGCGCCGGACGGGGCCTCCCCGGGGGGTGCTGGGGGCCCCCCAGGCTGCGGGTGAGGCCGCCAGGGTCAGGGTGGGGGCTGTCCCCCGCCCTGCGCTTCCCATGACAGCCGTGTCCTTCCCACACGCCTGCACGTGTGTGCACACATCTGGCCTTGTCCCCTCTGCCATGTCCTGGCCCCGGGAGCTGCTGCCCCGGCCACGGGGCGCTATCCCTGTGCCCCCATCCTTCCTGCCACCACCCCCCGGGCACTGGCAATGAGGTGTCCATGCTGGCAGTGGCATGGCCCAGCTCTCCCTGCCATGGCACAGCACGGCACAGCCAGGGCTCCGGTGAGGTGCTGGCACCGGCAGCAGCCGGTGTCCTGCGGCGGCTCAATGGAGCCGAGGGGAGAGCAGCGGCGTGGGAAGCACACGCATGTGTGTGCACAGCCTGGACACACGCATGTGCTGGCACACGGGATGCTTTGCACATGTATGTGCTCTCCACACACATGTGTGCCCAGGCTGTGCACACAGGGTCATGGCAGCGCCCGTTGTGCCTCGCACGCCCTGGTGCACGAGGGGGCATGAGGGGTGTGTGTGCACGAGGGTTTGATCACACAAGGACACGCATGCACAAGAGATGCACACATGCAGCGAGGGCTGCGCGCAGCCGTGCAGCAGGCGTGTGCACACGCGTGTGCATGCACATGTGAGCGTGCCGGGGTGTGCGTGCGAGCACGGGCAGCCCCCCCTGACTCTCTCCTCTCCCCCCGCAGCCGGCAGCGGCCTGATGGGGAATGCTCCCACCTCGTCCTTCATGGGGGGCTTCCTGAGCAGCAGCCTGGGCTCGGGGGGGCCCAGCCACCCCGCCGGCCCCGCCGCATCCCCCCCGGAGCCGGCCTTCTGCGGGCCCCACTCCGGCACCTCCCAGATCTGGTTCTCACACTCCCATGAAGGTGAGCGGGCGCCGGGGCCGGGGTGGGGGGCAGCACCCTAGGGTGGGGGGGTGCAGTGTCCCGGCAGGGTGTCCCCTCTCATACGCTGCTCCGCGGCTGAGGCCGGGCCAGCTCGCATCACTGGTGATGAGCAAGGGCTGCTCTGCCCTCCCGCATGGGGACCCCTGTGCTGGGACAGGCTGCACCACGGGGACCCCCCAAGGGCAGCCCTAGTTAAACAGACCCCCCCGCGGTGGGGAGCAGGGGCTCCCGGTGTCCCGGTGCTGCCCCATGGCCACACCGGTGTCCCCGTCCCCACCTGAGCGTCCGGAGCGAGCCCCGATGGAGTTAAGGAGCGGGAGGTGGTGCTGGCGCGGGGCCCTGGCAGCCGGCCCGGCTGGTAGTTTGACCGGCTGCCAGTTGGCTCCCGGCGTGCTGGGGGGGCGCGGGGGGGTCCGGGCAGCGCGCGCGGCTCCGGCAGCGGCTCCGGCAGCGCCCGCCGGTGATGGACAGCCCGAGCGTGGCTGGGAAGCAGCCTGCAGCCGCGCCGGGGTGCCGCGGTACGGGCACTGCTGACACGGGTCTGGGGTCTCAGCCCCGGGGCGATGGGGTGGTCCCTGGGGTGGAGATCACGGGCTCCAGCGCAGCATTTACAGCTGTGGTGCGGTGCATGGTGGTGCCGGGGGGGCCGTGTGCCGGTGAGTGTGCCCTGAGCGCTGTGCTCGCCCCCAGCCCCGGGGTACCCCCGCTTCTCCGGGAGCCTGGCCTCCACCTTCCTGCCCATGAGCCACTTGGACCATCACGGCAACAGCAACGTCCTCTATGGCCAGCACCGCTTCTACGAGAGCCAGAAAGGCAGGTACCGGGGTCCCTGCGCGGCGCACGGGGCCGCCGCATCCTCCGGGGTCCCCCATGGGAGAACGTGTCCCCATTGTGGCAGGGGCCAGCGCAGAGGCCGCCGGGCAGGGGTGGGGAGCGCAGCGGTGGTGCCGGGTCCCCGGGGAGCCGCGGGGCCGGCGGGTGCAGGGTGCTGGGCACCCGTCCCAGCCGCCGCTCTCGCTTTTCACAATATTGTGGCGGGTGTTTAATAGGGAACATTGTTTGGGTGGGAAACGGAGCTAATGAGGCCGTGCCTTCCCCTGCGCTCCTCCCCTCGGCAGCGGGGCGCCGGCGCTGGCACGGCCGCGGGGGCACGGGCACTGCTGGTCGCTGAGGGGCTCACCCATTGCCGTCCCCTCCAGATAACTTCTACCTGCGCAACCTGCCCGCACAACCCGCCCTGCTCCCCACCGGCCACGGCTTCCCCGGCATCACCCGCGCTGCCCCCGGGCCCCCCGCCGGCTCCTGCAGCCGGGAGCGGGACGCCGGACCCCTGCCCAAGACCCCCAAGGACTATGACCGCTTCCTGGCGGGCAAGGACAAGGTGGCCAAAGGGGACCCCAAGGAGCGGCCGCCCGAGGAGGACCCCAAGGAGCAGCGGCACAAGGCGGTGCTGCCAGTGCCGCCGGAGGGACACTGCAAAGAGGGTCTGCCCGCGCGGGGGGCCGGCGACGGCCGCCCAAAGCACCTCACGTCCTGCCTGCTCGGTGCCAAGGGGCTGGAGGGCGACGCCGGCCGCGCGGTGTTACCCAGTTGCGCCGGCAGCGCCATGCCCCGCGCCGGCCGCTGCAGCGCCAAGGAGCCGTGCCGGGGGGAGCGCGAGCCGGGCGCCCCCGAGGCGCCGCAGCCCTACGGCGAGTGCGTGGAGCGGCGGCAGATGCTGCACCACGCCGTGTCCTACGCGGTGCCCACCGCGCCGGCCACGCTCGGCCCCGCCGCCGGCTCCTTCCCGTGCCTGCAGCTGCACGCCGGCCCCGAGGTGCTGTGCCCGCTGCCGGAGCCGGCGGGGCGGGAGCTGAAGCTGAGCGGGGCCACGCTGGTGCCCTCGGTGGGACACCTCACGGACAAGAGCCGCTCCTTCCAGGTCTCGGCGGAAGCCGGCGGGATGGAGCGTGCCGAGGGCAAGGAGCGGCACGCCGAGGTGGGGACCGAGCCCGCGGCTGCTTACGGTGGCCCCTTCCACCACCCGCTGAAGGCGGAGGGTCCGGCGGAGCGGAGGATGGAGTGGGGGGGTCCCGGCACCCGGCTGAAGGGGCTGGAGTACCTGGGAGGGGGGGCCGCTGAGGGGCCCCCCTTTGCCGGCCGGGGAGCACCCAAGGGTGCTCTGGAGAAGGGCTACTTCGAGGTGCCGCCGGCACCCGACTGCTCCCGCGCCGCCCGTCCCGACCCGCTGGGTGTCCGGGTCGGCCCCTCCTGCTGCACTTTAGAGAAGGGCCCCCCCAAAGACACCCCCCCTGTGCCGGGACCCCAGAAGGTGGCGCGGATCCGGCACCAGCAGCACCCCGAGGCCGAGGCGGCCGGTGCCGGCCCCGAGGGCAAGCGCAAGCCCCTGGAGCTGAGCGCCCTGGGCTATGGGGGCCCCCCGCTGCCCCCCTGGGGCGTGCAGGGCCAGGGGCCCCCCCTGAGCGTGGCGGAGGAGCGGAAGGGGCCCTACCTGGACCCCTTCGGCACGAGTCTGCAGCAGGCTGCGTTGATGACTCAGGGTCCGGTGCTGGGCCAGGAGGTGCCGACGGCTCCGGACGAGGTGTCGGCTATGAAGAACCTGCTGAAATACAGCAACCAGGCGCTGCTGGGGGGGCAGAAGGGACCCCCCTTCGTGGGGCTGGCGGGCGTCAAGGGCAGCTGCGCCCACCAGGACGCCAAATTCCCGCCGGGAAAGGGGCAGCCGGAGCTGGAGCGGCCGGACTGTGCCCGCGGCCGGGAGCACGACGCGCTGGCCCCCGGCGAGGGCGAGGTGCGGCAGCCGCCGGTCGGCATCGCGGTGGCCGTCGCGCGGCAGAAGGACACGATGGGGCGGCCAGAGCCCTCCTATGGCGGCGGTGGCGGCGCCGGGCGGCAGGGCCGGGTGGCCGCTGGCATCAAAGGTAGGAGCCGGGGAAGGGGCTGGGGATGGCGGTGGGTTTGGCGGTGCCGCGCTGATGCCACCGTCCCATCCTTGGCACAGCGGGCACCGCGCGGCCCATGCACCTCATCGACCTGGAGGCAGAGGAGGAGCGGGGCCGGCTCTGCGAGGAGCGCCTGGGGCTGCCGGCGCGGGAGCTGCTCCTCCAGTAAGTGCCATGGTGGTGGGGGGACATGGGGACCCCACTGGGGGGGTACCCCATGGTGCGCGGTGCCGGCACACCCTGCGTTCCCGCTCTTCCCGTAGGGACAACAAGGAGCTGGTGGAGTTCGCCCGGATGCACCCATCGGGGGGGTGTCCCGGGGAGCTGACCCCACACCTGATGATCGCTGGGGGGTCCTCGCTGCCGGCGGGGCAGCTCGGGGGGGACCCCGCTGCCCATGCGCACCCCGCGCACACGCACTGGCTGCCCCGCACCCGCAGCCCCTCCATCTGGATGGGGGGACACTCCTACGGTCAGTGCCGAAATGGGGGGGGGGCAAATGCGGGGGGGGCGGGGCTGGGTGGGAGCTGATCCCCCTCCCGGTGCTCATGGCCCCCCTCGGCCCCGCAGGCATCGGCCACCCCGCGCTGCACCAGAACCTGCCGCCCGCCTTCCCCGCATCCATGCCCAGCACCATGCAGCCCGTGTTCCCCCTGTCCCAGGACCCCCCCGCCCAGCTCGTCATCCTGCCCACCGAGCCCCCCGCCCATGGCACCCCACACACGCTGGGTGAGGCTGGCACCGGGGATGGCCACGGGCACTTGTGCTGGGGGGTCCTCGGGGTACGGCTGGGGGGAAAAATGGGGCTGGGGGTGCTGGTGGGGAGGAGGTGGAGTCCCTGAGGGTGCTTTTGGAGGTGAAGGGGTGGGATATGGGAGCCTGGGGGTGCTTTGGGGGTGCAGGATTGCAGATGGGGTCCCCATGGGTGCTGTTGATTGTGCAGGGGTGGGAGATGGGTCCCTGTGGATGCTGCTGGGGATGCAGGGCTGGGGTCGGGGGGGCACCGCTGGGGTCCCCAGTTGACCCCCCCTCACCACCGGCAGCCGACGTGATGGACCAGGCGTCGCTGTGGCCCCCGATGTACCCGGGCCGGGGCCCCGGTGCCCACCTGCAGCACACGGGGCAGCTGCCCGTGTACCCGCGCTCCCAGTTCCTGCGGCAGCAGGAGCTCTATGCCCTGCAGCAGCAGCAGCGCGCGGCGCAGGCCCTCGAGATCCAGCGCCAGGCGCACGGACAGGTACCCACAGGGGCTGTGGGGCGGGATGTGGGGCTGGAGGGAGGCTGGGGTGTAGGGTGGGGATGTGGGAGATGCTGCTTGCTTGAGATGTGGGGCAGGGCTGCGGATGCTGGCACCAGGCAGCGGGGCAGGGGGTGGGATGTGGGGCTGGGCTGTGTGGTGCTGGGCAGGGATGTGGGGCAGGATGTGGGGCAGGGGCTGGGTGTGTGCTGACCTCGGTGTCCCCCCACAGCGGAAGCCGGAGGAGCAGCCCCTGGAGCTGGAGGACGGGGGTCCCGAGAAGCCCCTCAAACCCTCCCACAAAGCAGTTGCCTTAAACCCCCCGGCCAAGGGCCTGTCCTCGGCAGCCCCCGGGCCCCCCAAGCTGTCCCCTTGCTGCCACTCTCCGGCCCTGCGGCACCCGGCCAAGTGCCCCGTGACCCTCCCCACGGCCCCCTGCACTTTACCCGTCTGCCCCGCCGCCAGCTCCGCCGTGGCCCCGCGCTCCCCGGCCGACAGCCCCCTGCCCGTCCAGAGCAAGGGCAGCGACAGCGAGGACAAGCGCGGAGAGGGGCAACCGCCCCGCGACTACCCCAAGTCCCTGGAGCCAGGTAGGACCGGGGCGGCGAGGACGAGGAGGAGGGTGGGCAATGGAACCCCGTGGCGTCAGGGGGTTCCCTGCTGAGCATCACCCGCTTCCCGCAGACCTGCCCCCCGGATACAGCTACCCTGCGGCCGGCATGGGCTTCTCGGAGGCGCACTCGGCCGAGCCGGCCGATCCTGACACTATGCACGCCGGGTCCCCGCCGGCGGAGCCCGAGCAGTCCCGGACCTTCAGCCCCGCTGCGGAGGCGCTGCGGGAGCCGGGCCCCCCGCGGGAGCCGCCGGCCGGGGGGGCCATGGCCGAGGGTCCCGGGGCTCTGCTGCACCGGCACCACCTCCTGCTGGCGCCGGGACCCCTCTGCGGGGAGCGGACCCCAGCGGCGCCAGCAGGCACCGAGGAGCGGGCGCCGGTGCCCTTCGGGGCGCGCCGGGAGGCAGCGCAGGGAGCACCAGAGCAGAGCCCCACCGAGCAGCAGCGCCCAGCGCCTGCGGCCGCAGCATCCCCACTGCCCCCTGCAGCCGAGGAGGGAGAGGAGAAGGATGAAGAGGAGGAGGGTGGCAGCGATGGCTCCGAGCCAGAGGACAGCTGCGATGAGGAGGATGGTGACAACCCCGGCAGGCGGCAGGGCTGCCCAGGTGGGCTGGAGGCGCTGATTGCCGCTGGCATCGACCTGGGCGAGCTGCCGGCGCTGGGATCACCCGCGGAGCCCCCTCCAGCCCCTCCGTCACCCGCCCCCTGCGCATCAGGGATCCCCGGCATCGCCCTGCTCAGCGAGCTCGCCGACCTGGAGCTGCGCCGGCGCCGCTGCGACCTGGCGCTGGAAGGTGAGTGGCACCCGGTGCCCCCATCTCGGGTACCCACTGTCCTGCAGTTGCATGCCCTTGGTCCCCATGCCCGCTGCATGCAACCGCAGGGTCATGCAGTGCATGTGCGATGGAGCGGCCGTGCGGCGTGTGCAAGCACAGGGCTGCTCTTGCACAAGCTCTCGTGCAAGCAGTGCTGTGCAGGGCTGTGTCGTGCAGTGCGAGGGTGTCTGAATGCGTATTTGGCTGCATGGGCATGAAGGGGCTGCATGTGTGCGGTGCCCATGCGGTTACATGCATGCAGAGCAGTGCCCATGCGGTTACATGCGTGCGGTGCGGTGCCCTGGCCAGGCCCTGCTCGCAGCCCGGGGCTCGGCTCCAGCGCTGGCTCCAGGCAGGCGCTGGGATTCCCTCCCTGCTCGGCTTCCCCAGGGAATCCCGGGGGCCCTGATGGGGAAGGCCGCCATGTCCTGGCGCGTCCCCAGCGCTGCCGCGGGCGGGTGGCGGCGGGGCCCCGTGCGCTCGGTGCCGCGCGGGGCCGGGGGGTGGCCGTGGGGCCCCGCTCCCCCGCTGCGCATGGGGCCGGATGGGTGCGTCACCGCGTCCCTCCCAGCCCCGGCCTTGGCTCCGCTCGGAGATGAGTTCATCGCTGGCCGCTGCCGCGCACCCGGCCCCGGCCCCGCGGCTGCTGTGCCGTGCATGCAGCACATCCCTGTGCCCAGTGCGACACCAGTGACACCCCCTGCATGACCCCAGTGCCACCTCCTATATAACCCCATGGGACCCCCTGCATGAACCCAGTGCCACCCTCTGTATGACCCCACAGCCACCCCGGGGCACCCCATAGCACCTCCTGCCCCGTAAACATCCCTTCTCACCCTGGTAGCTGTCCCACTGCCACCATGGCATGCATGGGTTGCACAGGAACACGTGTGGGGCAGTGTGGTGGGTCTGGGGCACATCCTGCACCAGCCCCACTGACCTCCTGTCCCGGCAGGGGAGGACGAGGACCTGCTGGCCTTCAACCTGCAGAACCTGGCCACGGTGGCGGCCGCCTGGTCGCTGGTGGAGGCAGCGGCCAGCCGGGAGGGCAGCCCCCCGGCGCTGAGCCCCCTGCCCGCCTCGCCGCCGCCCCGCGCTCGCATCCCGCGCCGCAAGTACACGTGGACACCCAAAACCAAGGCCGTGAGTGTCTGCGGAGGTGGGGTGAGTTGTGCCCGGTCTCAGCCCTGGGGGTGGCTGCGAGCTGCCCACCGCTTCCTTCACCCCCAGGTTTGCCCACTGAAGGCGGCCATCGAGCAGCTCAACACGCAGGAGGTGGAGGTGCGGATGCGGCTGGCTGAGCTCCAGCGCCGCTACAAGGAGAAGCAGCGGGAGCTGGTGAAGCTGCAGAGGCGCCATGACCACGAGTACGTCCCCATCCCCATCCCGGTTGTGTCCCATGGCAGGGATTGGCGGGGGGGGGCGGCACCCATGGGAAGCTCAAGTGCCGGTCACCGGTGCGATGAGTTCGGGCCCGTGCTCAGCCCGGCTCTGCGCAGGGGCACGGGCTGCGGCTGCCGCGCGGCTCAGGCTGCCCCTGGTCTTGCCGCGGCTGCAGGCGTGACGAGAGCTCGCGGAGCCCGGCGCGGCGCGGGCCGGGGCGGCCGAGGAAGCGCAAGCACTCCAGCACGCTGGGCAGGGCCGAGAGCCGCAAGGTCAAGTGAGTGCCCGGCGCCGCGCGCCCCCGGGGACGGGCCACCACCAGCCGCTGGGGATGGAGGGGACAGGGGGGGTCCGGCCACCCCATCGCATCCCCCCATCACCCGCAGCCACGTCCCGGCGCGCTCCCGCTCTCATGCCCGTGGTGGGGGGCTCTGTCGGGTGGCAGCACCGTGTGTCCCCCCCTCCCCACCGCCGACCACGGGAGCAGCGTTGCATAAAAGCCTCTTTATCTGTGCCGTATAAAGCCATTGGTCACGCTGCAGCGGCGTTCATCGCTGCCGGCGCTTTATTATTACCCATTAGCCGCCCGGCGCAGCCGTTTCCCCACTCCCGGGCCCTGTATAATTGTCCTTCTCCGCTACAAATTGCCTCTCCCGACAGGCCCATTTGCATAAATCCTCCGAGCGAGTCCAAACACGCTCGGAGCGCGCGTGTGCGCGCGGCCCCCGGCCCCCCCGGCCCTAATAACAGTTAAATCTGTGCTAAATGGGCCCTTCAATTAAGACGGAAGGGAAAGGGGAAGAAAAAAATTAATCTCGAGGTTTTATGTCACAAAACATTAGTGAGAGAGTGAAGGTTATGGGGGGGGGGGGAGAGGGAGGGGGAGCTGGTGGATGGTGGTGGATGGGGGGGGTGCAGAATCCTGCTATGAGTGCAGGATCCATCCAGGGGTGCAGGATACATCCAGGGGTGCAGGATGCAGCCAGGGGTACAGGAGCTGCCCAGGGGTTCAGGATCTATTTGGGGGGTGCAGGATGCATCCAGGGGGTGCAAGATACATCCAGTGGGTGCAGGATCCATTTGGAAGTGCCGGATGCAGATGTGGGGTGCAGAATTCATCCAGGGGTACAGGATCCTTCTGGAGGGTGCAGGATCCATCCTGGGGTTCAGGGTCCCTCCAGGGGTGCAGGATCCATTCAAGGGGTGCAGGATCCCTCTGGGGGGTGCAGTGTCCCCCAGGGGTCCGTCGGGCGCCGTGCCCACGCCGCGCTCCCCCCCAGGGCAGTGAAGACCAGCCTGTCCCTGCTGTGCGCCGAGCTGCGCGGGGACCCCGAGCCCAAGAAGAAGCGGAGCAAACTGTCCGAGGCCGCCTTCAGCAGCATCAAGGGCTCCCCGGTGAGTCCGGCCCCCCCAGCAGTGAACCCCATCCCGGTGCCTGGGGGGTGCCAGCCCCATCCCAACCTCCCCATGCCCCGCAGGAGAAGGTGCGGTGCAAGAAGAGCGGCTCGCAGGGCAAGCTGGCCTGCAAGGTGGCTCACAAGGTGTCGCAGCTGAAGCAGAAGGTGAAGAGCAAAGGGCTGCCCGCCGGCATCAGCCCCTTCCGCCGGAAAGACCCCAACCCCGGCGGCCGCATCCAGAAGAAGCTGTCGCGGCCCAAGAGCTCCAAGGCCACCAAGTACCAACCGCAGGACCCCGACCCCCGGCAGCCGGTGGGATTCAAAGGTAAGAGGGGATGCAGCATCTCCCTGTCCTGCATGGGGATGCAGCGTCTCCCTTGGCATGAGGATGCTGCAGGGGCCACCCCTGGGCGCACAGGGTCCCTCATCGCTGTCCCCTCCTCTTGCAGACGAGCACGATGAGGACACAGACAGTGAGGACGGTGACGACGAGCCAGGCTTGTCCCTGCCGCCCTCGGTGCCCGTGGCCGTGCTCGGACCATCCCCGTCTTCTGTGGTGAAGATGGAGGCCAACGAAAAAGCGAAGAAGAAGAAGGAAAGGCAGGGACTGCTAGGTAACGGGGTCACCCACCGGGGTGCAGCGGGACACGGGGAATGGGGGCTGGGTGAGCACCCATGGGGTACCCTGACCCGCGTGTCCCGCCCAGGGCCGTGCCGCCTCGGCAGCCCCGAGGGCGAGGTGAAGATCAAGCGGCGGCCGGTGAAACCGGGCACGGGGAAGCTGGAGAAGGTGCCGGCACGGCGGAAGGCGGGTGAGGAGGGCGGCAAGAAGAAGCTGAAGGCCAAGCCCAAGGAGAGCCTCCGGGCACCGGCCCCCAGCGGCTCCAGCGCCGCGGCCGCCGCTGGCAGCATCTTCACCGGCACCGACCCCCGGCACTACGGGGCGAGGGACGAGGGGGCCCGTCTGGCCAGCGAGAGGCTGAAGAAGGCCACGCGCAAGAGCAAGGTGCTGCAGTCGGCCCTGAGGGTGAGTGTGGGGCACCCATGGACTATGGTGTGCGGAGGGATGGGTGCTGGGGCTGGGGGTGCTCCTGGGGCTTGGGGGCACCAATGCGTGGGCTGAGGATGCTGAGATGGTTGGGGGCACAGATGGGCCCCTCATGGGTTTATGGGATTATGGGGTTCAACGGGAATGGTGGATGGGAGGCACTGTTGGGCCCCAACAGGCTGTGGTCACTGTGGGGGCCCATCATCCAGCTCTGACCCCCCCTTTCCCGCAGCGGAAGAACGGGGCGCTCTCACTGGCCCTCTCCCCCCGGAGCGCCAAGACCATCCTGAGCAAGGGCAAGAAGCTGGCCAAGGTGAAGAGCAAAGTGGCCACCAAGCAGGTGAGAGGCAGGGGCCGGACCCCCCACCCCAGCACAGCCCCCCTGTACCCCCGACACCCCCCTCTGAGCTCCGTGTCCCGCAGTGCAAGGGCCGGGCGGTCAGCAAGCTGCTGGAGAGCTTCACCGTGGAGGACGACTTCGACTTCGATGACAACAGCAGCTTCTCGGAGGAGGAGGAGGAAGCGGGGGGCTGCCTGGCCGGGGCGGCGCGGGGGGGCCGGCGCTCCCCCCTGCCCCACGCCTGCGCCATCCAGAAGGAAGACCTTCGGGACGGGCTGCACATCCTCATCCCCAAGGAGGACAGCCTGCTCTACGCCGGCAGCGTCCGCACCATCCAGCCCCCCGACATGTGAGTGGGGGGGGCCCTGCTGCGGGTGGGGGTGCCCCGGGGCAGGGGGAGTGGGTGCTGAGCCCCTCTCTGTGCCCCCTTCCCAGCTACAGCATCATCATCGAGGGCGAGCGCGGCAACCGGCAGCGCATCTACTCACAGGAGCAGCTGCTGCAGGAGGCGGTGAGCGGGGCGGGGGTCCCGGGGGGGTGTCGGGGGAGTCCTGTGCTCAGTGCATCCCATGGAGCCCAACACGCCGGTTCCCCGCAGGTCCTCGATGTCCAGCCGCAGTCGCGCCGCAGCCTCCCCCCGGGCACCCGCGTCTGCGCCTACTGGAGCCAGAAATCCCGGTGCCTGTACCCAGGGAACGTGGTGCGAGGTGAGGAGCTGGCGGCCGGCGGGGGGGGGGGCTGTCAGGGAGCCCGGCCCCATCCCAACAGCCCCCCCGGTGCTGCAGGTTCCTCCAGTGATGAGGAGGAGGATGACCCCGATGCGGTGATGGTGGAGTTCGATGATGGGGACACGGGGCACATCGCGGTGTCCAACATCCGCCTGCTGCCCCCCGACTTCAAGATCCAGTGTGAGTGGGCTGGGGGCTGCAGCCGGGGGGGGTTACGGGCAGGGGGTGCAGTGGGGCTGACCCTGACCCCCCCGCTCTGCCCACAGGCACGGAGCCGTCCCCGGCGCTGCTGGTGTCCAGCTCGTGCCGGAGGACGAAGCGGTCGTGCAGCGACGTGGCCACCCCCAGCGAGCTGCCCCCCGGCCTCTGCCCCGACCACGACGGCCCCGAGACCCCCAAGAGCTCGGGCAAGAAGGCGGCCGGCAAGGAGAGAAGTGGTACGGAGGGACGGGGGGGCTGCCACCGGGGAACACCGAACCCGGGGTGGTGAGGGGGGTGGCACCGGCAGTGGCGGTGTGAGGGGTGGTGGGATGCAGGAAGGATGCTCAGATGCAGGCATCGGGGAGGATGAGAGGCGGGGAAGCAGGCAGGGAGAAGGGATGCACGGAAAGATGGGGTGCAGGCGTTTGGGAGAGGGTTATGGCAGGATACTGGGATGTGGGGAAGGATGCTCAGATGAAGGTTGAAGGGAAGGATGCTGGGATGCAGGGAAGGATGCTGGCATGGGGGAGGATAGGAGGCAGGGATGCAGACAGAGAGGGGATGCAGGAACAGATGGGGTGCAGAGGGTTGGGAGCAGGACACGGCAGGATGCAGGGAGGGATGTGGGGCTGGGATAGAGAAAGGGGTGGCACAGGGTGCTGCAGCGATGAGGAATGGACATCAGGCCGCAGGGAAGGACGTGCAGGGACACGGACAGTGCTGTGTCCGTCCGTCCTCCCTCACATCCCCTCCTGACCCCCATCTCCCCGCAGGCAAAGCCATGGAGGTGCTGTCGGGCAGCAAAGCGCCGGTGCTGGCTGACCCGTTCCTGTGCCGGCGCGGCGCGCCGCTGCTCAGCTGGTCGGCCGTGGCGCAGACGAAGCGGAAGGCGGCGAGCAAAGGCTCGGCCGTGCTGCAGAACCTCTTCCAGGTCAACGGCAGCACCAAGAAGCTGCGCGCCAAGGAGGCGCTTTTCCCGGTGCACCACCACCACCACCTCGCTGCCCCCGTCTTCGGCAACGGCTTCGGCGCCGATTCCTTCAGCCGCATCGCCAGCTCTTACGCGTCCTTCGGCGCCGGCGCCGGGCTGGTGCTGCCGGCGGCACAGAAACTCCTGCGCTCCAAGAAAGCCGAGCGGCTGGAGGCGGAGATGGGCAAAAGCAGCCGGAGAAAGGCCGGCAGCGAGTACCTGGTGAAGCTGGACCACGAGGGGGTGACGTCCCCCAAGAACAAGAACTGCAAAGCGCTGCTGCTGGCGGACAAGGACTTCGGGGCCAAGCTGGAGCGGCCGCTGGCCAGCCACGGCTATGCCCACGCGGCGCTGGGCGGCAAGGATCGGAAGGGGCGAGCGCCCGTGCACCAGCTGCCCGTGGGGCTGGCGCTGAGGAAGTACTCGGGACAGGCCGAGTTCACCCTGAACTGCGACAGCGACTGCCACAGCTCCTACTCGGACATGGACGAGGACGAGGAGACGAGCGGGCTGGGCGCCGACGTGCCCTCGCGCTTCATGACGCGCCTCTCGGTGTCCTCCTCTTCCTCGGGCTCCTCCACCTCCTCCAGCTCCGGCTCCATCTCCACCTCCAGCCTCTGCTCCTCCGACAACGAGGATTCTTCCTACAGCTCCGAGGACGAGGACTCCACGTTGCTGCTCCAGACCTGCCTGTCGCACCCGGTGCCGGCGCTGCTGGCGCAGCCGGATGCCCTGCGCTCCAAGGGCGGCGCGCCGCAGCGCTGCTTCCTCACCAAGGCCGCCGCCGCCGGCCCCAAGGCCAAGCTCAAGCGCAAGGAGGCCATCAGCTTCTCCAAAGCCAAAGAGTTCTCCCGGAGGCAGCGCCTGCCCTCGGTGGAAAACCGGCCAAAGATCTCCGCATTCCTGCCCGCGCGCCAGCTCTGGAGGTGGTCGGGGAACCCCACACAGGTACGGATGGAGCCTGGTGCTCGGCACGGCCGGGAGAAGGAGCTGACACGGCACTGAGGGGCACAGGGCATGGGTGGAGGGATGAAGGCGTATGGGGCAGGGTGCTTGAGTGCATGTTGCACAGTGCCTGGGTGCTCAGGGTAGCGTGCATGGGGCGGGATGCGTGGGGCAGGTGCTTGGATGCATGGGGCAGGCTACATGGAAAAGGGTGCATTGGGGCATGGTGCATGGATGTGCAGCACCAGGGGCCTGCATGCGCAGGATGGGTGCAGTGGGCGCAGTGCCTGGGTGCTCAGTGCAGGCTGGTGGCTACACCAGCCATGGCACTTGGGTGTCTGTCAGTTCACAGGTCTGGATGGGTGCTATGAGAGCATCCCACCCTGCCAGCACTGGGTGCCTGCGGGCTGTCCGAGCGGGTGCATGCGGGTTTAGGGGGTCCATGCACCATCCCTGACCCCCCCATTCCCTCCCACAGCGGCGGGGCATGAAGGGCAAGGCGCGGAAGCTGTTCTACAAGGCCATCGTGCGGGGCAAGGAGACGCTGCGCATCGGGGACTGCGCCGTGTTCCTCTCGGCCGGGCGGCCCAACCTGCCCTACATCGGCCGCATCGAGAGCATGTGGGAGTCGTGGGGCAGCAACATGGTGGTGAAGGTCAAGTGGTTCTATCACCCCGAGGAGACCAAGCTGGGCAAGCGGCAGAGCGACGGCAAGGTGAGGGGTGCGCTGTGGTTGCGGGGTGGCGCGTCGGTAACGGGTGCGGATGGATGGTGACACCGTGTCATGGTCCCGCTGCAGAACGCCCTGTACCAGTCGTGCCACGAGGACGAGAACGACGTGCAGACCATCTCCCACAAGTGCCAAGTGGTGGGACGGGAGCACTACGAGCAGATGACCCGTAGTAAGAAGTACCAGGACCGGCAGGACCTCTACTACCTGGCTGGCACCTACGACCCCACCACGGGCCGGCTGGTGACCGCCGACGGGGTGCCCATCCTCTGCTGACCCCCGGGGACGACGGGCGGCCCCCCCGGCAGTTATGCAAAGCCCGGGGTGGCCGGAAGGGGGGGCACACACGGGGGGTGTCGTCGTCGTCGCGGGGGGCGCAGGGGGGGCTCCCCTACAAGCCATACTTTCCCTAGTACCTCTGACTGTTTGCCAGCAGGTAAAGCAGAAATCAGGTGTGTTGTTCTATTTATTTTGCTTGTAAATATTGTATTTCTCCCGGGAAGTTTTATGGTAAAAAAAAAAAAAAAAAAATGGACAAAACTGACGACAGGAAAGAAAAAAAAAAAAAGAAAAAAAATCCAACACAAAAAAGAAAATACACAAAAAAAGATGGAATTATTAATAATATGGGGTTCGGGGGGGGCGTTTCCGTTTCAGTGCACTGTATCCCCCAGCCTGGCTGGGACGAGGCCAGCGGGGCAGCGCTGATGGAGGGGGGCTGCGGCGGCAGGACGGGGGGTGCTGATGGATGGGGACCCCCCCCCGGCCCCAGTGCAATAGCGGGGTGGCCGCGGTGCCGGGGGACGCTGGCTCGTCCCGCCGCGCCCTGCCCGCCGCTGCCCCGCGCTGTAAATGTGTACAGGGGGTTTTCCAGTGTAAACACTAATGAAAAACACACAAAATGGGGCAAAAAAACCCCAACCATCGACGTTAAAAAAAGGAAAAAAAAAAGAAAAAAACAGGAAAAAAAAAAGGGTTAAAAACACAAAGGTTTTATGAGCAGCAAACTCTATGTAAAGGCCTTTTAGTATGGAACTTTTTTATTGATAACTTGGCTTATGAATAAATATATGAACCGTTGCTGGTGCCGGCTCTGCCTCCCTGTCCCTCCTGGTGTTGGCACCCCCCGCCCCGGGCACCCACAGCAGCACCCGCAGCTCAGTGCAGGCAGAAGTGAGGGTGAAACCACGGGGTCCCCCCGTGCTGGTGGTTTTGGGGGGTACCAGGACATGGGGAGGATGGGGAAGGGGTGGTGGGATGCAGGCAGGGATAGGAGAGTGCAAGCAGGGATACAGACAGGGATGCAGGCAGGGATGCAGGCAGGGATGGGGAGATGGAGGCAGGGATGGGGGAGATGCAGGCAGGGACGGGGGGATGCAGGCAGGGACGCAGGCAGGGAGGGGGGGCTGCAGGAGCAATGCGGGAGGGAGGGAGGATGCAGGAGCCTGCGGGAGGCTGGGAGGAGGATGCGGGCAGGGCATGGGCAGGATGCGGGCAGGGGGGGGCAGGGGGGGATCAATGGGGTGAGGAGGGGCAGGCAGGAGGAGCAAGCAGCGGGGGGGGCGGCAGAACGCTCCTACCCCACGTGGGGACAGAAGGACAGGCAGAGCTCGCACACCATTGGCCGCTCCGCAGCCAACCAGAGGGTGTCGGGATGCAGAGCCCGGCGCCCATTGGCTGGCGGGGAGCCCTTTTGTTCTCACCACCCGGGGGCCGTTAACCCTGTCCCTGCCGGGCGGGGCTGAGGCCGCGCCAACTCGTGTCGCGGAGCGGCGCGGCGGAGCCGTGCTGCCCCCTGGCGGCCGCCGCGGGACACGGCGGCAGCGGGGCGGGGGGGGGCTGCACCGGCGGGCGGGCGCAGGAAGGGGTGGGCAGATGGACGGACAGCCGGACGGAAGGAGGTTGGACAGGTTGGTGCAGGGACGGCGGGACGGACAGATGGATGCAGGGAAGGGTGGATGGATGCGGGGTGGGGGGGACGTGCAGCTGGACAGACAGATGGGTGCAGGGATGGACAGATGGGCGCAAGGACGGGTGGACAGACGGATGGACAGACAGACGAGGGGGACACGGATGGCAGGGCTGGCGCAGGGAGGACTGGACGGACAGATGGGTGCACAGGGGGCTGGATGGACGGACAGACAGGCAGCTGGTGGGCACAGATGGCCCTGCCCCACGGGTCACCCCAACCCCTCCCCTGCACCCCGAGCCCCGCAGTGTGCCAGCACCGCGGTGGCAGTGACCGGCCCGCACGGCCGCAGGGCACAGTGCCACCAGCCCCGCTCCACACCCCTTTGTGGGTGACCGATGCAGCACTGTCCCTCTCCGTAGCTGTGCCAAACCACTGCACCCACCATCACCTCCAGGGCATCAACCAACCCCACAGGTGCCCCTGGAGCAAACCCCATCACCCCCGGGGGCACCACGTGCTTCAGCTTGTGCCTGCTCCATACTGGTGAAGAGGAGGGGAGGAAGAGCACGGTGGGGCTGGGAATACCTGTGCAGAGGGCGAGGGGAGCCCAGCCTTCCGTGGGGATCAGCCAAGCTCCAGCACAGCTCCCCGCTGCTCAGCGCAGGATGGTGCTGAGCATACAGACACACAGCACCACGGCTGCAGCAGAGCTGGTGCAACAGCCTCACCTGCAAGTGCTCATTAACGAATTAGCAGGTTTCCCTCTTTCCCTACAAGCTGAGACCAGGCCAGGCTTGGGGGGCTGCCCCCTTCCTGCACCCCACACCACCTTCACCAGGCACCACCATGGGGTTCCACCCCATTGCAGGCAGGACACACGGCAGCACCAAGCCCACTCCCCCCGGGGAACCCCAGCCTGGAGCAGGTCCCATCACCCCCCTGTGACTCCCCTATTTCAGCCCCAGCAAGGGCGGTGGCGGGAGGGCTGGAGTTTACTGCAGCTGGTTTATTTCCGTACACGATGAGGTGGTTGGTGGGCATGACAATTTCTCAACTTCCCGAGGACTCGGTTACAAATTTTGGTTTCCTACCGTCATGTGTGAGAACAATTAAGGCAACGTACAAAAATCTGACATAAATTAAACCGATGCGGAGATTTACAGGTGTAAATGCAAAGTTTCAGCAACTCAAGTTGAGGAACCTCAGCCCCGTGATGGGGGGTGGGATGCGGGTGGGGAAGGAGGAGGAGGAAGAGGATGAAGGCTGGTTCGTAAGGCTCGGACGCGATATGTTTTCCCAACCTTGCTAGAACGGCAGCGACAGAGGTGAATTCCCGATGGACTCCTACCAGCCTCTACAGGGACTCTGGAATATCCACACACTGGATGCACAGCAGCTCTGCCCCCCAATACCCTGTA